>NC_137926.1:25905053-25940053 GCF_963457725.1 Sprattus sprattus
AGCCACATTTAGTATACTCATTTTTGTCTTATACCATTTTTTTTATCTGACATTGCAGGCTATAGGGTCTTGTTGCGGCCATGCAGCAGCAGTGCTGTTAAAGATTGAGCTCTATGTTAGGATGGGGAGGACAGAGGGCATCTTGTACATCAGGAGCATGTAAAACAACACAAGCCTGCATACAGTGTGAAAAGCCAGACTATGGTAAAATGATTCACTGTGTCCAATGTGACAGCCACTTCCACTACGGCTGTGTGCAAATTTAATGAAAGCAGTGAAAGAGGTAAAAAAGCATGAGCTTAAGACAAGGTTCAAATAGTTTTAATTTAATAAAGACAGTATAGTACATAGTCATTTATTTGTCTGAATATCATTTGTGGATTACATTTATCAGCAAACACAGTACATTCTATATTATTTGGAAACAACAGACTTGCAGAGATTTGTGAGGGCACCACACACATTCACTATATCATCTAGGAGGTCAACTTGTGACACTGGAATGACCGATTGTAAGATTTTAAAATTCTTCCACCGGCCAATAACTCTTTCTATGTGAATTCTTACAAGTGAAAGTTGTCTTGATGCGTCAACCTCATTAGCTGGTAGTTGTCTTTTTCCTTCGGTGAAATTTGGAATAAGCAGGGTGGCACCATATGCAGCAAGCTCTTCTCTAATTAAAAAAGCCCCTATCAGCTAAAATGTCATCTGTAGGCTCCAAAAGATCTAAAAATCCCATTGATTGGTAATCTGCTTGTCTGACACGGCCACCCGAACCTGGGGATAGAAAGGATATGGCCTCGGCGGGTGTAATGCCAACTAAATACTTAACTGTATTGTGGTGTTTATATGTAGACCATGTCTGGGCCTGGGCATTCAAGTTACTAGGTCTGTCAATAAAAATCTCTGTGCACTTTTGGGCATGTTCTTTAAAACAGCAGTCTGACTTGGCCACTTTACAAGTGGTTTCAACATTTTAGCCAGAAGGTAACCAGGTTCTCAAAATGCATGATATTGTGCTGTTCGATACTTTAAACCTAAATGCTATGTCAGTGTTAGTGAGACCCAATCTAAGTTTCATAAGCACAATCAGTAGGTGATCTCCCAGGGTACGTATTTCAGTAAACTTTTCTACATTGACTTTTAGTTTTTTCAATAACCAGTCAAAGATTATAGTAGTTATTCCTGTGAGAAAAAGAAACTGTACACTGTTATTTCTGACTGAGTGGTAAGAATACTTGTTGTTCTGAAGCTCTTCTATTAGCTTCTTGTTTTCATTTTGAATTTCACCAAACTCTTGGTGCAGGCTCACATATTCAACCTGAATCTGTTCATACATGTGCCTCAGATTGTCATAATCTTTCTTTGGGCACATGGCATCATCTTCCAATGGGGCTCATCTTCAACTGTAAGACATTAATGTGAAGACAGGAATTATAAGTTTTACTGACAACACATGTAAAACACAAATAATGAGTAGCACAAGTACATTTTACATGTTTGATTGAATTGAAAAGGGTATTCTCACCAGGGCAAAGATCTGTAGTCAATAGGGAAGGTGATTTAACAGATCTCTCAGATAGCAGTTTATTCCTTTGAAAATCTGTAAGATTAGATTGCACATAATAGAGGTAACTACTGACTGCCATTTATCTCAAAGCTTGAAATACAGAGCAGGCTATGGATAGCTACCTTGGATAGCTAGCTTTGATGCCATAAGTTAACATCACCTGCTCTAGGTTGCAGGCACTGTTGGCTGCTATCTTATCAAGAGCAAACACGCCTTACCTCTCCAATTTAGCTTCAGGTCTCTGGCGAATGGACAATGTCGGGGCTTTCGTAGTTAATTGAGGCTTCTCCTAAGAGTAAATTAAGCACAGACTCAACCCACGATCATTGTATGCATTGTATCATTGTATGAAATGAATAGATGAATGTACTATGAACTAGCTAACATTAACGGTTAGCTAACGTTAATGGTTAGATATCGTTATCGTTAAGTTAACCTAAAATTGCAAGGCTAATTTAGATATGGATAACATTAGCTATCTAGGGAGCTGTTTTGGCCAACTAAGCTACCTCAGATTTAACTTACACAATTTCAAGTCAGCTAACATAAACAAAATTCACTTACCGGATATAAAATGTGACCCACATATGCGTGCATTTTTAATGAAGTCTTCAGTCCAGTCCACTCGTTTTATAGCTTGCAGCCACAATCTACGCCTGTTTGCATTAAACAGTCTTTTCCCCGAAGGAATGCGGTAGAAATTTAGACCTTTTTTTTTTGTTGACCTGTTTTGGCATCCCACAACACAACAAGGTGGCATTTTTTTAATGAAGAAACCGAGACGAAGAAATCCTTAGCTTTATCTGTCCAAAATCCTCTTGCACTGTCACTAACTATGGCTAAAATTGCCGCTTTTTTGCCTCCAGAATGTGTGCGCTTAACGTTTATGACGTAGGTCATAAAAGGGTCTATACATGTGAAGCTGCTCTACGCATTACGTAGACAGACAGCAAAGATGCCCTCAGAGCAACGAGTTAACGGACATACTGTAAGCTGTTCAAGAGCAGAATCGCGGTAAATCTGCCCTCAGAGCATAATTTTAAAACGTGCCGCGGAGTTCCCGTAAGAGCAGCTAAATGTATTTAATGTAGGCCTAAATCCTGATAAGAAGAGAGAAAACGGTAGTTAAACTTACTGTAAGCCCTTACATTAAGTTGCAATGACATAAAACCAGGTCGGACTATGTAAGCTAACATTAGCCATCATCATATTATCGCTAGTGCTACCAGTTCTGCTACGTTACATCCACATCTAATTAAATAAGGGGTTTAAGCGGCATTACATTCTTCACGTTAACAGTTATTACTTCTATAGTGCTGTATAAAACACTAAATCTGCAATAACCTCCAAATCATCTCTTAATGTTTAGAAAGGTTCACTGTTAGCTTGGAGTTAGCTTACATTAGCCATCTTCATATTATCGCTAGTGCTACCAGTTCTGCTACGTTACATCCAAATCTAATTAAATAAGGGTTTAAGCGGCATTACATTCTTCACGTTAACAGTTATTACTTCTATAGTGCTGTATAAAACACAAAATCTGCAATAACCTCCAAACCATCTCTTAATGTTTAGAAAGGTTCACTGTTAGCTTGGAGTTAGCTTACATTAGCCATCATCATATTATCGCTAGTGCTACCAGTTCTGCTACGTTACATCCACATCTAATTAAATAAGGGGTTTAAGCGGCATTACATTCTTCACGTTAACAGTTATTACTTCTATAGTGCTGTATAAAACACTAAATCTGCAATAACCTCCAAAGCTCCTCTTAATGTTTAGAAAGGTTCACTGTTAGCTTGGAGTTAGATTACATTAGTTTGGCCAGGGCAGATTGGCAGTTTAGTAAAATTAATTAAGTAAAAAACATGATCAATCAACACATTTGACAAAATGTCTTTATATTTTACAACATTGTAACCTTAGAACATACAATTACCTCGAGTGCAACGATCTCCAACGATCTCCTTGTAATGTCCAGAAAAAATTCTTGGCTTGTAACTGTCCAGATAAAATCGTGCGCAAAAGTTTGAACGTTTGAAATATTCAAAAGCCCGCCTCCTGGTGTCTGTGATTGGACGAGCGAGAGAACCAATGGTAGGCAATGCTGCCCTCAGACGGTATATCAATAACTAAAAGTCCACTCTGCGACAAAGTCTATTGCCTGTGTGTTCCAGCTATGTGACAGATTAAGAGGTTGTAACGCTCTTTGAAACGAATAGGTACCTGACACAGTATTTACATATCTGTGCCGAGTTTAACAACATGAAGTTTATTTCCTTAAATATTCCTGAGAGTTGTACATCTTATGGTTTTTAATCACTCTCTCTCTGCTAGTTTTTAAATAGCAATTCCATTTAACCATTTACTTTTAATTTGAACTAGACCTGTTTTAACACAAAAGACCTGTGCTATATGCTACTGTGCTATAGGCTGTGTAATATGCCATTGTTCAAGGCAATAATGATGTTATTGCAACCGTAATAACAGTAATTAGATTAGCCTGAAAGACATTCCAGAACATACACCTCTATACATTAAACTATAAAAAACACTATGATGATTGGGCTTACTTGGCTACTAGTGAAAATTCAGCCAGCTGCGTTATTTCACACTATGTTGATCCAACACAAATTTAAGTTTGACTGTCAACTGGAAACAGAAAATGAAATGTCTGATACATTGAGGTTACCAATTAGCCACTTACAAACCTTGAGATATAGGGCCTCATATAACAGTCCAAAATACAACAGTACCACCACCAATATTGTGTATTACAGAAGCCCTGAGATGCCATATATGAAAGGAGATTTTTTTTTTTACCTTTTTAACCCATCTTTTGAGCAAGAGCGCTATAACTGGCAACTGCAATGTAAACTGCTTGTTTGACGAATAATGTTATTATAAGTATCTAACAATATGGAAAAGATCCCTACAGAGATTGACCTGTGTCTAAAATATAACAGAGGTCTAGGTCAAGGAGCAGTTTTGCTCTGAAATCATGGATGTTTTTGCAGGAACACAACAGTAGGCTTCATGTAGGAGTTAGCCTTCTGGGGAAGAGTTCATATTACAGAGTTGGGGTGCTTAAACTATAGCTTACGGGCATCTGAAAGCTAACTAAGTAAATACAAGAAAATAATATTAGTATCTTTCAATATCTTTTATAGACATTGTCCTCCTAAACGTAAATGCTTACTATGGTGGTCAATAGCCCCTTATACATGCGTCAATGTAAAGCTGTTACATCGCGTCTACCACGATAGAAACTCGCGAACGTGTTACAATTGCCTCATGTATAAGGGGTCTAGATGTAAACCGTTAGTTTTTCCGCCGATCGTCTGAAGCTTTCGAGAGAGGTGGTTTACCACGATCGTTCGGCTTAGAAAAGGGCGTGTCAAATCAGACCGATGTGTCATGGGGGAGGCCGTGCGTGACTGGGGAGAGACGGTGACAGGAGGCTAGAAAGTTAGAGGCTAGAAAGTTCACTCCATCATCTCTTTGAAATTCCTTATTCCATGAGTGGTAGGCTACAATGTGACTGGCTGTTTTAAAATATAACTAATAGCCTAAAGAAACAAAATAACCCAGGAAGTTTCATCTTCGAGATGTTAAGGCTTCTTCCAATACTGACAGCTGACTCATAGCTTGCAGGTTTGCGGGAGACGCGACATTTGAGGGATGTCACTTAATTTAAACCTTTTTTGCTTCTGTTAGTGTGTGTGTGTGTGTGTGTGTGTGTGTGTGTGTGTGTGTGTGTGTGTGTGTGTGTGTGTGTGATAGAGACAGAGAGGACTCAGTAAAACATCGGAAAACACCGTGTCTCGTAAGCCTTAAGCTATCAATCACCCCCACAATGAAATATGCCATTACAGTCGCGACAAACTTCTTGGCATTGTGGTGCGCCCAAAACGCAAGCTATAAACGTAGCCATCCTAATGTAACCAAAATATACCTCTGCTGATATGCCTAACCTTCGTTCTATTTAGAATTTGTCTTAGCACTATGCAGGAATAAAATAGCATCTACAGTGTCAGGATTCAGGCGAGAGCGCCTGGCTTCTATAACGCGCCCTGCTGCACTGAAGGAGCGCTCACTCGCAGCACCTGTTGCTGGAACGCATATAATTAGTTTTGCAAGGTGCTGTAGTCGGAACGACTGGCCTGGTTTCTCCCAAAAGGAAAGTAGATTTTCCTCTGCTGATCCCGCATCTATATGGAAGTTTGTAGAGAGATTGCCGGGGAGTAAAATGCTCCCTTTCCTTTACTGCTGGCTAGTAATACAGACAGCCGGAAAGGTTAATAAACGGAATGAAATAGGCCTAGCTACACATTACACACGCTATGTTTTAATAAAAGCCACGTTACTCACATACTGGTTAACACTGTTTGTTACAGCACATAAATGTTTGTCGCTACATCCAAACTGCTCACCGTTGTCCCTCCCTGTGCTCCAGCCGCACCATTTTGCTTGCAATGTGAATCATTTCATTTAAATATGCTTATTGGCATTTGTTGCACCTTAATCATTTTCTACAAACATGATATGCTATGTATGGTGTAGTAAACTGAGACTCTATTCACTACTGCACAAAAACTAGACACGTTTGAAAAACTAGACGTTTGCAATGAAGTAGGTTAAACAACTTTCGCCAATATCTCCGTAAGGGAGATGGGTTATGTGCTCAAATTTCCTGGGATCAAAGAAGACGTTAGTATTCATGTGCAAACTAAAAATCACGTCTTAGGATTGCTGAGCATGCAAGTTATTTCGGGTGTCTCAACTGTAACTAATACCACTGTCATATAATTATGAGTCCAGTAAAAGACGGAGCAAACACAGTTTTCTACCGTTGTTGAAACACATCCACGCGTAGACTCGTTTTCTTTCCATCCGAGAGTGGTTATTCAAAGAAAATATTAAGAACTATATGCTGATAGAAAGAAGGGAACTTTAAGCCACTACACTGCCTGTGCCCGATGCGGATCCACGTTGATGTTGTTAGTAAACAAACCAGGTGGGAGCACATCTCCGTGGTCTTTGCGCATGCCCGAGGCAATGTAACAGCTTCACATTTTGCACATGTATACAGGTAACGACAAGAGCCGTTTCCCTTGAAAATCTTCACACCTACACGCGAATACGATACGATAAACGGATCTGATCTCAGTGGCACATGTATAAGGCCCTATTGGTGTTTGACTGGATATACGTGAAGCCTAAATAGATTAGGCTATGATACCCCAAAGCCTCTGCTGAGGATTTTCTTCAGCAGATATTTCAGCAGCAGTCAAGCCTTGAGCCTTGAAATTCACTGTTTAATGTAGGCTCTACTCCTCGGTCATTGCTACTAAATGACATTACATAGCCCACCGGACAGAACACTAGCAAACATGGCTTTTGTTTGTTATTTTTGTTGTTATATCGGGAAAATACAGTTTTGTTATCTCGAGATAATTACATAAATAAAGTCGAGATCTCTAGAAGACAAAGTAAAATAATATGTCACATAAAAACTGTTTCAAAATTACAGAAAAATATGAATTGATGGCAGATAAGGGCTTCCGATATGCTGTAATTTCTCTGTTTTGTTTTTAACCATGAGGGATGAAAAACCTACAATCCTACATATATATGTATGTGTCGACTGTCTCAGCTCTCAAGTACATTTTGAAATAGTATCAAGATGACTCATGAATTATTCCCCTCATTATCATTACTGGAATGGGCGGCTCTGTGGATAAATAAGGGAGAATCGCGTTCGGCTCAGGGTACGATAAAGAGGCCAGCTGGGCTGCAAAAAAAATGGATTGCGTTTACATTGAGAAACAAGAGAGTGCAGTCGGAGCTATCCATTCATGAGCGCCAGTCTACCATTCAGTTCCAGCACTAACAATATTCTGGACGGATGCGGAGAGGGACCGGCAGGTTCACCAGTTGCACTTCACTGGAAAACATTAACAAGTTTCCTTTTTACAGCAAAACTAAGAAATACTTTAACCAGTAATAATTTTCGGCACGACTCGGCTGATGCTTAGAGCGCTTTGGCATGCGTGGAGTTGCAAAGTGCCGGGTATCACTGTTCAGATAAGCGAGCGGAGAGGTGTGGAGCCGCCCAGGACCCCGTCAATCCAGAAGGATGCTGGGGGGAAATGCCTGCAGACAGAGAGGATGAGATCTGTCGAAAGGCGCTGGAACTGCTGTCGGATCTTTGCTCAAAGGGGGAAGTGCAAAACGATAACTGTTTGGATTTCGTCTATTATTTCCGAGATCTTGCAAGACCTCAAACTGAGTCAGGTAACGACATGAGCGCATTCGTATGATTTAATCAGACTTGTCTTCAGAATTGAAATCAGCGAGTTTTACAACTTTAATAACAAATCTAGTTGTTTAGATAATCATTCAACAGTTTTGCAAATAAGTCTTGTCTAATATGTAAAAGTGCCAATGTATTATTCGACAGTGACGTGTATTTTTAAATCGTCCACGTTTCAGGTAGAACATGTCGAATTAGTCTTTTTATCTGTCAGGGTGGGTGGGCGACAGCCCCACCCAACGATCAGCAGATCTTGTAAGGTATCTGTATTATGTGCCAGTGCAGTGAAGATGCATTAAAACTATTTAGTAAAGTTACTGCAGCCAAAAGGGAGGCGATGCAATAACCTTTAAACTCAATTTAACCATAAGCTCCTGAACAAGTGGTTGTTCAATTCACATAACATTTTCCCCACATTAGTCAGAAAGTCAGATATTCTGTAGGACTATTTATTATATATGCTGTAGTAATGTGAATACATGCTGTGTAGGACTGTACTATTTCTGATCTCTCTGAAATCTTTCAAAACCAACCCCCGTGAGTACCAATGGAAGAATCCTAAGGTGTTGCCTCTTACACAACGCTTCTCCTGAATGGTTTTGCTTTCTTCTCCATAGTTGGCTTAGCTCAACAAAGATATCAGTAGGTGAATTGCATTCTCAAGATGATGATAATTGACAAGTAAACCAACTGTGATAATAGCAGAGGCCCTTTTCAGGACCAGTGCTCATCCCAAGCCGCATGGGCTAATAAGAGCTGACTGCTTCTACTGTATCCAACAACTTTTTATAGAGCCTGCTCGAGTTCACTATGTGAAATGATGGTGTACCGTGTAACATAAACATCTCCCCACAGCCCCAGCCCTCCTGCCCCCCTCTCTCTGCTTGATAATGGAGCTTTACGGGAGACACTGGAGAAGAGTATCAGCCCCACCCTCTCTGTGCTGCCTACAAATGGACAGAGTCCCTTGCAACCTCTCTGTTATTGACATACGCTGTGCTTAGCTGCTGAGGGTGTATTGAACCATGATTGTTGAGCCTGTCCCCCAAGAGATATTAAACTAGGCTTTAATGAAAGCCAACAGCTGAGACTGCCCTTTCTATAGATGATAGGCGTTTCCTTTCAGGCGCGCCCACTTGCTGGGTGAGAAGGTCCACCGCGCATAACACAAGAGAATTTATGGTGGAGAGACTTCCATAATGAAACTCATGGGAGAGTCACTCTGTCAGAGGTTAATCATATGTGTGCCCTCATGCACACACACACACACACACAGATAGATATAGATAGATAGATATGGGGTATCTATAGTAGACCGATACATTGATGAGTGGATTTTTGGATAGTGTGAAAAGAGAGTTAGAGGTCAAGATATCGAAGAATAGTAACGTTAAGCGAGGGTATTATAGCATGTTGTATCACTGGCATGGCAGAAATTGAGAGGCATTAGACTGCTTCTAGGACGGAGTCCTGCCCAGGCATTTGATTTGAGAACGTAATAATTGGGTGCTTGAGTGCAAGTCAAAGACATTAACATTTTTGGTCCTTGTCACTGCTGCTGCAAAAATGGGATTGACTTTAGGCCTGATGAGTTCATTCTATCATTTCCTCCCAGTATGATTAGTAGAAGGACTACTTTTCTACGCCTTGCAAAAAGTCCATTGTCCTGAATTCTTGTAAATGCTTCAATATGTTGTGGATGTGTAGATTGGTTTTAGTCAAGCCAAGTACAGTACATACATTATAACAAGTTTGCTGTTTGGTATGGATGCCCATGTCTCTCCAGCAGGCCTGTAGTGAACTACCAGACTTTTTACTGCCTGCTCTTCTCTGTATACATTAAGGTCCGATGAACGTGAGAGCTCTCTTGTATTTTACTAGGAACCAAGCTGGGAGGATGAGGTCTTTCAGCCGTGGAGGCAGCAGTCCATATGCCAAGCCTCATGAATTGTACATATTCAGTCTTAAAATAATGTATTTTGTGCATAACTGGTCTTGATAAGTCATTTAATGTGAAAGACCTGAGGCCACTGTTCTTAGGTGATGTTTGAGAAAAGAGGGAAAGGGTCTGAGACTTGAGACATGACTCATGAACTTTTCAATTACTCCCCACCTTTGGCAGAAGGCAAACTGGTCCTGCCATCTTCATTCTTTTCTGAAAATCAATATCAAAATGCTCTGAAACTGTTTCTTTAATCATACAGGAACCTTGAGCCAAATGCCTTTCGTTTGTTGTTCAGTACAGACCTAGATTTTCATCAAAAGATATTCTCTTGGAGATGTTCTGTAGTGCACATCTTTTTTTAAGTCCTGGTTAGCCTTGAGGCTTCCACTTTCAAGAGTGTGTGTCTTATGATTCTAGATGGTATTTCATGTCTGTCTGAAATTGTTCAGGGCCTACAGATGTTTTCTTCATTTGAGAGTATATCTTAAAAGAGAGCATTCAAAACAATGATGGTGACTGACCGGATCATACACACTTAATATCATGTATGGAGGTGTCACTTTGGTGTCTCCAGAGATAAAGGAAGTGCTCAACAGCAGAACTAAAATAAAAAATTAAACAAGCTGATGCATTGAAGTTTCTTTTAGAAGTCAGACAAGTTTTTGATGAAAAACAAAACAAATAACAAAACAACAGTAAATGAGTAAATGAATATGCAGAATAACAAATACACATACAGATATAGATTATCGCATATCCTTAAAATGTCAAACAAAAAAGTGAATAAGAACGTTTTATCAAACAAAATAAGCAAAGTCATTCTAAACTTAGTTTAGTAAACAGGTCTACAGAAGAAATGTTATTTTTTGCATCTCTATCACTGAAGTAAAAGAGGTGTTTGCTGGTAAATTCTTGTGAAATACCTGACTGTTGCTTTTCACCGTTTTCTATCAAAGACAGTTTTGGCCATATTGTGTATTGCACCTTGTCTGGGAATTCCCCGCCCCCTTCACTGCATTTCATTTGCTAAGTTAGTCTGGCGAACTACACAATGGCGGTCCACTTAAGTCACGTAATTGACCCTTCCGCGACCACTCCCCAAAACGGTAACTGATCAATCATAGCATAGCAACGGTTACTAAGCTCGGGACCTCAGTCAAGCGAGCCATTTTGATGAATGGAAGTCAATGAGAGAGACGTCTGCTCGAGAAGAGAAAATGAAACGTTGCGCTTATGGAGTGTGTAATTCTGACAGCCGATATCCAAAAAGGCTGGAGGGAGGGATAACATTTTATCCCTTCCCGAAACCCAAGACCCAGAGAGAGAAATGCCTGCTGTGGATCAAACAATGTGGACGACCCCCCCATCAGCTGAATATAAGCAACGTAAACAGAAGCACCTACGTTTGTTCCAAGAAGCTATGTCGCTAAAATCTGCCCACTGCACCGAAAACGTGAGAAAACCCTTGCTTAAAATACGATTCAGTTTTTACCACGTTACATGTTTGCGTAGCGGCGACTGTGTAGATAATAGAACACATAAACATGGCTGGAATGAACCTGTTAGCCTTAGCATTTGTCTGTCTACAAACACGTTATGTAATGTCGTGGTTGTAGCCTATATAAGTATATTGCAGACCGTTTTGCCTGCTTCGATCTGAGATCTTGCCGTTTTTCAAAAAAATGCTTGTGATTTCTTTGGGTAGAGCTGAAATTGACACGGTTGAAAACATGTTGCCACGCCATTCATACCAATGCTAAGAACCTGGGAAACGTGAATGCTTGACTGATATAGCAACCATTGCTAAGGGGGGCGGAGTTTGCGGAAGGGTCCATTGGACACTCCTTTAACCAATCAGACCAACGATACTATACAACGATACAACGATCAGTAATAAAGCAAACACATATTTTTTCTGTATGAGTATGAATTGTTCCAGGGCAAGTTTCTGTTCTGTTTTCAAAGAGAACTTGCCTTTGAAATCATCCAAAACAGCCACGAGAGCAGTATCGAAGTTTTGCTGTGCTTCGGCGGCCTCCATGTCCAAT
Organism: Sprattus sprattus; assembly: GCF_963457725.1. Taxonomy (NCBI): domain Eukaryota; kingdom Metazoa; phylum Chordata; class Actinopteri; order Clupeiformes; family Clupeidae; genus Sprattus; species Sprattus sprattus. Next base: position 25,916,933 of record NC_137926.1, read on the forward strand.
GTTTTCAAACTCTCTTTGCTGTCGCTTTTGTTACGTAGTCGTGGTAAGTTTAAATCCGCCAATGGCGCGCCAGGTAGCCAATAGCCAGTTTGTGATTGGCTTCAAGGATCCTTACAATTCCCAACTAACCTGGTATAAACACTTTGCCAGACTGACTCTGAAGGCAAAATCAAATTGGCCGGAAGAAGAGGGGCGGGACTTCCCAGACAATATTGCACCTTTAAATGTTAAAATGTTAATAACACTGGTTCGGTCATTATGGAGGCGGAACATCGATTCTGTAACGGCCCAGGGAAAGGCTCAGGCTTACAGGTTCAAGCGAGATACAATTTTGGTCTTGGAAGCGAGGCCATTAGTAGAATTAGGTCTGGGAAGATACTACGCCATTATTCGAAAGCAAAATGGCAGTGGCCAAGGTTTATATTTGCTGTGAGACAAAAACAAAGATAGAAAAGTCCAGGTCTCTGGTAACCCAGCTATTATATATATAATGTTGTGCAAATCAGCAATAGTTAATTGTAAAATTCAGCATAGATTTTGAATTCAACATTATGGATCTCTCTGGAATCATGTGTATGGTTCATGTACTACTGAAAATGACAATTACCATTCAGAGAGAGAGTAAATATTTGTTTTAAACAAGTTTATAAAGATAATCAAACACCACAAATGTGTAAGAACTGGCAAAATACGTAATAAGAATAGAAGAATATTTAATATATATTAAGAAAATAACAATCAATTTGAAAATAATGAGTGCTATACAAGATCTTCAAGATTTACAAAACCTCAACACTGCATGAACAATTTATAAAATAAATAATTTCATCAAAACTGCAGTGAACACATCATCTTAATGTCTCCAGGAGCTGTGTATATATGCTGTGCTTTCATTAGCCAAACACATTTTGCCTGACTATACAAAACCATCAGTGCAGCTTTGAAAACTTTGTTAGCATTATCTGGTTTTCCTGTTGTATTCAGATTACTGAGGACTCACTGCAACTGTACTATAAAAATGCAATGGATAATAATAAATGTCTTTTATTCTGTGGAATTGTGAAAATATCAAACACTGGTCAGTCCTCTTTATCTACAGAAGTGCATAAATATGCATGAGATGCCGTCGTACTTGAGACATTCCTCTGAACTATGGTGGAATACACAGTTACTGGGAATGGTCTATTGGGACATATACTATTATTACCTCTGCTAAGGAAGAGATGTTTTCTTTACCGTTTGTTAGTTTTTGTCAGCAGGATTCATGCAAGTTGGTGGAGGGGTGGAGCGTGAGCTGAGGAAGAGCCCATTACATTTCCATGCAGATGCGGATCAAGGGCCACTCTAGGAATTTATTTTCACTGTCTTTAAAATTGTGATAGGGCATTCGGCTTTCGTGGAGGTCTGTGCTCTCCGAATTCCCTTAAAATAATAGGATTGCTCAAACGTATTGTTCTTCTCAAGTTTTATTAGTGACTCTAGAAGTCACTACTGCCCTTCTTAAGTTTTCTTCTCTTTTTTATTCCACCTGTTTTTTTATGTCGCTTCTGCTCCTAAAGCTTTTGAGATATCGACAACGTTCCAACACTGTCCTGGTCCCATGCAATGCTGTTGTAAATGTTTGTAATCCCCTCAGTCGCTCTTTTGTTTTCCACATTTTTCATCCTTTTTTCCCCATTGAAATTAATGAGGAAACACTAAACAGCAAAAAGGAGGACAAATTTCCTAAAAAGAGACCACTCAGCCTAGGTCCAGACATGTGGCTCGGAAGCCAAACTGTCTAGACAGAATCCGGACAAGTGGTCACCGTAGTGAAAGGGAAACTTCATATCTATGATAACTAGAAAGTCAAGTAGCTCCAGCCAACAGCTAACGTGGTAACATAACTTAGCTGTTCGCTACATAGAATAAAGGCTGATTTAAGGCCCTTGCATGCTTCTAAAGGGAGCATGAATTGCTAGGTGCTTACGCGTTGCGTTGGGGGTGTTGCCAAGCAATTCACACCCAGAACAATAGGCTTCCGTAAAATGACGCAAGTCTAGAAAAAGGGGCCGACGCACGCAAGACGTGAAAAGTCGCGCAAGGGTCGCGCAAGGGGCTTACGTGGCCTCTTGCGCTTGCGCTTACGCTTACGTAACTGACCATAAAGGCTGATTTATGCTCAGAGACGTAAGCGCAAGCGCAAGAGGCCACGCAAGCCCCTTGCGCGACTTTTCACGTCTTGCGTGCGTCGGCCCCATTTTCTAGACTTGCGTCATTTTACGCAAGCCTATTGTTGTGGGTGTGAATTGCTTGGCAACACCCCCAACGCAACGCGTAAGCACCTAGCAATTCATGCTCCCTAGAAGCATGCAAGGGCCTTAAATCAGCCTTTAAGGCTGATTTTTGCTTGGGGACGTAAGCCCCTTGCGCGACCCTTGCGCGACTTTTCACGTCTTTTTACGTAAGGTCTTACGCGAGCCTCGCAGCCTGCATTCTATCAACGAATGTTACGAGATGAGGTTACTAAAATATTCTGCATGTCTACTCAGTTTTAAAGTGCTTCCCAAGTAAAGGTTTGAAAAGAACTTCAAGCTTCAGACTTTCTGTTAGGGAACCTGTTATCTATCTGCAGAGCAAATGTCAGGCTCATACAAAAACATTAACATGAATTAATTGATGCTAATACCTAGCGCAGTCTCTATAGGATTCCCCATATACGTTAGCATTAAGCTAACGTATTTTCTACCACAGTAAAACATGCAATACTATGTGATTGTTTTTAGAAAACGAATGTTACGCGATGAGATTACTAAAATGTAGTCTGCATGTCTGCTCAGTTTAACAGTGCTACCCAAGCAAAGGTTTGAAAAGTACTTCAAGCTTCAGCCTTTCTGTTAGGGAAACAGCTTTCTATCTGCCAAGCAAATGGCAGGCTCATGACAACACGCGCAACCTTTGGGAGCATGAACTGCACTGAGTAAATTTTGCGGAACAATTAACCCCAACGCTGAAGCAAGCAGGCGCCTTTAAAGGCCGAATTATGCTCTGTTTTAGACGTAACGCGTAAGCACGTAATTTACACAAGGAACTTGTTTTAGACAAGTTTTGATTTAAGGTTCGTTTTAGACGCAGAGCCGTGTTGCAAGGCTTGTGAGCCGTGTTGCGTGTTGCAAAGCAAATTGACGCCAGAACTGTAGATTTATTTTGAGTTAAGTAAGCCTATTTATTGCAGCAGGACAAAGGCAAAAAACTTATTGGAGCATGAAAGTGTAGTGGGCGAAAGGCTTGATGTTATGAATACATGTGTTACACAAAATACAAATGTTGGCAATTCAGTACCAGTGGCGAAAAAGACAGCACATGACGCAAAAGTTTGTTTATTGACATCTTTTAATGACTACGACAGGCTTTAAAACGATGTGTTTATGAGTTACATTATTCAAAGATGAGGTGGTAAACCGAGAGAATCTCATCATGTTGTCAATGCTTGTAACTACAATGGTGCTGGCCACAAGGTAACGGCAGGTTTACTGTTAACTTTTGTATATGAGCAGACCGGGCTCATTCTATCAAACTACAAACTGCATACATTTTGCGCAACAATTAACTCCAACGCTGAAAAAAGCAGCCGCCTTAAATCAGAATTTTTGTCTTAAATTGGCTTAGAAAAAGCCCATTAAAACTCGTTATTATTAAAAATGCCATCCAAACGTTTGGATTAAAAAAAAAAATGAATGACGACTACCATTGGCAACAGGTTTGGTGCTTCTGATTCACATCATTCTGCAAGAAGTCTGTTTAGTTATTGTAACTGAAAGTCAACAAGTAATACATACCTACACCTGAAACTTTAAAGTTATATTTGTGTGAAGAACTACTTTTTCTCAGAGGAAGCCACAAAACATTGTTTGAGGTTTCTTTAATCATTTTGGCAATTAACCATACAATTAGCTTAAAAATGTATAGTCCACTAGTCATTATCAGAAAAGCATTGGATCGAATAGCACGGTAGCAGGTATATCAGTCCAACACCGAGGTACCACTAATGGAAAGAGTCTTGATTGCCATCTTTCTGTAGAGAGAAGGCAAAGACAACAGACGTTTTTCAGAGGAACTAAGTGATCGAGTTCCTCCTAGATCTCAATAAGGTGCATTGCACACAATGAAGTGAGACCAACAACTCATTTTGAACATCTACTGATTCATATTGTATAAGCAGAGTGAATGTTGTCTACTTATATGTGCCAGAGTGTCAGTGGGTCATTGGTGCCTTGTAAGTTGATATTTATTGCTCATCCAACATGTGGAAGGAGACTGAAACCTATGGGAAGGGTTAGCATCCACGTGATTGCAAAGGTTACGGTATGCAACGGCCAGCTGCTGCTCTAAATGCAATCACATTTGCATTTTCGGAAACTCATCTCTAGTTAATTTATGTTTCTCACAGATTACTTCAGTATCTGGGTGGTTAGGATAACATCATGATGACTATTGCCTGGTAAGAAAGTCTCTGCCATGGGCCAGTGGTACAAACTGCATTGCTTCATAGGTCCTAAATGGGGGAAAATATTTTTAACCAAACAAGTGACAGACAGCAGTGATGAAATTGGAGGTGTCCTAGATACATATTTAAAACACACAAACAAAGCCAGCATCTTACTCAGTGACTAACAGCTCTTGATTTCTAACCGTTAGTGTGCATGTTGATTAAACCCAAAAATTCAAATGGAGCACTCCACAAAGATGATTTTGCAGTTGTCCTAAAGAAAGGTCAAGCACTAGAGCGACAGATGACCAGTTTGGAGTGGTATGTTTTGATGAAACCTAATAATGATTGGGAATGGACTAAGACATTTTTTTACCAGTTTTTAGACCCTGTACAATATGGCCTCAACTCTGACTGTAGGCTCTATCATAGCACATCTAGTGTGTTTATGTGATACATTTGGCTTGTGAGGTACATGTTTCGGTTTAAGGCATCACCTTGCCTTCAAGAAACTAAAAAATTAAATTTCTCCAGGTGGTCAAGAACCATTTTTCCTTATCATTCTATTCCTTGTGTCTTGACAGTTATGCTGTTTTGAAAAAAACGCATCCTCTTTCTCTCCACCTTCACATTTAATTGAATCTCTAAAATGACTGACAGTTTTTGAATACCTGACCCACACAGATTGTGCAGACATAAGACGTTTTAAAAAGCATTTACCCATCTCAGAAATGCAATCATGACCTGAGATTTATACTGCCATTTGTCTCCCGATTTTGCTGCCTGCTCAATCTCCTCTATTTGTTCCAGTTATTAATTGATTTACTGGGGCGTCAGTGGTCTGGGGCAACAGGGGTTCAGTAGGTAGAGGAGTCTTTCAGCAATCGTAAGGTTTAACACCCAAAGAGTACCCAGACTTTTGCGTTGATCTCCAGGTGAAGCAGGTAGTGCTAAACAGGAACTTAGGCCGAAGCTCTTTGGCACTGATGTTGCCATAAGTCGTTTGTGCTTTATCCAGAGTGTTCACAAGGCTCTAGAGGGAATCAAAATGATAGAATCAAAATGATAAAATTGATGAGTTCACCTGAAAGCTGAAATTTGTTTTGTTGTTGTTGTTTGGTTGTGTCACTTTTGCCACAGGCAGTTGTTGATATTGCTGCTGTGTTTGGTCCCGTGTATTGCTGCTCTCAGCTAAAGTTAGTAAATCATTCATTAATTTTGCTTCACATATGAATTAGGGCATTGTAATAATTAAATAATCAGAACAGTGGTAATTCAATTAGTTTTCATATCTGCAGATATTTCCACCTTGTGTCCCAAGGTCTTGAAAGGTCTGCGTAAAGCCAAGGCACAGTGATTGTAATTGTATGTGTGTGTGTGTGTGTGTGTGTGTGTGTGTGTGTCTGTCTGTGTGTGTGTTTGTGTGTGTGTGTGTGTCTCTGTGTGTGTCTGTCTGTGTGTGTGCTGTTGTAATACATTATTTATGGGAAGTCACTGACATCTTGGCGTTAGAAAAGCCACTGTCACTGCAGATGACAATTTTGGTGGTAGAATCAATCGTAAATAGTGTAGTGTACATCTCACCAGACATATTCTTCATAGTTATATGTCCATTGGTATGCGTCAGTGTTGGTGTATCAGCATATGAAACAGTGCACCATTTGTTTTTCTCTTGATCCCTGATCAGATAATTTACATGTGAAGCAGGGCGTGGGCTCCTGGAGTAAGACTTACGCTGACCTGCGTGTGTGTCGTTTATTTATTACCTCGTATCTCTGAGACTTAATCCACAACAATTGCAAATGTCAGGGAGGAGAAGCGGGGCAGAGATATATATTTATGTCATTGCCATTTCATGGAACCCAATCACTTTGTTAAAATGAGAAGGGTTATATGTCAAATGCACTTTTACATATTAGTATTGATCATCCTGTTCTTTGTCCTTAGCCAAACTATGCTACTCAAAACAATGCAGTTACAGTCCACTGTCCAAGGGACACTAATTGATAAATGAAACCACGCCATCCATCCATCCAGCTCTGCTCTCTACTTAATATTCTCTTTCCCTGCAGCTATCATCCCTAATGACATGTCCCATTTGTATTCTCATCCCTCTCTGTCTCTCTCCCCACCCTCACAGATGTGTCAGTGAGTCTGCTGTCTCTGCTGGTTACCACCTGTGGCCTGGCCCTTTTTGGGGTCTCTGTCTTCGTGTCCTACAAGCTGTGGTGGGTGCCATGGCAGGAGCGCTTCTTCCCCTCGGGCCAGAAGGAGGGCGAGCAGCAGCCGGTGCTGAGCGAGGAGGACGGAGTGGAGCAGGACTACAGCCAGGAGTGCATGAGGGAGCCCTCGGGGCCGCTGCCACCGCTGCTCCCCGAGTCGGCCATGAAAATCAGCCACACGTCACCCGACATCCACCTTGAGGCCCAGATCAAGGCCAAAGAGAACCGCACGCACTTCCCGCGCGTGCAGCGGCAGATCACAGAGCCCACCTCATCTGTGCGGTCAGTCATGCTCTCTCTGGATTCATTACCCCATACTATAGACGGGGGGCTTGGCACCTCTAATGACCACCCGCTGGGACTGCTTTTGCTCTATAAGCAAGCCTGGGTCACCTGGTACTTGCCTGGGTCACCTGCACATTTTGTGTAGCAAAATAAAAAAAAATATAATAAAAACATGATATAGTGTGTTTATATATGTATATATATTGTATTGACACACTGTACAAACATACCACATATGTAGCAGACAATCGAGTTCTTCATACATTTGAAACTAAGTGGTACAAAAAATGTAATATGAAATGAAATATCAGTATTTCTAGACATTCACTGAGTGTAGCAGATTAGAAAAATTCAATGTCGTTTATCGATTCATTAAATATTGAAGAAATTCAATTCACCGCCCCAGATCAAAGTAAAATGAACATTTCTATTCTTGTCTTGGCAGGCATAACTCCATCCGCAGGCAGATGAACCTGTCAAACCCAGACTTCAACATGGCCCAGTTCCAGAGGCAGGAGTCGCTGGCAACTTTGGGACGGATCAAACCCGAGCTGTACAAGCAGCGCTCCGTCGACACAGACGACGACTGCCAATCTAACGGCTGCGGCCGGCTTCACTTCGTCATCAAATACGACTGCGACCTGGAGCAGCTCATCGTCAAGATCCACCGGGCCGAGGACCTGCCTGCCAAGGACTTCTCTGGCACCTCTGACCCTTACGTGAAGATCTACCTGCTGCCCGAGCGGAAGACCAAGCACCAGACCAAGGTGCACCGTAAGACTCTGAACCCCGTGTTCGACGAGGTCTTCCTCTTCCCTGTCGCATATGCCGAGCTGCCCATGAGGAAGCTGCACTTCAGCGTCTATGACTTTGACCGCTTTACGCGCCATGACCTCATCGGTCAGGTGGTGGTGGACAACTTCCTGGACCTGCCTGACTTCCCGCAAGAGACCAGGCTGTGCAGGGACATCCTCTATGTCACCTCTGTGAGTAACACTAATCTGTCACGCTCGCCTCACCGCAGAGGTTTGCACTGGTCAGCAGTCGATAAACTCCAGAGAATCGCCGGAGTTGAATGTGTCAGGGGCTATCATATGCACATGGTCTGGTCAGTGATTTTCAGAGGAGATCGATGCGAACACTGTGTCTATTGATGGAGCTGTCAGGCATGATTTTCACACAGTTCCCAGAAAAAAACATTAACTCAGGTAGACATGCAAGACTGAATTGATAACTGATTTCACAATGAATTGTCCGTGCTAATTGAATAGGAGCAAATACAATCAAATGTTTTTTTTTTTTTTGTAAATATATATTTCTATTAATTGGTAATTGAAGACCCTTTACAAAATGGAAACTGTAGTAGTAGTTTTTCTTGTAAGCAGTTGGCCTCTATTCTAGAATGGGTGGATAAGTTCTGGTGCCTGTTTGATTCAGTCAGTCTGTGTCCGATAGCCGTTGGACAGTTTTGCTCCCCTGATCAAAGTAAATGAGCTTTGTGAATGTCCCACCTCAAGCAAGCCAAGGACAAGCCCAGACCCAAAATCTCACTGGAGCAAGTCATTATACAGAAAGTTGAGAGACACTGCGCTACTTCCAAAGGCTAATGGACTCTGGTTTAATCTGTTAATGGATCTGGTTAAAGATAGCCATCACTTTCATGATTGCAACAGGACAGATTGAGATGAAAGAGTTGAGCTTGGTCGTCCCAAATATATCATGGCAGCACAGATTGTGACTGACCTGAGCCCTCATCTCCAAACACATTCATCATCACACATCATCATCAGTCTCATCTAGACAGCTAAATTCCATCCTCAAGTGGTCAACACAAAGAAATGAGGGCGTTACGCTCAAATAAGTTCCTTTCAGGTCGACTCGGATGCGAACCGAACCGACGTTGACCCAGGCAGAGCATGGCACAGGTAAACCCCTGAGCCCAGTCCCTATGTGGGCTGCCAGTCAGGCCAACATTTCAGGCCTCTAAATATAGAGGACGCCACACAACGGTGCTCCTGTCATCCACTAATTAATTAGGCAGTGCTTAGTGACCACTCTCAGAATGGATTATACTCACATCCCCAAACCCCATGGCTTCCCAAGCGGGAACCACCGTGCCAAAACGAGGATGGAGCAGGGAAGGGAGCCCATAGCACTACAGCCCTTTATCCATGCACAGCTGGCCACAGCTGGCAAATGGGATTCACTGCAAACTTCTTGCGCAGGCTTCAGCATTGCTGGCCCCAAGCTGAAAAGCAGAAGATCACTCCTAAAATGCGTGCCAAATGCTTTCTGATTGTTTCATAGGGCTAGACTAAAAGTGTTTCCGTGCAGTTATTTCCTCTCACATATCCATTCCTACCCCCCACCCCCAATCTTCCCAGTGCTTCAGAGGCAGTATTATAAAAATATACTTTGAGAGGAGTGAATATTTAATGATCACACACACCAGGAAGCGTGTGTAGAAGTGACCTAAATCCAAAAAAGCAGGACTGGGTTTGCTGTGACATGAATATGCAGAGTATAATGCGGGCGAATTCTGTTGTTACTCAACAGCGTTGGGATGTAGGAGAAAAAAGAGAGATCACCTTCTGACTGTCATGTCTATCTTGACTCCCCCACACCCCCAGTGATTAAGTTCTCTTTGAACATAGGCATCGCTATGGAAATCCTCAGTTGTAAACAAATAGAAGAGAAGCTCTGTTTGTCAGTAGGGTTCTCTTTTGGCAGTCAAAGCAGAATTGAGTGTGTGTTTTTGATAAATCAGTACTAATCTGTGGAATTCTCCAATCCACTGCACATGATGCAGTTGAACATGCTCATCAGAATTCACCACTCTGCCACATTGACATGTACTCTGTTGCTTTGGTGTGTAGGCCAAACTTCATATCCTTTTGAGGGTTGATGTTGAAGTCTTGTGGGATCCCCTGTAGTGAGTTCACTGATGTTCTTTGGGATCTCACTTCTGACCCAGAGGTGGGTTTCAAAGAAGTGGAATGACATCAGGCACTTCCAGGCCCCATAACTGGGCCACACCTCTGGGGATCAGAGACACATGGACACTGGATGAGCATCCATACAGTGCATGCATAAATTATTGCTCAAGGCCTGGTTATATTTCCAGTCTCCCATTGTGACTTTGAAATCGTAAACTCACATTCAATTTACAGTGCAACATAGATATGAATAAGGTATGTGCAATGAGGGTCTCTTGAGCAGCTGGCTGCTATACTTTGTGTACTTTGTATGTGTATTGTATTTAGGTGCTACTGTTGAGCACGAGGGAAGTACAATATTTGTCCACTCATGTCTACTCTCTCACCATCTCAGTCTTGCTTTATATAATTGGTTTGATCAATTCAGCCAAGCAATTTCTTTGACTTAACTTGAGACCTAGAAAAAGGGCAGTTTCATTTATCTTGAGGTGTGTCAGAACATGAAAAAATTACGAGTCGTAGATTGGCGGCGTACAAGGGTCCAGCATTCTAATTATCACAGAAATTAGACCCAAACTGTGTAATTGCAATTTTGATTGCTCATCCAAAGTGTTGAAATTCATAGTTGATTTTTTTCATGTGTTCTAGAGAACATTGGAGCGATGCGTTTTAATTGAGAGGATACACAATGATATCCTGAAACAACAGCACAAGAGCTGCTCTAAGAAGGGCCTTTGCTCTCACTCTTCTCACCGAATTGATTGCCCCACAACCTTCGAGAGGGGCTATCTATCTCAATAAGGCTTTTATTGAAAGCCTCGAGATATAAAAGATCAATTTAATTTGTCTGATGATGAAGATGAAGAGTTGTATGAATGGAACTCATTGGTGTCTGGACCTTACCTTTTCTTAATTATCCCCCAAATTTCTTAATTTATCTACCACTCGCTACGTGGCACTATCAGCCTCTGGTCTTCCACCAGGCTTTTAGTTAAGAGCTAGAAAAAGACCTTGAATGTTACCGCCCTGTGTCTTTCTTCCTTTACGCAACATTGGGTCAATTTATCGATTTAAAAAAACTTGCTGTTTAACAAGGGGCCTATTAAATGGATTCAGAGTGGCGTGATGAAATGGAACATGCTCATCACTTGACCCCATGCCCTCTGGTATGTCTGATTAAAACACTTTGCTGCAGATGTCATTAGCTAGATAATCCCCAGCTTCCAAGGTCAGATCAGTAATGGCAATATACGTGCACAACCCCACTCCAGGGAAGCTGGACCTTGTCTTTGGGGGGCAATTCTTTGCGAGTTGGCACTTGTGAAACGCTTTTGAATTAGCACGTTCACACCATCGTTTTTGAACACATCTACTTGTGATTTTTTTCCTGCCGTCTCACCGATGCCGTATTTAAGGGTCGGCTATAAATAAATCACAGCAGAATTAATGCAATGCAAATGGCAATCCATTTCTCTCAGCTGGAGGAACAGATTGAGTCCGTCTTAATCTTTAAGCCTTTAAAGGTCAGTGGGGGATGATTTACAGCTCTGAGCTGGCCTGTCAAGATTCACCTCCACCAACAATCATGGATTACATCCAAAGATTCAGATAGTGCTAACAACTCCACTGGATATAATAGCAAAATTGTACCACTCATCTTTGTGAATGGTTCCTGTTCAGTCAAGTTTTGTGAATGGTTCAGTAGAATTCTGTAAACTTCACACAGTTAAACATGTGTGAAAAAACATGTGCAGGTTTCCATTCCTATGCCTTCAGGTTGATGACTTTGTTGTGTATTCCTTTGAAAATGTTCTCAATCTGTTTATATGTTCTGTTACTGCAGGAGTTTAAGGAACATTCATTACTTTCACAGCAGGACAAAGTTAAAATAAGTTAGTTTAAAAAAAGTGTTAGATACAGTGACACAATGTAGCATGTCATAGTTTCCCATCTGAAAACTACAAGGAAATTAATTTGTCTTCCACTTGTAGTGATACTACTATTACTACTCCTACTACTACTACTACAACAAAATTAATAATTGTTGTCATTTCCTGCCCCATTAACACAGATTAAGGATGTCTAGATGTTTATTTCCAATTATGAAGAATGTCTAACCTTTCTGAAAAATACTACCTCTGTGTGTTTAAGAAATGTGAACAATACCTTTTTTACCTGTTTGTTCTGGTGGTTTCAAATATGCTATTCAATAACACAGAAAGACTTGCATTGGTGACAAGAATGAGCAGTAGGCAGGTTGGCACAATGTTCTCTATGACAAAAGGTAATGGACCACTGGCCATCACCAATTATTCAACAGAGCAGCTCCACTGCAGAGTTGGAGCTGGTGAGCAGGTGAAGTTCTTGTGCTCACAGGCTAGCCACATGTAGCATGTGTCAGTGTTTAGAGGTGGGTTTGGTTATGCCTTCCATACATACAAGGGGATAACATAATCTGCATATTGCAGCAACATAAATGGTAGAGATTTGGGTTTACACTCAGTGAACAGCTAAGCCATATTTGACTTTTGCAGAGGCACAGTTGGCAAACATATAGCTTATAGCATACACAATTCCTTATTCCTTCCCCTCATCTTTGCTGTATAGTGATTTTCCACCACTTTAAATATCTCAAGAGCTGTGCTCAGTGTGATCCTCTTGAGTAATGGTATGTTTTGGCCCAACTTGAAAAGGTCTAATGAAAGGCAATATTTGGGTCATTCAGGGTTTGCATGCTCTGTAAAATAATGCATGTCATGCAGCCTAAAGTACTGCAAACATAACGATCAGTGGTGACCTACAAAGAAGAGATAGCAATCATGCAGTTGAGGATATTCAAAACATATTCGGTTGGCCTTTGCCAGCCAGGCTTTACTGTAACACATTAACATGTCATTAACCAAATCAGCGACTGATTGAGCAATTTTTTATTCATCATTTTTATTATTGTGCATGTTTATTATTACAGTTAACACCATTATATCAAGCCATTGTACTCTCTTTGGTGTGGTATGGGGGTCACAGCAAGACAAACTTCCAGCTTTAATGATGCATGCACAGGTCATTATTGCATAACATTAATACGCTGCTTGATTGCATTAACATCATGAAGGGAATTCGCTCTCCCTCTTCTCCTGAAAGCCTCTTCAGCTCTCCCATCCCTCTATGTGTTCTTCTTCCCCTCATCCTGTCCTGACTCTCTCTCCCTCTCCCTCTCCCTCTCCCTCTCCCTCTCCCTCTCCCTCTCACTCTCCCTCTATCAGGCTCTCAGTGTCTGCATAGTGGCAGGAACAGTGCTGTGTGCCTATTAAGAGGCCCTTCAAGGACTGCAGGAGTCTTGGGGGAAGGCGTGAGGTGGATAATCACATAAGATAGACTGCTGTTCTCTATCTATCTGCTGTCTCTGTCTATCTCACTCACTGGCTCTCTCATTCTCTCTCTCTTTCTATCTGCTCTCGCTCACTCTCTTTTGCTCTCTCTAGCTCTCTCTCTCTATCCCTTTCTCTCTCTCTCTCTCTCTCTCTCTCTCTCACTCTCTCTCTTCAATGGCCCTCAGTGCTCTGCTGTAATTTCATTGACCGAGCACAAGTGACCATAATTTCACCACTGACTTGATTTAAGTGCTTATGAGAATGGAGGCGACTGTTATCCTATAGTCTGCAGATGGAAGTGGGTAATTGGATTATTCCGTTGGAGAGGAATCTGTTCTCATGACTCCGCCTCTAATACCCTTCAAAATTAATGAGGAAAAACATTAGTGTTTGTGGTATTTGCATTGGGCTCAAACTGAGGTGGCGCCACCTCCAATCTGGATGGAAAATCAAGCCAGTGAAAAGTAGAGTAATGATCTGTTGTGTTTATAGACATTTCTAACAGTATGGTTGTCTTAACTGTATGAATGAATGTCTATTGACTGTTTAAACAAACAGGGATTGGTAACAAATTGTTCCCCCTGTTTGATAATCCACTGGATGCCAGCTGGATGCCATCGGAGCATGCAGGGATGCTCCAGTTCTGGGTTTTTAATTTTATAGCCGCAGACCTGACCTCATCTGCCTGTTGCTAATTACTTTTTGTAGCGCATGGACAAATTGAATGTTCACTGAATATTTTGGCATTAATTGCACTGAAAATGAGAAGAAGCTTCATATGCACCCAGTCCTTTATACAGACTAAGCAGAATTTTGGAAGGTCGTACTGCCACCACATTCCTTATGCTAGTGCATATCAATGTTACAGTTGCACATTCATCTAAAGCAACTTGACATACAGTGCCCACGTACATTTTCATCACTATATGTGCTCACTCGATATCAAACACACAACCTTGGTGTTGTTAGCTCTTCTTTATGCTACAGTGCTATAGGAGCCGATGTTGAATATGTGAAATAACATTTATATAACTCTCCTATAATGTAACATTTCTGGCATCATCAAATCACATACTGTGTTTATGATCATCATAGCATATTTCCTATCTCTATAGTTTGGCTGAGTAACATACAGGAAAGATAGGAGTAGGACTGCACCAGATATTGCCCCCATTACCACCTTAGTAAAGTACCGCAAAAGTAAAGCTTTAAGAATTTGAGGATTTTGAACTTGAATGTGTAAATATTGACTTTTTGACCTCCAGCACAAATAATGCTAATTGCATTTCTGGCACTGATCATTGTTTATGTTAACCCAATTAGGACTGAAGTTTTAGAAGCAGAGCCAGAAGAAAGGAAGTCCACACTTAATGAGCAAGAAGCTTATCAGTGGAGATCAACTACCGATGTCTCTTTTACACAGATCACCCTGTAACACCAGAAGAAACACAATCCGGTTTAGTCACAGATTCATGAAAAGCTTACAGTAAAGTCCCCCTAGGAAAAGGGTATTATTTTTTACAATGCATCAGCAAAACGCTGAAACTGCATTGGGCATGGCAGTGCGACTGACCCCTGATTTGTTTTGACTTGAGGGAGAGAAAAAGACAGTCTAGCTCACCCACTGCTGACTGCTAGCACTGGCGCCCCGGTGGCTTAATGAATGCAGCCGGAAAAGAGCCAACAGGCGCGAGACTCTGGGAGGTGACCGCAGCCGATAATGAGCCCCTCTGCAGAGAGCCCAGGTGACCTTTTCCGCTGATGTGTAATGAATGGTGTCTCCCACTGAGAGGCAGCGAGGGAGAAACAGTGAGAGGGAGAGAGAAAGGGTGAGGGGTAAAGAGGTAAGATGGAGAGAAAGAGAGGGGGGGAGAGAGAGAGAGAGGGAGAGAAGGGGTTATGCCTGAGGCTTCACACCTCGTCCAGCTCTCCAAACAGGCCCTGGGAGGATGGCCGAGTCACTGGGCTTTACAGGGGATTCATGCCTGGGGCTGCGGATGGCCCAGGGATGGACAGCATCGTGCACTTAAGAGCGTTTAGCCTTCCCACTCTCCAGAAAAGTGGGATTCATGGTCATTAGGGCCTGATTGATGGCTAGGGGATGCTGTAATGGCAGGCTTGGCCATATGTTCTGTACAGCAGCGGGCTGGGATCCTACCAGAGTTGAAATTGTGGCCGGTGAAGGCCATCCATTACGATACATCAGTAATTGACACTGGTTCACCTCTCTTGTGTATCGCTCTCTAACAGGCATTCTGGTTTATGACTTATATGTGAACTGCACCCACCAGTACTCTCCATTATGTCGTCCCGTAACGCAGTCAGTCGCTGGTCCATTAATGCACAGTGCATGATGAACATCATGCCCACTCCGAGTAAACAAAACCATGGAATAATCAATAGCAGTGATGTGCATCAGTGCAGACCTGAATTCTTGTAGCATAACTGTGTGTCTCCAGATGCTGTGGCTACTTATTCAGGTCTGATAGACATTTTAGACAGGTCGCCTTCTTCGCTCACGCATTCTCTTACTGTCATACATGGGCCATTAATTTGGGACAGTCGTTTTTCCTTTTGAGGAGTGTGTTTGTGATTCAGAAGAACTCTAATGGAAAACCTGACACCCTCATAATTGCTCAATGGTGTTTTGAGCCCTCAACTTCGACTGCCAGGCAGCGGCTGCCTGGAAGGTGGTTCCGCCCCCAAAACTCTTATCCAATCAATGTGCTTCCCAACTCCAAACCTCTGGTTCCGCCCCCAAACCTCTGGTCCAATCCAAACACTTTGAGCCCCAATTCAAACTTTCTGTATAGTGCTCTCATTCCAGCTCCAACTTCATTCCACCTCTCAGCAACGAGTGAAAGCTCCAACTTTACAAAGGTATGTAGCTAATATATTTCTATTTTAAACATGAAATGGCTAATTGTGTTTGCTTTAGGGCTGTACATGTAAGATGGGCCAGCTAATGTTATGTTTAGCATGCAATATGTTAACCATATTTAAAGATAGATCGTGCTAATCTTAGCTGTGGTAATGTCTTTTCAACCTACTAGCTAGCTCAATCTGGTTAAAACATTAGGTAACAGTAAGCCTACTAAGTAAGATTTATTACTGTAGATTAATCACTGTATAAAATGGGCCGGCTAATGTTATCTATACCATGCAATATGTTAACATAAAGATAGATTATGCTAATCTTAGCTGTGGTAATGTCATTTCAACCTGCTAGCTAGCTAAATCTAATTTTAGCTGTGGTAATGTTATTTCAACCTGCTAGCTAGCTAAATCTGGTTAAAACATTAGGTAACAGTAAGCCTATAAAGTAAGATTAATTACTGTAGATATGTATTTAAGTGATTAATTACTAGATATGTATTTTAGTGATTGTTAATGGTTAGTGGTTATCTTTCAAATGACGTTGAGCTGCTTTGGAATAAGGGTAACTCTCAGGCAGCCAATTGGTTTTAGATACCTGTGAGGCACTTGATGTTGAGACTGGTTGACTACCAGGCTGCTTACTAACACTGGGTAACTCTCAGGCAGCCAATTGGCTTTGGGTGCCTGTGAGGCACTCGATGTTGATACTGGTTGACTTCCAGGCTGCTTTGGAATAAGGGTAACTGTCAGGCAGCCAATTGGTTTTAGATACCTTTGAGGCACTTGTTGAGACTGGTTGACTTCCAGGCTGCTTACTAACACTGGGTAACTCTCAGGCAGCCAATTGGCTTTGGGTGCCTGTGAGGCACTCGATGTTGATACTGGTTGACTTCCAGGCTGCTTTGGAATAAGGGTAACTCTCAGGCAGCCATTGATTTTAAAGAAGTGGCCATGCTGCCTGCTCTAAACCCCACTATGGCCACAGGGAGAGCCACGGAGTTCAAGTAATTTGCAATATTCCACATCCTATATCTGGGCTCTGACAGGTATAATAGACATTATTTATCCTGAATTTATGTTTTTATCTTTTCCTCCAGACAACAGCTCCAGCACCTCGCCAACCAGGTGTGCTCAAATGAGGATTTTGGACTCCTTACACTCACCTTGGGACCAGGAATGGTAGAGGTGGTAGTTGACGTTTTTAAAAAGTGTGTTGACACACACATCGCAAACATTAACAATAAAAATAAAAAAATCTGTTGTTTGTTGTTGTTAATTAATAAAATAACTAGATGTTCTACATCACTGTGTATGTGTATTGAATTGGAAGTGTATTGAACTTGGCATCTTGATTTAACTAGTCTGATCATTTAGCTAGCTGGGCCTGAAATGAAATAAATACATTTCAACACTTATTTCTACAGCTTCACATAAGGGTTTATTCCAGTAGAGTGTCACAAGTTAATGAAACCCCAACTTACATTCATTATTTAAAAAAAATGTATCATCAGAGGAAACACATGATGAATTGGAAGTGTATTGAACTTGGCATCTTGATTTAACTAGTCTGATCATTTAGCTAGCTGGGCCTGAAATGAAATAAATACATTTCAACACTTATTTCTACAGCTTCACATAAGGGTTTATTCCAGTAGAGTGTCACAAGTTAATGAAACCCCAACTTACATTAATTATTTTTAAAAAATGTATCATCAGAGGACACACATGATGGAGGAGAGACATGACTGATGGGGTGTGACGTATTCTTTATTGAAAGGCCAAGGCCAAGTACAACACTCATACACACAGTAACCAAGTTGATACAGAATAATGTGAAAATGGTAAAAATCTAATTTCCTCAAAAAAATCCTCAGGAATATTCCCTTCAAGAATATCAAAGGATTGCTTGATTCTAGGGTCCCTTTCCTTCTTTAAGCCATCTTCGATTGACTTCAGCCAATTCTTCTCCATTGCCTGAAACGGGGAAAAAGTATGAAAACATAAGCCTATGACTCCCTGAGACACACATCCTAAACTATTTTATCTTGTGATGACCTGAACTGTAGGCTACATGGCCAGTGTTAAGCAGTCTAAAGCATAACGTTAATCCACCATGCCTAGATTCCTCTCCACTGGCTGTCACAAAGTCACCTGTATGAAGTCTATTAAAAAGCCTATTACAACAACTAGTGGCTGCCTCAGAGTTATCCTTATTCCAAAGCAGCCTGGAAGTCAACCAGTCTCAACATCGAGTGCCTCACAGGCACCCAAAGCCAATTGGCTGCCTGAGAGTTACCCAGTGTTAGTAAGCAGCCTGGAAGTCAACCAGTCTCAACAAGTGCCTCAAAGGTATCTAAAACCAATTGGCTGCCTGACAGTTACCCTTATTCCAAAGCAGCCTGGAAGTCAACCAGTATCAACATTGAGTGCCTCACAGGCACCCAAAGCCAATTGGCTGCCTGAGAGTTACCCAGTGTTAGTAAGCAGCCTGGTAGTCAACCAGTCTCAACATCAAGTGCCTCACAGGTATCTAAAACCAATTGGCTGCCTGAGAGTTACCCTTATTCCAAAGCAGCTCAACGTCATTTGAAAGATAACCACTAACCATTAACAATCACTAAAATACATATCTACAGTAATTAATCACTTAAATACATATCTACAGTGATTAATCTTACTTTATAGGCTTACTGTTACCTAATGTTTTAACCAGATTTAGCTAGCTAGCAGGTTGAAATAACATTACCACAGCTAAAATTAGATTTAGCTAGCTAGCAGGTTGAAATGACATTACCACAGCTAAGATTAGCATAATCTATCTTTATGTTAACATATTGCATGGTAAAGATAACATTAGCCGGCCCATTTTATACAGTGATTAATCTACAGTAATACATTTTACTTTGTAGGCTTACTGTTACCTAATGTTTTAACCAGATTGAGCTAGCTAGCAGGTTGAAAAGACATTACCACAGCTAAGATTAGCACAATCTATCTTTAAATATGGTTAACATATTGCATGCTAAACATAACATTAGCTGGCCCATCTTACATGTACAGCCCTGAAGCAAACACAATTAGCCATTTCATGTTTAAAATAGAAATATATTAGCTACATACCTTTGTAAAGTTGGAGCTTTCACTCGTTGCTGAGAGGTAGAATGAAGTTGGAGCTGGAATGAGAGCACTATACAGAAAGTTTGAATTTGGGCTCAAAGTGTTTGGATTGGACCAGAGGTTTGGGGGCGGAACCAGAGGTTTGGAGGTGGGAAGCACATTGATTGGATAAGAGTTTTGGGGGCGGAACCACCTTCCAGGCAGCCGCTGCCTGGCAGTCGAAGTTGAGGGCTCAAAACACCATTGAGCCTCATAATTACACTCTATTTTCAGAGAGGTGATAATTGGACTGAGGTTTCTGCTTGAGCTAACTCAGGCTTGGTGTGAGGCCACGGAATCCATCACAGCAAACCAAGACGTCATCTCATATTTACAGGCGTGAACGCCAAACTAGTGCTGTCAGAGTGAGCTCTATTGTCTCTAATCTAAGTTTTAGATTATGTCATATTCAAAAGCTAAAATACTATGCTAAAATTATGTAAAAAATGTACAACTTAAAGCCTGCCTCAAATAAAACGTACTTTTACGAAGTACGAAGAAGGTGGAATCAATCCAGGGTTCAGGGCCTGGACTCAAGTGACAATTGTTTTATTTTGGCGCTATATACTGTAAATAATATTGAAATTGAATCATTTACTTATGCACAGGCCTTTCCCCATATCAGGGGACGGGGGCGTGGCAGCAACAGTTAGTGAGAGTTTAAAATTATATTGGCAAAATTTGCGATCAGATGACGGGGGCGTGGCAGTGGTTAGTGAGTGTTTAAAATTATATTGGCAAAATTTGGGATCAGATGACGGGGGCATGGCAGCGGCTGTTAGTGAGAGTTTAAAATGATATTGGTCAAATTTGCAATCAGGGGACGGGGGCGTGGCAGCGGCGGTGACAAAAAATAATGTGTTGCCCCTTTTTTCCAGGGCAGAGCAACTGCCCTTCAAAATTCCTGTGCACGTCCCTGACCCCACCCCACCTTCCATAGTCAGCAAATTGGGTAAACAGACATCATTGGACATGTGTGCATTTTTCTATCCTTTGGTCACTAAAGCACTTGATACGAAAGACATAAATGTTCTTGTATAAATGTTGTTATATAACTTCAGCATTACATAAAGTAATGAACATTAGTCATGATTGGAGCCTACTTGCAGCCTACTTAATGGTGGGGGTGGGGGGTTGTGTGGAGGGGGGTTGGGAAGTTTTTTTGATCTACAAGTAGAGGTAATCAGTTTGTTCCTACACAATGGTAATTACTATGCTGTCCTGCATTTAATGGCATACTAGGTCATTTAATGGTACACAACAACATTGATTAAGGTCAAAGAACAATAATCTGTTGCTGATTTTGTCATCCATATAATTTTGTGGGCTGTTCCTTTTGTATTTCTGTTACTTTAGGACAATGTGGACCTGGGCGACCTCATGTTCTCCCTCTGCTACTTGCCCACGGCAGGCCGGCTCACCGTCACCATGGTAAAAGCCAGAAATCTAAAAGCCATGGACATAACTGGAGCCTCTGGTAGGACTGCATGGATCTACGTTCATTCATGTGACTCACTGATAAGCCTTTGCATCCAGGACAAAGGATTCACAGATACATTTGTAATCAGTGTATCCAAGTCTGGCCTTTTTATTGGCCACAATTTAACAATTACAATGACTTTGATTATTGAGATTTGGTGAATTTGTACAATGTGTTTTACTGGGTGCATTGCTTTTAATGTGGCTTTGGTTTGTTCTTAGTTTGTTCTTAGTTTGTTCTTGGTCTCTTTGTGTTGTCTCTATCAGATCCCTATGTGAAGGTTTCTTTGATGTGCAGCGGGCGCAGACTGAAGAAGAGAAAGACATCTACCAAGCGCAACACTCTTAACCCGGTCTACAATGAAGCCATAGTTTTTGATGTACCCCCAGAAAACATTGACCAAATAAGTCTTTTAATAGCTGTCATGGATTATGATCGGTGAGGTGACTTCCATGCTAACACACACATAGTTGTGTCGTGTGATCTGAGTGGTATGACACTACAATAGATAGTTGAATAGATGCTCAAAGATTACGTTTTAAAGGAATGAGTATTTTTTGTTGAGGCATAATATTACATGTTTTAGATGCAAATAAACACAGAAAAGTATTCATGGAAAATACATTAGACAAGTAAAGGATAACTATATCATTGACTTAATTACCCACTGTAGTATCATCAATCTTGTTATTGTTCTTTTGTTTTATTTGCATACTGTACTGGCAGAGCTGACTTGGGAAGCAAACAAGTACACAGAGGCTTGGCTCTTAAGTCACTAGTTGTTGCTCAGAGTAAATATTTAATGAGAAGATGAATCTGCCCAACATTATCAACATTGCTCCGACTAACAAGGCCTCACAGCCATCCAAAGGGATGAGAGTCGGGGAGCGTATGCAGTTCCTGCTTTTGGAGAATAAATAAGATAGCAATCAAGCACAGCAGGAGCAAGTTTGCTCTTTTTTTATTTTTCTGAAGTACATGTTTTAAAGAGTGTGTTTGAAACATGTACCCACAGGGTAGGACACAATGAGGTAATCGGCGTGTGCAAGGTAGGCAATGAGGCGGAGAGTCTGGGACGTGACCACTGGAACGAGATGCTGAGCTACCCACGCAAGCCCATTGCCCACTGGCATTCCCTCGTGGAGGTAAGAAGGACCAAGAAGGACAAAAAAGGGCAATTTGTTTTAATCATGATTATAATGTCACAAATGACTGTTAAAAGTGAGTGTGTGTGTGTGTGTGTGTGTGTGTGTGTGTGTGTGTGTGTGTGTGTGTGTGTGTGTGCGTGTGTGTGCGTGTGTGTGTGTGTGTGTGTGTGGGTGTGTGTGTGTTTGTGTGTGTGTGTGTGTGTGTGTGTGTGTGTGTTACCATAGGTATGAGATTCACGGTTATCAGTTGACTGACTTAAGTGATTCACGCTACCTGAACCAATGCAAAGGCAACACATGGTGTGAAACCATGAGGTCTATCTGAAACATTAAGCAGACCTTAGACTGAAGCAGGTCTGACACGACAGAAAACACACTCCTGTCATATGGCTGTTATTTAGGTAAAGTTAGCACACTGTTTGAAGACACCAGTACACTGCAAACCAAATACTAAATAACCTGATTGTCAATTATGTATTTGATGCTAAAAGAACCTCACAACCTTCAGATAAGTTGTTCAGTGTTCTTTTTTTTGTCAAAAGTCCTTTTATATCTGTGAAGAGAAAGACAAAAGACTTACTTACTGTGAATAATAATACTCTATTTGTGTATTAAATAAGAAATAAGACATCTGCTTTTCTCAAAGACACAGTAGGCCATGAGGCCAGTTTCTGAGAAGGCACTTTATTTATTTCTCTTCGTTCTCTTTATTTTACTCAATTGTCAGGCTTTTCACACTTTACTGGTTTTAGTTATCATTGTGAAATACCACTGTCCTGCAGGCCACAGACAGTCCTCATCAATAATGCATAATTCAAACCACTCAGGCCAAAGTTACAGTCTCTCCACCAACACACACTTCAATCAGCAACCAATCAGCCGATGCTTTGTTCAATAGACACTCAGTGAGAAAGAATGAAGGCCCGAGTTATCCCAGTCATAAGCATTTTAAAAATCTCATTTAGGGCCCCCCAAACCATGACATGAAACAGAATGAGACTGAGACCAGACAAATAAAGGAAATTCAATTAGTGTATCTGTTTTTTTGTTTTTGTTTGCTGTTCTGTACCGTGAAGCAGGAAGGGGATTATCATAGGAATGACACAGTAACAAGTGATTTGAGGGCAGGGACGAAGCATCAGCCACGGGGGAGCAGAGTGAACGAGACAGGCCATGTC
>NC_137926.1:25945053-26137553 GCF_963457725.1 Sprattus sprattus
ATTGGCGCTCTCACCCATACATAAAATGGCAACAGCAGTGGGACAGTTGAGAAGGAAGCTCAAGTTGATCCCTTTGCTAACCATCAGCAAAAAGCTACAGCACCATTTTATGTTTAGAGCAAAGAGATCACAACAATTAAGGATGTATCCCTCTGGCAGTAACATATTGCAGAGAGAGTAAAGCTTGCATCGTTGTACAGTTAGCTCGACACTGTTCAGGGAATAATGAATATTTAACAACTGTTTCTATTTTGGTTTAATTGGTTTATGCTTGCAAAAAAACTGAACTTAAAAAAACTAAACAAATCAGAGTAAACCCAAATCGGAGTGCTATACAACCACAGTGCTACTGTATACATCTTAGACAGCAGCATAATGGGGAGCAGTGCCAATCATATGGGTGTCCTATGCTGGTGAGGAAATAGATAATGAATTATTCATTGGATTCCCATACTTCAGAGCGATGGATTTTCAGAACTGCACTGCACAGGTCACTCCCAGGAGCCCCCTGGGGACAGCTAAGAAGAGATGAGGCAACTGCATAACTCTAGGCACAGCAAAGGATGCTTCCCTAAAGGTTTTACCCTTTACTTCTCTTTAGGGATTATGCTTTAGGGTTGGAGCCAGTCTGCTGGTAAGGGAAAGATCAGTCTGGAGAGAGAAGGAGGTTCGGGAATGTGCTGAGTTGAAAGATGAGGTTTAGGCAGAAGGCGCATGTGCACTGAAAGCCATTCAGGTTTATTAAAAACAGAAGGGGCCATTGTTAAATGATCAACACTCATTTAAAATCAACAAATAGATTAAAGGTTCTATCGTGTGGAGCTAAATCGCATTCATATGAAGAGGAGAGCACCAACAACAGATGCACAACAGACATCTGAAAAAACCTTTGATCAGACATCTGAGAAAAGATTGTCACCATCTGTACTTTTCATGAGCCCAATAAAGAGAAGTTATATTAGAAACAGAGCGTTTCACCGAGCCACTCTCATCTGACTGGCATCAATTAAAAACAAATCAAGTCACTGTTGACGGTTTTGAAAACAATAGGAGTTGAACCACAGTGCCTTCCAGTCAAGGTAAATCAATTCTACAAATATACACAAATAAGGGAATCAAATATATAAAAGACTAGTACACTTTAGCAATTATTCTTAGTTGACAAAATGAGGCACTAACCACAGAATGTATCTGCTTATCAAATTTGAGATCAGAGGTGATCTGAGGTTCTTACAACAGGCCTTTTGTAATGGACCGTGTATGCTGCTAATGTAAGCACTAGCAGTTGGGGAACCAAAACTCATAGTCATGTTTTCCTGAAGTTTAAGGAAGCTATTTCCCATCCAGTATTTAACATCCTCAAAACAGTCAGAAAGGGGCTGTTAATCATCATGTCCAGAGCTAAGAGGAAGATAAGTCTGTGTATAATCTGTGTGGCAGTGATACGAGATCCCATGCTTTCTGAATATTTGACCAAGGGGCAAGAACAGTGAAGACTGAGAACAGAAGGGGACCTAGAATGTGGCACTCCGCACGAGAGGGGGCCAACATTTGAAGAGATGCCATCAGTATTGACCACAAAGGTACAATTAGATTAATAGGAGGCAAATCACTGAAATGCAATTTCCTTTTCACCGACGCAACGCTCCAGCTGCTCTGGTCACACTCTGTGGTCCACTGTATCTAACGAACTTGACACACACACCCTCCAGCTGAGAAGAGATCTCTGCTGGCTCCATTTCCTGTCTAGCCAGGATCCGGTCACTTGTTTGCCATTTACCATCATCTTGCAAGAGTGGAGAGGAACTCAGATAGAGGGGATGGGGGCTTTCTAATCACTGATGATTATGAGGAAAGCACTGATGGATGGGCCAAGCAGCTAAAGGTTAATGACCACAAGGAACAGTTGAGGAACAGTCTGTTTGGTAACATATGCTTGTTGTTGCCCTTTTACATTTGTGTCTTGTGCTACTGAGTCATAGACTATATATAGATTGTATGTAAATAAATTGTGTGAGGAAAGCTGTGCTGTGGGAGGGAGAATAACAGCATCTCATGCCTGGACCTCTGAGGACTGCACATCTCGGCTGCTGGTTTGATTATTTTTCGACACCAGGTCTTCTGTGCAATCACCCAAGAAATCCGCTGGGCTCTAAGGTCTGCCTGTGAATTAATTACCACAGTGCAATCAGCAGAAAATAACAGAGCCAAGCCTGATACGACAGGAGTAGAAACAACCAAAGGAAAAAAAGGTGGACAAGCTAGGAAAGCTGACACAACATTAGGAAAAGAAAATAGGGTAGTGTTTCACATTATGAGCCATTTAATTAGTATTAATCAGTAGTTATGTCTGATAATGTCATGATAAATGGCATAGGATTATTCTTAGGATCATTAACGTAAAGCAAAATTTGAATTGCATATGTTTTAATAATACTGCAATGGTAAAGTGAACTTCAATTTGATCAATAGTTTAAGCCTATAACTGAAAACCAATAGAAGGAGCTCAAAACAAACTACATATGCCTTTAGCAACATCCACTTGGTTTCATATAGTGAACTCATATGTCAGTGAATGTCATATGACAAACAGCCTCCTAGCTTCACACTAATGAAAGTCTGTTCTGAAACCACGTATTTATGCAACAAAAACATCTACAGTGAAATATTAACCAGTGGTCAGTTGAAAAAGTTGGGCAAAGGACTCAAAATATGTGGCATATACAAACATGCTGAGCATACTTCCACAATCTCACTCAAACCAACAGGTTGGCCTCGCCCGGCCATGAAAACCTCCCTGATATTATGCAGCACCACGGGGGTGGCTTCCCGCTGGGGATTTCAGATAACGTCCTTTGAAGTCTCCTGACAAAGTCATTTTACTCATGCTGATCCATGCCGATATCCGGCGGATAGTTAGGGATGGCCAGAAAACAAAGATGTGAGGAAGTTATGGAAATGTGACGGGAGGACTAGCAGGGTTCAGAGGACTTTGCCAGGGAACGGCTAATGGCTCCTCCTTACAAGCAAGTGAAGGTTGTGTCTCCTGCCATTGCCTGCGGTTGCATAATACCTGACTGGATGGCTGACTTCAGCTATGCTTTACTTCAATAAATGTCCACTGCAGATCTAATGATCTACTGATATTTTAGCTCATTTAGTATTATGGGTGTTGAGTCTGTTTCATTCACACTGATGCTCCTATTCTTATATATACAGTATATATGTATAATATGTATGATTATTTATACAGATATATACAAACAGTGTTTGAATCGCTTTAAAAGATGTCCATACCTCACTGAATTCAGAAGTATGGGGCATGGAAATATATAATATCGATACATTTTATATGGACATCTATATTTGTTAAAGTTGCCCAAAGCAGTGTGTATATGTTATATGGGCAACTGAACACTCAACACTTTGTTGTTGTTGTTGTTTGGTACTCTTGAACTGCCCAGAGAAATAGGTTAGATGATAATAGAAAGTGGCTTGTGCTATAGTCGCAGTTACTAACATCAGCACCAATACCCATCATACCTTTCATATATGTAATGCCAGTGAGCTAGTGGGAGTTGGTACATTGTGTGTGCCCATAACCATCCCGGATGGCCTCAGTAACTTGGCCTGACTATCTGCCTGCTAAATTAATCACCCATTACCCTGTCCCAATATTATAAGAAATCTCAGATTTTTGGTGAAATGGTTATTGGGGTAGGGATTTGTGACTATAGCAGCACTCAGTTTAAAATATGGTGATTTGAGTTAACATATGCATATGTAGTCTTTGGAAAGTGAAGTTTCATTTTGTATCAGCATGTCTCTCCTGCCATAGTCATAGCAATTTTAGGTTCATCTAATTTCAAATAAGCCCAGTTATTTAATTTGACATTCCCTCCAGCTAAACGTTTGTGCCTAACTAGTAAATGTAACATGGCCTTCAGACAGGGTTGGAAATTAACTAGCTACATGTAATGGAGTTTTGTGATGAAATTACAAAATAAATGTAAATGCAATGAATTACTGTTTTTATATTACATTACAGTAACTAATTAATTGTTGGTGGTACAAAAAGGTCACATCAGAATAGTATATTCTTTTTAGCAAAAAAGCTTTAAGCGTAGAATATAACAATCATTCTGTACTTGATGGTTGGTCATTTGGGAATGAAGTGCCAAACATGATATTATGTACCAAATTAAAGCGAATCACACTATCAAAACATTTTATTGCAATTTTCTATGGACCTGGTGTTCAAAATTCTGTGTATATTCAGGACACCTAGGGATCCTTCACTGCCAGGACACCATTACAAATATTTTTTTACCTGTCAACAAGAATTACAGATACAAATAATCATCCTACTATATACTTCCACATACACTTAATAAGTGTGCAGATTGCTCACTCAGTCCTCAGTAGAAGTACTCAGATTGAGTTTTGTCTCAACACATTTTTAACACTGCATCCACATCCATCATGGCATGCCAGGCACGAGGCACGGAGGACTGTGCTATTGGGAGGCAGAGCAGGCATCATGGGATCCCCCTGGACAACAGGACCATTATGGGGCTCCCTCGGAGCAGAAGTGCACCTGCGGAAGGAGAGAACACAGCCTGCTATTGAATCTTCTCCAACCAAAAGGAAGGCCATTCAGAGAATCCAGAGCCAAGAAGCAGAGAGGACGGTCCTTCAGTTGCAGAGCAGCACAAAGCACTGCTTCAGGTTTGCCACGAAGCTCAGGGTCACAGACATGAAAATGGGAGACTGACAAATAGCCTTCATGGACGGTCTCTTCTTATCTGACATTCATGGGATTTTTATAAAGGTTACATTGACACAACTGTGACTCCCAACTCTGCCTTCATTCAAGAGGTAGAATACACCTCTGTTATTTCACCATAACTAATTAAAGGCATGCAGAGGATACATTGAAAAATAGGAGACTCAAAAGTCAGGGTAGGATTATATAACACCATACAGCACATCTGGCAATGAGGGTTTGGCTCTCCCTAGGGAAAGAAATGCAACACGGGTGTGTTGTCTAACTGACAAAAGGAATACTGGAATGAAACTGAAACAGCAGAGCGATTCCACTTAATATTCTAGTTAATGCAGAAATCATGTTTGGTTATTACTATTTAAGACAAAAACCATCTCCAGTACATTGCATTATGCATAGGCATATATAAATAATACAAGGAGTTAAATGCTATTGTGCATTGTAGTCATGATGCATGTATACCACTGCATTATCCACTGCAAATGTGTTGTGATGGAGGAGTTGTGCATTCACCTGGTGATCTGTTCCCAAACCCATACTGAAATGTCTGAAAATATAACTGATGATGGGGTAGTCTGAGGTACACTGCAAACCATATTTCTACCAGGCAGATTGTAAACTGCTGTTATAAACACGTAGCACCCTCTGGTGGACATATTTGCAATTACCCTTCTCTAACTTTTTTAATCTACTGTGACATGACCTGAGCTAACAGGGTATGAAAACATCTACATTAGTCCAAAGTCTTGGCAGAGAGAGAGAGAGAGAGAGCTGTTCAGGTTAGCCAGAATGTAATATAAAATATTTAAGTAACACAATCTCCACCCACAACAACAGATGGTGTACCTTATTCTAGAGTCATGTGAGAACACATAATGCACAGTGTAAGTAAAATGGCTTTGTTTCCCTCCTATTCCTTATTTTTAGACCATCACACTGTAATCTTGCAGATATCCTGAAAATAGACAGAAGAAAGACTGTAGGGATATTCTAAACTGAAGGAAATTCCCTCCAGATTGCACGGCCACTTCAGAGTGTCTGTATCATCTAAAAATATTCTCTTAAAATATATGTACAAAGTGGGCTGATCATTATCACCTGGTCATAGCCTACCACATTTAATAATTTGAGGTCATCCAGTTTCTTCCCAAACTGAAGACGTGTCCGAACATCTGGGGGTTATTACAGCAGGAACTCAAAGCTGCTGGCAACATAGAAGGCTCGCTCAATACTCAAGACAGTCGCAGAGCCAAAAATAGTATCTCACGGAATAACAAACAAGCCAGACTGCTCTGGAGCCCCACCGGTCTTGTTATTTGCAGCACTTACTTTGATGCTCTTCAGTAACTTCCAGTAAGAGGACTCCATTTTTAAGCTGATTTATAAGCTTCTTCTGTCAGTAATGTATGTCGGACTGCTTCACCTGGCAACTCTGCTACTCCTGGCTGCAGACACAAGCCATGCTCAGAGGATAACCCCGGATTTAGCCATGATGCAGTACTTCCAGAGAAGGCTTATCCAGCTGGAGGTAAGTGTCTTCACTCTCAAGTCTCAAAAGTTCTCTTTCCATCCTCCTTACCACATTTCATCTACTGCACAGAACAAAACGCTGACCTCAGAAACATCTCTTTGCCATAATTTATTCAGTGTGATGCAGAAACTAACATGGGACCACGGAAAAACACAATATGTCTCTGTTGTTTACTGTATTCATTTTTCTGTCAATGTTTGGCCAGGAACGCCTGATCAAATGTGAACACAACACACAGCTGCATAGTCAGAAGATATACTACTTGTCCAATGAGATCCACGGCCAGATGAACAGGATAGGCGCACATAAAGCTGAGGTGAAGACCCAGGTAGAGAGTGTGGCCTTGAGGGTAGGCCGCCTGGAGAGGGACATGGAGTACGTCCAGAACAACATCCCAGACCAGCCTAATGTGCACATGGAGGAGGCTCTGCTGGATCAACAGGTGAAAGAAGCCCGGACACTAAAGAAGAAAGCTAAAACTGACTTTGGGACAGGTACCTTCACCTATTTCATCTCCCAGTAATGAAGACAGAGAGAGAGAGAGAGAGAGAGAGAGAGAGAGAGAGAGAGAGAGACTAGATAGACTAACAGGTGTGATGAGGTGCATACAAGTAGTAAAAATGTGACAGAGAAAGAGAAAAAATATTTACCTTGTTAGATTTTTTCTACTGTTTTGCCATCTTTCAGTACATGTGACTAACTGGTTCTTGTGTTGGCCTCTAATATGTCATTGCAGATTGTGGCACAGTTCTAACTGGTGTTGAGTCCATGAAGATTGTGAAGAAAGCTGGTGATATATATGGTGCCTGGTTGAGGGACCCAACTAAAGGTTCAGCAAAAGTCTACTACTTTGACGGCATAAAAAATGACACCTTGATTGAGTTTCCGTCTTTGAAGATCTTCCATGAGAGCAATTTCCTCCAGAAATCAAACACTATCCAGCTGCCTTTCCCCTGGCAGGGGACTGGCCATGTGGTCTACAACGGCTTTGTGTACTACCACCAAGCAGACACGACTAACAGGATTCTTAAGGTCCATCTCCTCAACCGCACAGTTAGTGATAGCATTATACTGCCAGGGGTGCGCCATCTTCCAGTATATGCTCTCTCCCCGCATACGTTTGTACACCTGGTAGTCGATGAGATGGGGCTCTGGATCATTCATGCTGACCCTGATCTCGGAGGAAACTTGGTTCTCACAAAGCTTGACCCCGGCACCATGCACGTGGAGCACTTCTGGGACACTTCCTGTAACAGTCGGGATGCTGAGGCGGCATTTCTGATCTGCGGAACTATGTATGTGGTCTACAACTCCCGTCATGGGGGGCGCTCCAGCGTACGCTGTCTGTATGCCATCCATGACATCATCCTCAATGGAGAGACCCCTGTGCTGTTCTTTCCCAAGGGGTACACCAACCATGCCAGCATGCAGTATTACCCCAAAAGCAAGGAGCTCTACAGCTGGGATGATGGCTACCAAACCATCTACAAGTTAGATGTCAAGAAAAGAAATGTGGCCACATCAAATTGAGGTGGTTAGTTGAATAATAAAGCTGACATTTAGAATTGCATGTTGTGTATTAATAGACAGTAGAACCCAGGATAATTAAAATAACCAGTGTAGTAGACGAATGATATTATAAACCCAATGCATGCCTTGAATGTGGAATATTTTATTTCAAATATTGCTCTTTTGTTCAGCTGTATGGATATTAAAGCATTCCTTTCAAAGGAAGTATGATGGACAGGTTCTAAAAATGTTTAACACTCATTACCTCATTACCAAATGTCCATGTTTAACACTCATTGACCAATAGACTGACATCTATTGGTCAATAAAAAGTCGAAGCATTACTCATACAAAGAGCATACAGAATGTTTACATTTTGCATAGTTCTAGCCTACTCTTTAAATCCTCTCGGTTGTGAAGGCACAAATATCGCTTATCAAAAAGCACTCTGTGCCATTGTGATAGCCACGCGAAAACTCCCACCACAAGATGCTCTACTTGATCCCATTTTGTCTTACCACTAGATGCCACCATCGCCCTTTCTACTTGCCCATTATAGACTATGGGTTCAGTGTTAGATAGTTATTGTAAGAACGAACACTAAATGCGAAAATACATTTAAAAAAAAATCAAAATAGGAATATACTAAAAGACTTTTATATGTATATTAAATACAAATGTCTTGCTTCCTCATAGACACCCCCAGTCAAATATTCCCAAGGCTACATGACACAGAAGAGGTTTGTTAATATTTATATCTACTTTTTAATGATACACAGAGCACTGCAGTTGAAGTTGCTACAGAATGATGTTAAGGTCAATCTTTTATCTCCGGTAAATGAGGAAGTTCAAACTGGGTAGCATACGGAGGAACAAGCAGACAACTTCACTAGAGCCGTACTGGTCGTGGCCCGCCCCTAAAATCACATGACAGGTGATAGGATGGAGGAGGACACTAGGATGAATTTACGGCGCTTTCACCCGACAACGGTTACACGGGGAAGGTGATGCACCGCGTGAAATGAAACGAGTGGCAATGTGGCAAAATCTACATTAATTTATTGACACGTTTATATAAAGTCAGAAGCCTAACTTGAAGGATTGGTATTTATTTTCGCGCTCAGGTAAGTTACAAGACTTGTTTTCTATAACTATCAACAGCACTATTGGTGTTTGATAAAAGTAATCTGGTCGTTGAAGTCTTGGACAGCAGCTGTTTCTGCTTATTTTCGCTCTCCGCAAGCGAACTAACTACAGTTGTGCTAAGATGACTTATGCAAAGTTCAATGACTTACTGGTTAGATAGTGCCAAGAAGGACTTGCACATTAGTCAGCGCTTAGGCTATATCAGAGACAGCAGCTGACAAGGTGACTTTGTCGATTTGTTGTCAGTTGCATTTTGCATATTTGCTTTGGATTTGCGTGGCAAACAGGTGGATCATCTGTCAAATAAGTGTACAAATTCGTCTCTTTTGGCAACTTGGACACATCAGGTAGCATACATTGGTTGTTCCCGCAGGGGGAATAGGATTGTAGGATTGTAGGTTGATAGTAGTGTATAACCTGGAGCTTGCTTATCCAGACTTTCTTGGTCACAGCTGTTTATGAAAGCTATTGTTTTAATGGTGAATACAATCAACATGTGAAACGAAAGTACGGCGTTGCTACTGCATCCAGTCCTTGATGCTGCCACTTGTGAGTGCTCGTTTGGGGTGTGAAGTGATCTTGGATTATGAATTGAGCCTGACAGATTTAGGGATTATATCCCAAATGATCAAAGTGGATTTTTTGACATTAATGGGAAAGATCATTAAGCATGTGTGTGTGTGTGTGTGTGTGTGTGCACAAGCGAGCACGTGGTTAATTACCCTGTCAAATGCTGCACACAGATGGGTTCTCCTCTGCCTCTCATTCTGGAGATAATCCTCATTCAGATGTGATGAGCTGGATTTATCCTTGATAAGGCCACCGTGATCCCTAATCCCCAAATATTATTTACAACTTTGCTTCCATCCAATAACTGTTGCCTTATTGTGAGCTCTCACAGAATCACCCTTAGATAAGCAGTTGTGACCTGAGCATTCCAATCAGACCTGCCCTTGCACAGCATATTTTGAAATCATTTCAGCCGATATGAATAGCATCTCTCCCTGCTTGTCATTCGGGACAATGTGTTACATTTCCATCAGCGTGTCTCTTCTATCTCCGGGAGACGAGGAGTGGGAGGGGTGGGATGAAACCAACACATAGGCGCTATGGCTCACCAGAGGAAATTTTACTTGGTAATGACTGTCAGGCCTGACAGGCTCTGCTCTGAAGATCATGTGCTTCAACGAATGGATAAAGCCTTTTATTTGTGCCCAGCGCTGCTCTGTTCTCCCTGCTGCTCGCCGGACTCTTGGTAAACAGTGTGCAATTGTATAGGCTTTGAGATGACATCCCAGCCCAGGAGTCAAGCCAACATGATGAACAGATCTTGTGATTGTTTGCCAATGTCAGCACAAGTTGGATTTAAAGTCAAACTTAAACCTGCTCCTGTGTTCAGGACATTTGGGGGCATTTATTTACTTCTTCTGAGCTGTAATATTGATATTGCAGTGCACCGTTATACAATTTCGAAACTGATTGCAACTGTGTTCTTATTATATAGTATCACATTCACAAACCAAAATCTTTAAATATCCACTGAAATGGTAAGCCATAAATTCTAAGCTCTGTAAACTGATCTCCCACATCACCATCGTTTATTTTTTCCCGCAACCCTCGGACCAATAAAACCAACTTAAATGTTTTTTGTTATTTTGTCAGGTCACTCAGCTAGAAACTAAATGGAAAGGACGAAGTGAACATTGTTTTAATGTGCTGCAGTAACTTGAGCATTCCCTGTCAGGGCTAATCAAGCCCAGGCCCCTCAGATGCATGAAGGGCGTGGGCACAAACAAGCAGGCTGCTCTGAGAAAATAAGCAACAGGAGTGGAGTTTACTCAGCCGTTTATTGTTCAGGGCCTGCCTGGGGGCCTTTCTCTTTTGAAGGGAGGTTTCCATGAAGGTGAGCTGAGACAACTCGATCGACCAGTCGGGCAGGGACGGTGAGCTCGTTTTTTCGGTTTGGAAACTCAAACTTTCAGTGACACCTAACTCAAGGAAATAACACTCAGCATTTTATGTAATTAAATGTCACAGACTAAATTGACACATTTGTAGATCCTTGAACTTTATTTCACCAGGCTAGAAAAAAAATTGTGTGTGTGTGTAGGGAGGGGAGTGTGTATGACCTTCTTTGATAGAGCTTTGTAACACCTGAAAAAGCACACACACTAGCTGTATTGACGGGTTGGATTGAAGAAAATTGCTTGATGATCATGCTTCATTCTCCATGTGAAAACTAACCCTTTACCTGGTGTTGCTATTATCATGTGATTTATAAATGGAAATCTTGCGAGAGGAGTAAGAAAGTACAGAAGCATTGTAGCAGACAATTTTAGATTCAACTCTCAATCATCAAGTACCTCTCATCCAGCACTAACTGTCAATTAGGCTGCTTGTAAAATAATGTATCAGCTACCACTGACCACAATCTGAAACTAGCCCAGATGTTCACTTTACACAAACCCCAGTCATCTATCTGATAGCTATAGCTAATAAGCACCTAACCATAATAAGACTCATTATTTTTATTATAATGTGACAATGGATAGCTACAAAAACATCAATGTTTTGGAAGCAAAACACAAAAGCCACAGTAAAAGATCTGTGTAGATGTCTTTCTTTAAACCTGTGTGTTTTCTGTGTGCACACAAAGTCCTATCATTGTCAGCAGCATGCAAATATTGGAAAAGTAAATATAGTCAGATGTGCTGCATGGATGCTGTCTCTCACACGTAGTTCTAAAAGCTCAGTGTGCAGCTAGCCACGTGAATCGAATGCCTCATGGCACAATATGCAAACCATTGGCATGAGAGCTGCATTATGATAATAACTGAGATGCTGTCAGCCCCTGCTGGCCATGGGAGCCACTGAAAGGGAAATGTTGGTCTTCCTGCTCCTTGACTGACCTCCTGACATTTCCTTTGGCGCGGGTGACACACGTGGGCATACCTGCCCCCAAGGGACATTTTCTGCTGTGGCTCTGGCATCATGGCTGCCCAATCGATCACGTTGGACCGGTGAGCTTTCAAATGAGGGGGGGGGGGGCTCTAGTGCACTAGTCCTCAACTCATTCAAACTCAGTTCATGATGACAGAAATACCATACTATCGATCTGTGTTGATCATTTAGATATGAATGTATACCATGACAACATGTACAACATGTGCAACATGTACACTAACATCCATTTGGTAATCTAAATGCTTTTTAGCCTTGGCTCAGTCGTATGTATTCATCTCGCTGTGGTGGGTGGAAGCCGCGCAGTCATGCAGGTTTCTGGCAGTCGATTCCACCTGGCTCGTCAGTGAAGTGATCTGAAGTCATGTCACTGGCGAAGCCATGAGGCACAGTTTGCATTCTACGACTGTAACACTATCCCCCTGTCATTTGAGCCGGGCCCGCTTCGGGAGAGCAGGCTTGTAGGTTACAATTTTGATACCACAATGAAAACATATCTCTCCGCAGCACGCACAAAGACACAGTCAGTTGACAGTCACTTGAAAATGCCTGTTGTCTCTTGGCCTTCATGTCGTCTGGGTGTGATGTTCAGAGTGCAGTGGTACCAGTTCCCTCTCCATCACCATCACTTCATCTTTCTAGCCTGAACCTTGTGCTGCTTGGCTGCTCAAGAACCTTGTGCTGCTTGGCTGCTCATGGCTTCTAAGCTACAAAAGGCTACACTCCAGTTCACCTGTCTTTTTCATGCAGGAACCTTTTCATTTTAAACCTATGAAGAGAGAAGCTCTGTTCTACAACAGGTAGTACAAACTTCTGTAGCACCATGTCAACTACAACATTCACATGTCTGCACAACAGAATGTTTCTGGAAGGAAGGCCTGATTTGATGTGGCTGGCTGTCTCTCCCTTTGATGTTAACATATTAAGCTGGGTTGACACGCTGGCTTTATTGGTCTGCCACCTAATGCTTACTCCGCTTTTCTTCCCGGCTTGTGTAACGCTGTAGGCGTAACTCACATTAAACGTGCACACATAAAAATGTGGTGCATTTTTCCTAAATATGTCTGTCTCATAAACAAAAAAAGCTAATAGGCACCTTTAGTCTTCAGCCAAATGTTTAATGTTAGACCTAATAGTAGTTCCATGTCCAAATAAAGAACAGCGGATAGGTTCAGTATAGACACCCTCTTACATTTGTGATAAATTACAACTGACTTCGGTGTGAAAGACCCTGGGTAATATTCATGTAATTGCATGCTTGCATTTTTTTGTATGTATTGCCTTGGTAGTGGCTGTGTGTGATTGTGGCAGTGAGCGTGTCAGAGCCACGTAACAGCTACTGCCTCAGCGATTAGACCAGGCTTGGCTGATGTTGACATTTTGGAGAGTGATTGATGCCTTGCCAATGAGGCAAAGGCCCATGAAATATTTCCCACAGAAAATATTTGATTCAAGGTTACTGAATGGCCATGCATGCAACAAAAACATATGAAGTTATAGGTTGGGATCAGTGTTGATTTGTGGTGTAATAGGTATCTAGCTATCTGGATAGCTCCCAATATAGGTAATCTATCAGACACAGAGGTTCATAGCATAGCTATGTGCCACAGATATTTCCCAAGGTCCAACATTCCACTGAATGTCCAACATGACTATCGATCATTAACACTGTTAATTGATCATTAACTGTCAACAGCCAACAGCCAACAGTGCTGTATAACCGTTGAGGTCGACTCAGTGTTGAAGTTAATGATGAAAGTGGATCTGTATGTGTAAACGGTAGGAAGGATGGGAAAGCCAAGGCGTGTTAAATGCCAGCAGCTCTGTTTGTTTCGGTTAGTGTTTCAGTGGCTTTTCCTGCTACACTGGTTTGTATTCTCACAGGCCTGGAGTGGTCTCTCTCATTCCAGTGACCCGTTTCAGCTAGTGCAAACATCCTGGAGAAAATGAGGGCATACGCCACACTGGCACCCTAATGTGTGTTGAGCCCACTTGACTGAAATGAAGATTCCTGCTCACTGCCTAGTAACAAAGGAAACACAGTGTCCCTATTGCTAGATTCCTGTCGTTTGTGGTAGATATTTGTATGGCCTTTGTTGGTCCTTTGAGATATGTGACACACTGACGAAGATGGTGACACTACAAAACTTGTACAAACATAACCAGAGAAAAAGTTAATATAAATACAAGTCTACTTACGCTGAATGAGAGTGAGTTTTTTAATGAAATGTCAAAGCATATTGGGTGTGTTAAATTTAAAAGTAAAAAGTAATATATGGTAAATTAATTTGTATCATTTGTATTTTGGGGATTGTTGCAACTATGAAGGTTTGTACAAATAAGTATACGATACAGGTGCATCGCGACCTGAAACTTGCATAAGCTGCCACTGCACTGGCGGAACTGTGTCTTTGAAGACACAGGGTGCCACAGCGCTTACACTGCAGAAAGCCTTCTATTGTTCGCTCTTCTCAATTGCTCGACTTGTCCTCCCTCTGTTAAAGAATTAGACCGTGTTGATAGCTGTAACCCTAGATGGCAGCTTTTGGCCATGGGTCTACTGTATATACTTTGATGGGAAGAGCTCTTATTGCCAGCTGTATTGCCACGCTGTGCTGTTTGGCCCTATGGGGAGAACATGTAGGGCACCCTTACAGAGATGAAGTCACTCTTCATCATTGTCTTGTTTGTCATTGTTTTAATTAGAAATCATATCAGTCTTGTAAGGAACTTACATTTTTTTTGTCTTGAATGGTATTTAGAGGACTTAACCACTAAAATAGGAAATAATAATAGTTTCAGGCATAAGAGTTTGCTATTAAAGTAAATTTTACAAAAAGAGTGTTTTGTTATTAGTACAGTCTCACTCTCTTAAACAGACAGATAGAAATACAAAACATCTGTACCAAGAGTAGGAACACAACACAACACTTTTCATGAACACAGCATTGCATGAGAAGGCCTTGCGACTGCATGGGGGTCTGTTTGCTATTTTTGCTTTGTTTGCTATGTTTAACACATCCATCTCACCTATTGTGCCACATTAATATCTGTGGCGGAAAGTGAAAGCTTGTAAAATAATCTGGAATGCAGTGAAAAGAGCCGAGTAATGGAGATTCTCCAGCCCTGCGGCAGATTATTCTTTGTGTGTGTGTGTGTGTGTGTGTGTGTGTGTGTGTGTGTGTGTGTGTGTGTGAATGTGTGTGTGTCTGTGTGTCTTGCCCAGGCTCTGTTTTAAGAATGGGGTCTTAAAGGGCCACACTGAGGCTCCCTCCACCCCCTCTTGTCATAGAGGCTTATCAGAGTTTGATGATATGCAGGAACCAGATCCACCAGGAGCCGGGGCTCTCGCTAATGTGCTTAGAACAGTGGCCGGCATGTGACGTCCATGATGTCACTAATCATTTTAGAGGTAGCGGTGGAGGCACTTGGCGGCCTGGTCACTCTCTAGAGCCGGGTGGCGGAGAGAGACACACTCGAGGAGCTGAAGAAGGGTGTGGGGGTGTTTGAGGGGATGACCGGATGGAATACATGCAGTTTTGACTGGGTGAACAGACTCAAAGGTGGGTAGAGCGATTGTGGAACAAATATTGGTGAAGAGATTAACTATAAGATTCTATGTTTGGAGACATCCTTTTCTATGAGGGAGGCATCGCTGAAGCGTATGTAAGATAGGTATTTGGTTGGTGTGACTATGCTTTAGAGGATTGCCTTTATCCAGTAGATAAATCCAAGCTTTTAAAACAGATTGTGTGAGTGGAATTTACAGCATTTAAATCAGGTCAAAAGCTGCTCAATGCTGGAAGGACTCTGCTTGTACAAGTTATACTTTACTAACTAAGTTGTTGAGTGTATTGTCTGAGTTGTTGGTTCATGTCTACGACATAAATGTACCTGCATCTGATGTTTGACCAGTGTGGGCTAAAAGGGCAAATGAGAGAGCATGTGGCTTTTTGATGTGGTCTTTGAAAGAAACTTTTTAAAGGTCTTTTGTTCAGGTCACGGACAGACAGCCTTTCTGGTTTGTTGCAAAGCTGCAGTCTCATTCACCCATGAGAGCTGGACTCAACTGAAATGTTGCGTTTTGGAGGAAAATGTGCTTTGGCCGCAGTCCGCTGGATTTCAGCCCTGTGTGTCAACGGCTTATCCAGGGGGGAGTGTATGCAGGTGCTGAATGCCAATGGGGAATGCCGCGCTGGCGGGAAACATGAGCATAATCTGTGGGGGACATTTTCTCTCTCTCATTATGTCAAAAAAGGACTGACATCTGTATTTGCATTGTCATTTAAGTGAGAGAAAACCGATGGACTACTTGGACATCAGCGGTTCTGTGGCATGTTAATCTCCTAGTGCCGAGTGCACTTTCCAAACTGCTCAAAGCAAGATAAACTGGGTGGGCATAGTGGGCACTGAAGTTCTGTTTTTGATTTGGACTTCCGTGTGTGCATATTTGTCTCTAATCCAGTATTATTACATGCTGGGTAGTGTTACTGGGTGTGACTGCAAACATAACGAGGCCTTGTCGGTTCTGGTGTGACAATTTAGCAAGGCTTGTGACAGATAGTCGGATAAACCTTGAATGGGACATGAATGTATTTGTGCTCCACCAGAAATACCAAACGAGGTAAAACCTGCTTACAGCAAAATGTAGGGAAATAGTGGAGCTTTATTACAAAGTAATTTGTATGCTGAACTCATTTATGCTATGTTATGAATCAGCATTTCCAGTTTCAGTGTGTTGTAGACGGGTGGTGTAAGACTGTAGACACTACAACTCTTACACTTAACTAGCCAGTCTGGCTCGTATTAAAACAGCACAGTCTGTCAATGACTTGTGCCAGGGACTGCCGATGTCCGAGTCCGTGTTCACACAATTGAAGGCCTTCATTCACGTTCTATTATCAGACTCCTGACTATAAGGCTGCTGTAGCTTTTGTCCAGCTCCTTCCAATCCATGTTGAAGACAGCAACTCTCAATAGCAATGAATGGAGGCGACAGGCTATGCTGTCTCAAGCTAAATGTAGCCGGATAATTAACAGCATTGAGGTCCCTTGCACCCTTTCAGTGCCTTGCCTGTACAGTTGCCTTTTGTGTCCCAGATCCCGTCTTGTGTGCTGTCCTTTTCATCAGGAAGTGTTAATGGTCATGTTGTCTATTTACAGTCAAGCAGATATACTGCAGCATGAAGACTGTTTTATTTCAGTGTTATTTAAACTGATTATATCATAGCTTGTATCAGAAGGACGTGTTACTGACAGACCATTACTGGCAGATATGGTTAGGCTATAGTTTTGCTCTGTTCACAGGGAATGCAGAGGTTTTCGAAGATGTCATGTAACATGAAACAGATACCAGATATGTCAGATACACCATTCCATTGCAGTCCAGTAACCACCCCACACACACACACAAAAAGGCTTAACCTCTTGTCATGACATAAGATTTTAGCAGGGAAAATGTGTGCTCCTGTTACCATCGCTGCGTTCTGTCTGTCTGTCAAACACTGATCCGGTTAGCCTTGCCGTAACACAGTATGCAGACAGCTCATGCTATTTTTATGTGTTGGTCGTGTGTGCCACTAGGCAGGATGACAAAGGCATGAAACACTAGCTCTGAGGTCTAATTAATCTCAGACTCCTCTGCCATTCATGGCCTAGAGAGAGAGGAAGAGAGATGGAGAGAGAGATCGCCTGCTTTACGCTACGCTATGTCATTCCTCCTCTCATTGGGGTCAATCTTGGGAAAATACCAACTAGGCTTACTCAGCCGCCTGGGGCTTCCCCACTGGAGCTCCATGTACTGTGCTTGGGGAATGGTGATGATGGTGTGGTCCCTCTGCAAGCTCAGCGCTGGGGACAGCCTAATTAATAACGCAGTCTGTGGTATCTTTGAACATCGGGGGGTCTGCTCATCAGGCTGACATAAAGGAACAGGAGAGCGATGAGCATAGTGACAATATTTCATATATACATATACAGTACATATACATACACATATACATATACATATACATATACATATACATATACATATACATATACATATACATATACATATACATATACATATACATATACATATACATATACATATTATACATATACATATGCATATACATATACATATACATATACATACATGAAATTTACCTGTGTTAAATGTCTCATGAATTCACTTAAAGCATCTTGGACAACACAACTTGCAGTGTACGTTTTCCAAAATAATTTGAAAATGACATCAACGGTGTCATTATGGGTACAGCCATTAAACAATATCCCTGTGCGTTGCATGTGTTCTCGCTTCAGAGCCTTTTATGGGATTTGTACACATCCTGTGGCCCTTTAACAAGCAAACTAATACAAAACAAAGAATGCAAATATGAATAGACTGCACATGAGTGTTTGGTAACTTAATCCTGAAAAAACATTATGACGAGTCTTGAAAGATGTTCTTTTTTGACTATATAATGCATGCTTAGCAGATATATTCAGAAGTTCATGCATGGCTTGTGACAGCATCATGGTCCTTGCTGTACACTAAAGTAACAGCTGGAAAGACAGTCAAGAGCTGACTCATAATGCAATGCAATGCACTCTGCCTCTATTGCTGCCAAGAACATTGTTTTACAACTATTATCACTGGGCAGAAATCAGAACAGCGTGCAGTCCATCATAATTATTTTGGTAATACGATGAGGGTAGAACTCAATTCTGTTTGTTTTCCTTGTCCTGACTTTATTTTGTTTTTATTTTACAGGATACAGTGCTGCCTTGCTGTGGATGCTGTAGAGTTGTGTTGTCATGGCGTCCGATGCAAGCCACATGCTCGAGGCTGCTCTGGAGCAGATGGATGACATTATCGCAGGTGAGCGATTATACTTATGATGAGAACATTTTCATTTCTTACTTTTTGTTACAAAATGTTCAATGATCTTTAAAAAAAATGCAATTTGTGGTTAAAGAAATAGAAGGATGAGAAAATGATTTAACAAAAAAATGTCTAAAATAGTGAGCAGCAATTTCAGATGAAAACTGTTTTATGTACCTGGTCAAAGGAGGACTGTACATGAACAGATCAATACAACGTGAACATTAAAATAGAGATTTTCTTTTTGGCTGTAATGGTCCCTACACGTGTGGACCTTGTTGAATGGATTGTGCGTTTACAAAGTCGAGAGGACATATTTTGAAGTCACATTCATGCAGAGGCAGAAGTTGCTATTTTGGGAAGGAATCCTCTGATTGTGTTGGGGGTGAAGGGGGGAGGGAGGGCAGGAGGGGTTCTTCATCTGCCCTACAGCCAGCTTAGCGATTGCCAGGCTGATTTAACTAATAGAGGATAAATGTTTAATGAAGACAGTCAACAAATGAAGGCTTGGGGGATGGAGTGGGAGATGTCATTTTGCGTCCTGGATGAATAGCTGCACATTGCCATCAGCTACTGTACTGAGCAAGTGAAAGTCATGGTAATTTTTTAGACCACAAATTTAGCACACTGTGTTGAGTGTTCTTAGAGTTCAATGTAAATGTTCACAGTGCATGTCAAGACATTAGATGGGAATTGTATAAAAGAATAATAGCTATTGAAGCTATCATGGCTTATTGTTATGTAAGAAAGAATATCCTTTTAAGAACAGTATGTTATCCCTCAGGTTATCTGCATATGCTATGAAGGATACAATCCCTG
Source organism: Sprattus sprattus (assembly GCF_963457725.1). Classification (NCBI taxonomy): domain Eukaryota; kingdom Metazoa; phylum Chordata; class Actinopteri; order Clupeiformes; family Clupeidae; genus Sprattus; species Sprattus sprattus. The sequence continues at coordinate 25,964,674 of NC_137926.1, forward strand.
GATTGTTTTGTTCAAGATAGCGCTATAAAACAGTTGCATACCACATACATGTTCACTGACCTAAAATAACTGACAATAACATTTCCATGAGTTTAGCGAATCCTCTTCACAGTCAGTGCCTGTATTATTTACCATTTATTTACCATGAGATAGGACAAAACGGGTCAGCACATATTCTCATACCTTACCAATTATTCATGGTAAACTGACTATTGTAGCCATTAAACATGTGAACAATAAGGCAGAACAGGAATAGGGGTAGATTGTTAGGATTGCCTGACACACAGTGGCATAGACCTGTTATGCAGTTTGTTTGTCTTCAAACATCCGAGACACAGCTGTTGCATTTTCTTCATGAGCAGTTTATGTTTAGGGACGTTCAGCTGTGAAGAAAGTCTGTGTTTAAAGAAAGTGTTAGGAATGTTTAAGGTGATCACAGGAATGCAGCGCTTCCCTCAGAGTCTCAAAATAATTACTGGCTGAAATGCAAGATACCTATAATCATCCTGAGGATTCTGAAAGTGCGCCACCTACTGATCGGCAATCTTATTTAAGAGAGGCAAACCATGACAAAATTCAGATAACAAGAAAATGGCTATTCATGCAGCCTGTAACAGTAATCAGCACAACGCCAACCTGACCTTTGCCCTGACGTTTTGCAATGTCTTATAATGTTGTGATTCAAGCCTGACTCATTAACTTTTACCTGTGGAATGACGTGCATGTTGAAGGATCACTGAACACTTGAGAGCCACAGTGACTTTAGATTCAGCAAATAGAATGTCAGACACAGCAGATTTTTCACCCTTTAAAAACCACCAGTCAGAATCAGCTTAGACATGGCTGTTGTTGGGCATTCATGAGACTCGCCTCAGAGGGCCCTCTGCTTTTGGATCATGTGTAAAGGAAATGAAGAATTTCCTAGCAGAACAAAAGGCACAACAAATTAGTGTCATGCCAAGGATTTAGCCTTAGCCTGTCAAAGTCTGCTACACATCGGGTGTCTGTGAACATGCCGTATGCCCTCAGCCAACCCTCTCGCATCACGGTCTGCCACAACATGTTGTGTTTAGAACTCCAACAGCCTTGTGCTCGTCTTGTATGGCACAGGCTCTCCTCACGGTGAGCGCTACAATGCTCACACGGTGCTCAGAGACCTGAGGTGTTTGTGGGAAGTTTGCGTGCAGCCCTTCGGGTGAAGTTATGGCCTGTGACAGCGCCTTCTCCAGGGTTATGGGCAGCACAGAGAGAAGGTGAAGCACCCCACTGTGCTGTCGACCTGTCGACTCGTAGGCCGCTCGGTTCCCTGGATGCCCTACTGAGTTCCGAGAAAGCAGTGCGAATACAAATATTGGTTGGGGACTTCCCACAGCGGCCAAACCTCTCACTTGGGCTTTTGGTACACCCTGATCAAGGTGGGAATGTTGCACCATCAGTCCGCCTAGCCATTTTGTGTAAACAGTACGAATACGGAATGGGGGGGGGGGGGGGGGTCATTGTTGTTGCGCATCTGAGCCAGCAGTGGAGGTAGTCACACAGCTGAATCAACGTCTGTATAAAGGGAGAGCTGGCATGGCGGGATAGGCGTGTGATGCAGCCTAGCAGCTACCCAAAATGTAAACAAGACTACTGTGTTGTCAGAACACACAAATCCCATATGAGAAGCATTAAGATGTTATACAAGATGCACACCAACTTTGCTTAAGTCTCAACCTTGCTATAGATGTGCATGGTTTACAAGAGCTTGCAGATACTAAGATTACCTGGCATTGTTGTTGAAATGAACAGGTAGGCTAGTTTAATTCCGACACATATTATGGCGTGTTCAAGACGACTCGGAATTTGGAACGTCCAACATGATACAGTATTTCCCAGCTCTGTCTTCAATGCGCTCGAGCTAAATGTATACATAGTAATACTGATGGTGAACTGGCTATTCTATATGTTAACCTATTTATCTTAGGTACTGAATATACTCTATATACTCGATAGAAATTTCTAGAAAAAATCTAAAAACCCCATAGACTTAGGTGGCTCTAAGTATGGCCTCTTCAGCTATACCCTTTCCCCCGCTTATGCCGTCTCTAGGAATGCCCAAAGGTTAGCATCTTGTGTGTCATTAACGTCCCTCCTCTCTGTTGGAGGTTCAACTGTTCAGTTTCACTCTTGCCTCTTCCTTGTACTCCTCTAGCTTGTTTTATTTGGCCATGTTACTGCAATTTGAATATTCATAGTGTATCTAGTTCTAGTTCCAATGCCTTGAGGCGACAGCACTGTAAGTTATGATCCATTCGTATCCAAATGTGCTTTGTGCCATATGTTTGATGCTGTCTTGCATTCTCTCTTGAAGTTCAAACCAATTAGCATAAGGTTCAGACATTAGGATGAATAAGCAGTTTTGCACAATATGCTAGCGATAATCACTGACCTTAAATCAGAACCAAAACCATATGGAGGGCCTTATCACAATGATGATGGCTGACAGGCCCCCTCCTCCGCTTGTATTGATGTTGGACGCGGCCGTTGGAATCATGTCATCATATGCATTCTACGCCATGTGATGGCCTCTTAATTGCCTGCAGATGCCTTTGAATCCTAAAGTCTCCTCAGGATCCAGATGGAGTTATTGGAGCAGATTTCCTGGAGTGTTCTACTTTGTAGCCAGTGACACATGTGCAGAGGTTGATTGCCTTAGGCTCTGTTGCCATACATTATGAATATTATTGTCTTATAATCTTCACTCTCATGCAAGGGGGGTTTTGTTGTGTATGGTTCCCCAACAACTTCAGTATTCTAGATGTCTTACATGCCTGGTGCTGATCACGCTTGATACAAATGTCACTACTTGTGCTTCTACAGAAGATGACTTCTTTATTTGTTTATTTATTAATTTCTGTATCCAGGAAAGTTACATTTAGATACAGTATCTCTTCTTCAAGGTTGTCCTGGTCAATAATGTTGATGATGATGATGGCAGTGATGATGATGATGATGATTTTAGGGATAAAATGCCAATTTCACCTCTATCTCTGCTTATTCCCCATTCCAAGGCTCTAAGGCCGTTGCGGAGCTGACTAACGGCCTGTATGACCTGGGCTCTCCAGTCAGCTCGGCGCCCCTGCAGGTGCTGCAGCTGGCCGAGGACCTGAGGCTGGCCCTGGAGCTGCAGGCCTGTGACGGGGAGAGGGAGACGCTCCGCTCGCAGCTGCCCTGCGCCACCGCTCACCTCCTCATCGACTGGCTGCAGAAGGGCTCAGTGAGTAGCACATGGCACAGCACTAGCACATGGCACAGCACTAGCACATGGCACAGCACTAGCACATGGCACAGCACTAGCACATGACACAGCACTAGCACATGACACAGCACTAGCACATGGCACAGCACTAGCACATGGCACAGCACTAGCACATGGCACAGCACTAGCACATGACACAGCACTAGTACATGGCACAGCACTAGCACATGGCACAGCACTAGCACTATAGGCTGGCAGTGCTTCTCTGGTTTGTCTGACGTTTATCTGTCTGTTTTGCTGCAAGCCTTTGTCATGGTTTTCTCTCTTCCATTATTTCTCTCTTTCTTTTTTCTCTCTCTCCTTCATGCATGAATATATTTTTATGACTTCCTCAGATTTCCCGTCTGGTAGTTTGTTAAAACACTTTGGCATGTCCTCGACAGGTAGAGAAAATGAAGACTTCACTATTCATTTTTGAAGCCGATCTTTAAACCACAGGAAGCCTTGTAGGAAGAACCTCTTTGGCTTGTTTGCTGTATGCCTGGATTTCATAACTCAGAAGACTCATTAGCCAGCTGTGCAGGCCTCTTTCAGCAGGCATCCAACTATTTGTGGAGCACGCAGATCAGCTAGTTCAATGGCCCTTCTTATTTTTGGCTCTCCCCCTCTCTCTCTCTTTCTCTGGCGCTCTCACTCTCTCTCTCTCCCTCTGTCTCCTGCTAGACTGTTTAGCTGCAGTCAGTGGGTTCCTTTGAGACTCTGACAGGTTTGAGCAGAATGTCCTGCCTCACTCTCTCTCTCTCTCTCTCTCTCTCTTCCTCTCTGCTCTTTCTCTCTTGGCTATGAAGAACCAACATTCTTTCTTTCCTGTTCCTCCTCTCAACATCTCTCATTCTTTTCCTCTGGTCATCTCTCTCTCTCTCCTTCTCTCTCTTTCACTCTCTTTTCCCTCCTGTCCTCACCTTGATCTCTGCTCAACTTCTGTGGAGATCAACGCCAGGTCTCGAGGGTAAGTCTCAGCTCACATGGTTGTTGGCTTCGTGAGTTCAGATCTGCAAGTTCAACTCCAGTTAGCCTGTACGTGACACCTGGAGATGAATCAGTTTTCTTTTTTTTGTAATTGATTTTATTTATTTTCTCCGGATGAATGTTACGCTTGTTTGCTTACTACCGATTTCATGCTGTTAATTTTACTTCAAATGAAACACAGAATTGGATTTGGCTTTTTGTGTAATTGCTGTGTCTTTTCTTGTTTTTCTTTTTTTCTTGGTTTGTTTTGAAGTAAAATGTCCGCACATGACTCCACTTCAGCATACTCGTTTGCTTGTAGCTAGTTTGTTTGTAAGAGAGACACAGAGGAGGGTTCGGCCATGGATGTAAACAAACCTGATCACCACGGTGTGGTCGCAGACAGCAGCTCGCGAAGGTCCTGCACCCGTCCGTTTCAAAGAGCTGACACTCACATTGTACAGCAGAGGTCTCACTGCACTGTGTGTTCTGTTGCTTTCTCTCTTTCTCACTCCCTGTCTCCCTCTCTCTCTCCCCCTTTCTCCCTCTCTTTTCCTCTGCCGCCCTCTCTATCCCTCAGAAATAGCCCCTCTGCCCACCCACCTCCACACACCCTTACACACAAACACACACACACATACATACACACACACACTCACACACGCACACACACTCAGCCCAGCAGAAGATCAAACACACGCTCTCCTGAATTACTGATCCACAGAGAGTGCTGCACCCAGCCCAAAGGAAATGGAAGCCAGCTCACAGATAGGGCCAGGAGGAAAGCGAACCTGGCACCATCACCCCCCCCCCCCCCCCCCCTCTCTCTCTCTATGTTTTTCTGAGAGCATTGCCCATTGCCTGATGTTTATTTTGCCACTGCAGTCATGTCTTGTGATCTGAGCAGACTGCAGGCAGACCCTGTGCATGATGGAGGTGGTGGAGCAGGGATAAGATCGCTGGACACACTGATCAGATTAGCAAGGCTGTTTTCAAAGCAGCAAAGGAGCTCTTTCAGTGTACCAGTGGGCTGTCCTTTTCAAAGCTGTATTTAGAAAGTGGATGGTGTGGTATTCACTTTAGTGTGTGTGATAGAGTGAGAGAGGAGAAGAGAGAGAAAGAAAGTTTTATGGTGTGCTTGTGTGTGTATGTGTGTGTGTGTGTGTGTGTGTGTGTGTGTGAGAGAGATTGACTGTGTGAGAGAGAGACAAAGAAAGATGCATGTGCGTGTGTGTGTTTTTTGAAGGAGGTCTCCTGGTGCATGTTCAGTCTAGCAGCTGTTAGGATCAGAGGACTAGCCAGGTGCACGTCTGAATCAGAGGGGCCTCGGTCCCTCTAAAGCCACTGCCAGGATCGACACTAATACTGTAACACTGACACGAAACACAACTTTGATTTATTTTTATTTACTTTGATTTATTACAGTTTCGCATCATTTTAGCAATTTAGTCTCCACGGCTAGGTCAACAAGTCGTTAAACTATAGAGAGGAATGTGTGTGTCCCCCTTGTCTCCATAAAAGGACATACGTGGTGATTTGAGGGGTCCCGACTCCACAGAATTCCACCCACAGCCGTGCACCACACGGCATCCCGGGTGACCCAAACAGGAAATGCCCAAAGCCCGAGACGTGAGAAAGGAGTGGTGCTATCCGGGGGTGTTGGGACAAGAATATCCTTCAGGCTTTTTTTTTTTTTTTTTCCTCTGCTGCTGATGAAACTGACCATCCCACTGCCCCCCACTGCCCCCCCCACCCCACCCCCTCACTTCACACACCAGTGTCTCCTGTAAAGGCGTTAACGCGCAGCTCCAGTGATGGACCCTTTCACACATCTATCCTAAAGGAAGTCCATTAACACAGTGGTCGTGTGGAGGTTGCTCTGTTCGGGCTAGTTACAGCACGCTCCCTCTGTCCACTGCGCCTGCCGGTCTCTGGGTTTATGTCTCAGGCCTGGGCCACTTTTACACTAAGCAGACAGAAGGAGGAGTCTGGCCAGGAGCTGGCTCCCCTTGGAGTTAGTTATGGGGCTGAGGAACTGGCCTATCTGCAGGAAGTGAGGTCTTCACCTAATGAGTCTCTCTAGGCAGACTGGAAAGGAGACAGGAGTGTCTACACTGAGATGGAGTAAGACAGAGAAAAGGGAAAGATAGTGTGTACGTGAGTTGTTTCAAAAGTCTTGGCCCTTGTATCCCCTCCACAACAAAAAGATGAGTGTTTCAGTTCAGACTTGCATTGTGACTTGAACTTGCTGTAATTAGAGCAACTCCTCAGAGTGAGGAGGGAGGAGAGAGAGAGAGAGAGAGAGAGAGAGAAAGAGTGAGTTACAGCAGACTGGACACGGCTGGCATGGTTTTGTATTGCGTCTGACTTGAGAGGAGCCTGTTGCGGAGGCTTTGTGCTGTGGACTGGGGGCGGGGGGGCAGCAGATGCTTTTGGGGCAGCAGGAGGAGGAGGAGGTGGTGAAGGGGGTTTGGTTGGACAAGCTGATCAAGGCGGCTGGCCTCAGTCTCAGTGGCTGGGCTTGCACAGTTGCCTCTTCACGTCAGAAGCACAGGGGAAGAGTGAGAGAGAGAGGGAGAGGGGAAGGCAGGGGGAGAGACAGAGAGAGAGAGAGCGAGAGCAAGAGCAGGCCAAATGAGCACAGATTTAAAGCCACAGGAAAGTAAGTGAGCAGCAGTGTGCAAGAGGCAGCCGCTCAACCCCCTATCCCCAGGGAAGCTGCTCAAACTCTGGGGACAGCTCAGGCAGCGATGGGCCTTCGGCATGGAGGGCGAGATTGATTTTTATAAGCATTTCACTTGGCTGAAGAAGGTAAGCCAAGCCTCCTGCTAACGTATCCTCTCTTTTGGTTGTGAATTCTTTCCATTGCAGCATTTGTTATGGGCAGGGATTCCTCCCATTCATTTTATCAAAATGGAGAAAATAATTCACTGCTTTTGTTGGCAACAAGCTAGACGTTTTCTCCGCAAAACATATCTTTCAGTGGAAAGTTGTGCGTGTTATTGCATGTCATGTTGATGGTTTTGAGTGATTCCGAAATGTGCTTTGTAAACTTGTTGACTGATTGTGAGCACAGCAAGATGCTAATTATAGCGCTGCGGTGTTGAAGGTGTGCTTTTATGCGATCTTGTGATCACAGCAGAACAAAAGGCTGTTTTATCTGGCTCTGTCAAAGGGGAAACAGCTGTTTTGGGGCTTAACAGAGAGTGTCTACAACTTTTGTCTGTAAGATAAAACTCCTCTGTGTGCTCTTTCTATAGACTAAGAACTTTTTGGCAAAAGGCTGCTTAAAGAGTCCCAGTGCCCAGTGTGGGTAACAGCTGTGTAGAAGCCCTTTCACGGTTGCTGTGATTTATAAGCTTTTTTTGTGTTTCATTGAGTAAACCCACCAGGACGTTGGTTAGGTATGTGAAGCATGTTACACAGGCACACCACGACACCTACATTGAAGAGCCTTCAAAACAAAAGCACAAGTTGACTCAGCGAAAAGCACTCACAGAGCACCGTTCATTAGGGCATCACACTAACTTAATGCATTTCTTCATTCTTCATTCTGCATTCTACGTCATATGATCACTTCATTGGCCTGGGAGTTGCTGCTATTGGTCCTTTCCATTGGCTATGAGACATTCTCAGACAATGAAATAAGAATCATGTCACTGCTTCCATTCAGAGCCTACGCCTTTAAGGGCCTGCAACATGCTCTTGGCTCATGGAAAAAAAGAGGGGAATTCCAGCATTTGGTTGTCTTCACTGAAAGGGGGCCTCTATCATGGGTGTCTCTAATAAATTGTGTTAGTGAGCTCTCTCTGCACACGACAATGAGTGGTGTGCAGCAGGCCCTGTTGTTCCCGTGTCTGGTCCCTGTTTAGTACCTACTGAGACAGCAGGATGTGCTCGTTTCAGTTGTTTTGATTGCCTGACATAGAGCAGTGATGGATTCCGGGTTTCCTTTAAGTTTTGTTTACAGTCCTTAATGAACGCACTGGCCATACATGGTTTGCTTCCCATCTTAAAAGTCTGGATGTAGAATTTGAGTGAATTTACTCCAGTCTCGTCGCTTCAACCCCTAGGCTGAAACATAATGTGCTTACATAACTGAGACCGCTGTGTGTGAAGTCAAGGTTCACTGGCTAGGATTCAGATACATGATGTTGATACAAGTTGATAGCAATGCATAAGATCCATGTCTAACCATGCAAGAGGAATTACAGATATGCCTTTAAGCTAAATTCTCAGACTCTGAATTAAAAATATTTTGAGGTTCTGTACCGAAAGCAGAATGTGGTGGGTGATGAGGTCTAATCCTTGTCTGGGAGTCTGGTCCTTCGATTAATGCCTTGGAATGAAAACCATTTTCATTTGTCTGCGTACGTCTAACTTTGTCTTCTGGGCCAATTTTATTCATGACCTTGAAAACCCGTTCATTGTCAATGACTGATAACAGCCTCAGCCAATAACCACCTCTGAGGGAGAACTGAATTTACTTCACCTGTCCTGTCTGATCTCTCAATTATCCCTCAACTCATACTGACACTCACCACTACACTGAGTTCAAATCACCCACCCATCCACAGCCAGCACTAAGCTAGTAAATACCCCTGGCTTTGATGAGGAACCAGCCCTGCAGGGCAGCTGTATAAGCCCTGCTGAGTGGCCCTGGTTCTGGTAAAGACTCCGGTGGACAGCTTTACTGTCATGGGCACAAGGGAGGTGATGACCCTCAGCATAGCAGAGATTTAAGAAGAAGAGGAAGAAGGGGCCAGCAGGTTTTGTCTGGCCTTAGAGCGGGATAAACCTCCCTTCACCTACTCTTTGCCACCGCCCACCCACTCCCCCCACACTCACACACACACGCACACCAGCTCAGCAAAGTGACAAGTGACACTTGCCATTAGAGAGAGCCGTAACAATCCCTCTGACAGAATTATTTTGTTTTGTTTGGTGTTTTCTTTTGCTTATACGCCCTCCAGAAGGCCTGCTGAAAGCAGGAGCAGTTTTGTACACTTTTGGAGATAAGGTGTTGCGCAGCCAAGGTTATTTTCCCAAAAGGGTTTGCTTTAGTTTGCTTTAAGCACTCTTGTCATCACTTTGAGCACTTTTGTATGCTGCAGTTTTAACAAGGGGATTTGACCAGTGCCTCGAGTAAGCCTCATACCAGAGAGGCGCTATTCCTTAAGTCAGTGAGTGTCGTGTCCTCACTGCAATCGTTAAATCATAAAGATCAAAAACCTGATTCTGTGTTAAATGTGCACCGACTGATACAGGCTTTTTTGTTTTTTCAGAGGCCTTCTTTACTTCATTAGTCATGTTACAGCAACATCACTTTGCCCTATGCACATACAATGTATTGTTTGTAAAGTAATTAGCATGTGTTTGTTTGAAGACTGATACTGTTTTGGTGCCAACAAAGTTGTTTTGTCTCACTGTGTCTTCTCATGTTTACTTCCCAGAGCCGTTAGGAGCCTTACGAAGTCTCTTTTGTTAAAGTTTATTTAGCCAAAGCCAATGAGTCATTGATTTCCCCACAGAAGTGGTTGGACCTGTTGAGGTCATACACTAATGTTAACACACCTCCCCTGCCCCCCTCTCTATCCACCTTTCTATTTTCTATACCTGTCTCACACTCTCTCTCTTTCTGTGTCTTCAGATTAACCTCCATTCACCCCCCAACAATGAGAGCTGTCAGGATCGGCTGGAACGCTTAGAGGGTGATAAACAGTCTTTGGTTCTTCAGGTAAGACTGGCCTCCTAACCACATTTACACACCCCCACCACAATCACTACCTTTCCCACACCACAGCAATACAATGGTTTCGTTTCAGAGCACGGAGGCCTGCCATGGTTAGTATGCTGGCTTTCAGGAAGCATGGGCAGTAACAGGGACAGGGTCATGCCAGGAAAGCGTGAGTGCGAGCGACTCCAGGGACTAGAGACATGTGACACCTCTGTTACACTCGCCTGGCTTTACCCACTGGCTGCCAACAATAGGGCAGCGGCCCCGTAGCATTGAGCTGTGGGAGAATATGTGGAGAGAGTGAGGGACAGAGAAACAGAGGTGTGGAAGAGAGAGAGAGGGTCGCAGATTGGTGTTAGGGCATTACGAAGACCCTGTCATAGTGACAGCAATGTGCAAAGTCCCTCTATTATAGAGCGGAAAACAAGCCACAACACTCCGGTTGGGAACATGTGCAGAAACACCAGGCACATGCTCTAGGTGTTTTCTTTAATGTGCCAAGTGATTTATTAACCTCAGCGGAGGACCTCTGTTATTTATAATATATCCATGGTCGTGTGCAGGTGGGATGAAGATAGTAATCATCTCCCATTTCCTGAAACTGTTCTGGCTCGTCTGACCAACTGCCTGTTCAGAATCAAACTTGTTTGGCAGTTTTATGTTGAGGTCGACTGTTTTTTTTTTAACAAGTCCTGCACATTCCTTTGGTGTCCCCGAGAGACCTTCCTGATTGGAAGATGGCCCCGTGCTGGAAACAAACAAGGGAAATGATTGGCTGCCCCCCCCAACCCAAGGTGCTTTTGCTTTGCACATACCTGCAGTTTGCCCTTAAAACATAATAAAGGAGCAAAAAAAAAACAGACATCCAGCCTCTCAGACGGAACTGCCCTTCTGATTTGTGCTCCTCGCTCAAGTAGAAGGACAACCTTCCTGCTCTCACGGTTTCCCTAAAGCGTGTTGACACACTGCTCTTGCCAGCTACGTGACAGTTGCACCACAGTAGTTTCGGTGGAGCTGAAACCATGGGAGAAGTTAAGTGTGTGTTGCAACAGGCTTGAGAACTTGGAGAAAGGTAGTGTGAATGACTGTAGGTGACATAGGCAGAGAGAGAGGGGGGAGGGGGGAGGGCGGAGACGTACAGCGTACCTGAACTGAAAGTGTCTCGTGCTCTCTGCGCAGGTGAGTGTTCTGACAGACCAGGTGGAGGCTCAGGGGGAGAAGATACGGGACTTGGAGAGCTCACTTGATGAGCACCACCACAAGCTCGTCTCGACTGAGGAAATACTACAGCAGGTAAGTCATCACAACTCACTAACACCAGATACAGAATTCATCAACCCTTACACCTGAGAGGTAGCCAAAATATGTTGACTGGAGATCTAGCCTTTAGGCTAAGTCTGCCCTTTAGATTCACTTTCAAGTGTTATTTCCCAACCCTGTGGTGACTTGCTGATTTAAACATTACCCGCAGGACACAGGGCTGTGGCTTTAAATATTCCAAGCACTCTGTGGACTTTGCAAATCAGTGAAAGGCGGCTCACTTGTCACTGTTCAGTGTGGCAAACGTTGGTGACGTGCTAATTATGCTGCACCTAGTAAAACTGCTTTACTCTTGAGTTCAGGAAGTGAGTCATTCAAATAAAACCTTAATCAAAACAAAGAGTAAATAAATAAATTGTCTACTGTACTAATTGACTAATGAGGAAGTTTAACGTCAGTCTGTTAGCCTGTAATGAATTAGTAATCTTTGTTCAATATAAAATCTGATTTAAGGTGCCATCCTCGACATTTATTTTCAGAGCAAGCATTAAATACATCTTAGTTAAGTATACACAAGTAGGACTAAAATGTAAAGCAAAGTTATTTTTGTGCTGTAATCTTGATCTGCTGACTTGGTACAGTATGTGAGGCCTTCAAATGGATTTGTGTCTGTGGGTTGTGTGTCTTATTCCATTCTGCCACAACTGCAGAAGGAGAAACCAGAGCTCTGCTCAGTAATTGAAGCCAAATTAAATATATCATTCTCTTGGACCCATGGCTACATTCAACAAGCTTTTCCATGTGAGGTTTTAGTTGTATTTGTTGTGTTGTGGGCAGGGGGGGGGGTGTTGCAATTTCAACTTGGCTGAAGTACTATGTGGAGATCAGTGTCTCTGCTGAAGTTTGCCACTAAGAGGTCGTTTACATGGAGCCTAGTTTGTCAATCTGATACGGATAGCTAATACAGATAGCCCTATCATACATACGAACACTCTCTATCCGCACCTTGTTTCCATAACGATCGCAGTCCGGGGTAGAAAGTGAGTAGATTTGAATCGGTACGGGGGCTGGTGTTCGTCTGCACGGTTTCACGCAACCTGATGACGTCACTGCCCCACGTGATCTTTTCGCCATCTCCAACCAATATATATATCACTTGTTCTCCCTCAAAATCTCACTGGTGGTGGGCCTCGAATTCACTAACATTAACCCAGTCTTCTGATTTTTGATTAGCCCCCTATCTTGATCTAATTCTTCTTATTCAGACGTAACATAACTTTCATGACCACAAATATAAATTGGCCAGCGATTTAATTTGCTTTTTTATTCATAAATGTATGTAAAATGCTCGGAGCAATGCATCATGGGAAATGGGTAGACAGACATGTCATGTTACTGTTCCAAACTCTTTATTATCAATAGAAAAAATAATTCATTTTCGCATATCCTTTAGTCTGACCACTGATATTAACTATCATAATGTAATGTTGTTAATTGGAGCTTGAATGTCTTGTGTTATGTGTTTATCCTCGTGCTGTGAAGTACCTTCTTCTAGGTTTTTCACGTTTTTTCAGTTGTGTAAATAAAGCGCTAAAGCGCCACCCACAGGCGTGAGGTATGTACTCCAGTCGGTTCACCACAATCTGCTGCTTCCGTGTTTACGCAAATCTCTCGTTGCCAGCCTCCGTATTTACGAAATTAAAAGATTCGATTGGTGTGAAAAGTAAATCCGATTCGGAGGCCCTAGACTTCGTGTGCATAGCACCTAAGGCTCTGTGTGTGTGTGTGTGTGTGTGTGTGTGTGTGTGTGTGTGTGTGGCAGTAGAACAAACAGCTTCACTGAGTTGACATCAAAAGTCCTCTGATAAGTGTCAGGGGAGAGTGCATATGTTGTGCTGTCTTTGCCATCTCTGCTGCACAGTTAAGATAGTTTGTAGTGGATGCTAGGCCTTCAATGTAATTACATTTCCAATTTTGCTGTTTACAGAGATCAAACTATAAGCTCTCCACAAGAGGGACAAAGAGAAAGAAGGAGGGAAAGAGAGAGAGAGAGGAAGGGAAGAAAAGATCACACCATTCCAGTCACTGGAACTTTAGCATTCTGTATAGTCCTCTTTTATGGCTCTTGTTTCTACTAGTGATATATATGCTTTGGACTTGACCTCTCTTTTGAAACAGTACATTTCAAACAACAATCAATTGTTAGGAGTGCCAGTTATTGGCCTCCGCCCACAATTTTTTTGTTACTTGCCTCAGATGATATTTCAGTATTGTGTTTTGCATGGAAACTATGGCTAAGATGAACATCCCAGAGATTTCTCTCATGGGGAGCAGATGAGTTGGTTTCTCTTCTTTTCTCTCTTTCATCCATCCATCCATCTATTCTCTCCTCGACACCACGCTCAGAATGCATTTCACAGGCCGGCGGCTCCCTGTTAATTCCCTCATCCACACCTCACATATATTTTTTGGCCCTCGCCTTGAGCTCCCCGACACAGACCTCCCCTGTCACCATGTGTGGGTCGACAAGTCTCCCCGTCCGTTTATTAAATCTGTGCCCCATTAGACTAGCTGAGCTCCAAATATCTGTCCCAGCTCATACGACATCCCACGTTGCCACAAACCACAGTGGGGGAAATACTGAGCTCCTTAAAAGGAAGATTGTTTCTCTGGGACTTTTTGTGTGTCTATCCTGTCCTGCCCCCACCCTCTCCCCTATCCCTGCTTCCATGGCAACAATCATATCCAGAAGGAATGTCAGCAGTTTAAGGAGGGCACAGGGTGAGATAGAGCCTCCACGTGTCCCCTGTCTCTGCCTGCTGGGACCCGAGGGACAAGGCAACTCAGTGTGCCAGAGTCACACGTCTCTGTAGCCTCCCTGCTCCCAAGGCATGGAGCTGAATTAAGACGAGTCACTGAGAGCGTCCCATGCATGTGTTTGTGAGTGAGCAAGACAGTGCTGTACAGTCAAAACACAGCTAGATCCAGTTTCAGGCCACAGGCCGGAGATCCAGATTGGATAAACTGATAAGCCATCATCCGATTTACCTCATAACAAGTTATGAAGGGAGGGCTTTAGCGGGTTTAAACTTTGTGGTTGTGCACTGCGGCACCGTGATTGCTTTTAAATTGTTGAGGACCGTCGAGGCAATGGCAAGATCAGGTTGCAAATGTTGCCCAGTGTCATTAGTAGCCTAATGGATTTTCTTTTTTTAAAGAGCTGCATTTGTCTTCATAACTTTTTTAATCTGGAGAGCTCTCATGGACGTTATCCTTTCCCTTCGCAGGAATAGAATCACACCAGTTAAATTTGGATTATTAGATTACCTTGCATTTTCTGTTGCCACCGTCATGTTCACCATTTGGTTTGATTTGTCAAGTAAACAGCTATATATAGCCATTAGCTTTAGCTCATATAAGGCATTATTAAACAGAAGCCAGGAGATTTTTTCTGATGAACGACAGGAACTGAAAGTAATGACACTGGGAAACAGAGAAGGGTGTGAGCATGTTTGTGCTCCATATTTACTATATTTACTATGACAACCAGTCCTCTGATCGTAACTCACGCACATATGCACACAGTTTTGTGCACACTTGTACAGCCCCTTATTCATATGAAATATATACAACCCCTCAGTTACACACAGACACACATTATACAGTGGCGCAAAAAGTGGGTATGCGCTGTATGCGGCGCATAGGGGCGCCGCACCATGGAGGCGCCAAAGCGATGGTAAAAAAAAAAAAAAAAAAATGTTTGGAGAATTTTCTATATGTAGCTGCTGTTGTGCGTTTCTAAATCATTTCTGCATTTCCTTAATGTTATATAACATTTAAGAGGACTAAACAGTCTAGAGTAGGCGCCTCATCTCTTAAGATTCCATAATAGAATTTTGACATAGAAGAGGGAGCGTGAGCGCCGTGACCGCTGAACACACAGGCAATTAGAACTAGGCTAGGAGTAGTGAGTTGGTTGGATGGAAGATGGATAAAGCAAAAAAGCTGTCGGGAGCTGAAAACAGAAAAAGAAAGAGGGAAAAGGAGAAGCCATGTCAGGGGATGCAACAGCAATTAAATAAGTGGAAGGTGAAAGGCAACAGGTAGGTTTTAAGGTGACTTTACGTTTGTGCTTGTAGGCTTGTAAATAATGTTAACAGACTAGCTAGCAGGCTAGCTAGCGTTTGCAAACATAGAAATGTAGCAGCCAAATGGGGGTTTATGGCTAGCTTAAGCCTCATCAATTAGGCTGATGATAGCTACATTTAGATTTGGGTAAACCCTACTGTAATCCCATGTATGACACATCTCAATTTTATTAAGGCAAAATAACAACTGGTAAATATAAGGTGGCAGACGGGCTCTGGTAACATTCACAGTAATTAACAAGAAGCTGGAAACGTAACTCTGGTTACCATTAACTGTTCATGTTAGCTGTGCTGTCAAACATTCAGGCTATCTGTTGGCATGATGCAATACTAGATAAATGGGCAAGTGCAAAGGCACGGCGTGTTATTATTTAGTAGCAACTAAAGAGCACTGTAGAATATTTTGGTAGCAGCATTGTTACACATCCTCACCTTAAAAGATCTCTATTTGTAGGCTTACTTTTGCGTTTTAAGGCATTATGTTGCAATGGTTAACATTATAATGTAAATGTTTGCAACTGTTTATTATTTGTTAACATTGTTACTAATATATATATATTTTTTTGTGTGTGTGTGTGTGTATGCAGTGTATGCAGTGGCTGATATACTTTAAAATAAACCTTTATTATTTAAAGCCCATACATGATGATGTCTGGCACGCTTATTTATTTGTTTAAGAAAAGAGAAAAAAAAAACGTGTGGGGGGGGGGGGCGCCAAAATTGTTGCTGCATACCCCCCTGACACTGGGCAGTTGCACCCCTGCACACATACACACACACACACACACACACACACACACACACACACACACACACACACACACACACACACACACACACACACACACACACACACACACACACCTCTTTTCCCAGAACTTCTACCTGGTCTCAGAATCCTGCATAAAGTTGTTAAGACCCCGAAGAATCCAAAGGAATGTAGAATCCCCTTTCTCTCTCCAGATCCCTCTCATTTTCTCTCCCACTCTCTCACCCCCCACCCCCTTCCTCGCCCCTTGCATGTTGAGGAGACAGAGGAAGTAAAAATAGAGCACATAGTGTGTGTATGTATTTAGCGTTGCTTGGCTCAAACAGAGCTGTTTGCGCGGGGAGAAAGTCTGTGTGTGCCCAGTGGAGCAGCAGCAGCGGCGGCCTCTCACAGACTGTATGCCGTAACACTCCACCGCTCGCTTCCATGTGGGTGTGTGCTCACACATGTGTCTGTGTGTGTCTGCGTGTACGTGTACTTGTGTGTGTGCGTGTGTGTGGCCCAGGAGTTGCTGAGCCGGACTTCCTTGGAGACGCAGAAACTGGATCTGATGGATGAGGTTTCCTATCTGAAACTGAAGATGGTGGGCATGGAGGAGGAGCCGCAGAGCCCAGCCAACAGCGACGACAGGCAGCAGAAAGCTGAGGTAACACAGCCGCAGCAGCCGCAGCAGCAGTGCGAGTCTGGGCCGGGGGAGGGGGAGGGTGGAGCTGAGGGGTGCTGTAAGGGGGACTCAATCTGCAGAATCTGCAGACTTTAAAGGGGTCTTTCTTTCTGCTTTAAAGGGTGGGTTGTTTTGTCCCATCCTTTGTTTCAGCAGCTGCATTAGTTTAGACACTAGTTAAGATTCCCATAACTTCTCACTAAAACTTTGTAGTCTTTTACTTTCAGTGACTTCTGCCAGTCTTTGGGACTGTATTATGGGCATGGTGATGTGCTGTGTTGTAAGGGAATGGGTGTGACATGTTTCAAACAATACAATACAGTGTCAATCCAACATTTGTTTCTACCAAAGAATCTGCTATGATAGGACTTTGCAATTCATAAGCGATCCATCTGTCCAACCACAATAGACCAGCATAAGTTGAAACAACATTTTTATTGGCATATGTTGTGTATCGCCATGGTAAAATGACTTCTCTGAAACCGCTACATTTCTTTGACCAAGTTTACGAAGTTGTGCTTCACTTCTGTTTTTTTCTTTTGAATTGGACCGAAACAGTGTTACAACAACACTGCCCTCTTTGCCTATTTTTGCATGGAAACCCCCCTTCTTAATGCACTATCAATTCATGTTGTATTAGAGAACTCTCAAAGAAAGACGGTCAAACAGCGTTTGTCATAAATAATCATCTTAAAATGTTTTCCTGATGGTCTGGCTGCAGTGCTGGTGCCCTTATGTTGCACCTGTCTTCTCTGAAGCCCAGCCAATGCCACACATGATGTGAGACTGTTCGATTGCAACCGGTTATTATTACGTAGGAGATTATGTGCCATCAAACTGGGGTTGCTTTATAGCTTCTCAGGCAATCAGCCTAGCCCAGATTTAGCAAACACAGTGATTCATCCACCTGTCAAACAAAGCAGTTCACCTCCAGAACGTAGCGTGGTTATAAATCAATTACTGGCTATTGGTTGTGACAGGGGACATGCTGGAAGTTCAGGGTGACATTGAGCTGTGTGTGGGAGTGTGGAGCTGTTAAAGCTGTTGTAAACTTCAGCGCCCTCCATGGAGGCTGGCAGGGGGTCCTCACAGGCAGAGGGACCCAGAGGGCTGTAGACACCAATAAAAATGTTCCATACAAGACACATCTGACCAGTGTCCTGTCAGTCAACATTACGCCCCTGCTCAGTGTTTTCCATAGTGTCTCAACAGCCTGTCATCACGAGACCACATACTGATGTGCTGTGTCTACGTCCAGTTTATCATTCTATATATATATATATACGAGAGTTCAATACCCTAGGCTATGTGTGGAAGGTCCCCTCCAACTCCTTACTGGCCAAAACAGAGGAGGACACAACTCACCCACGCTTATCTGATTCTATCTACATGTGTGGGTGTGGTGAGCATCAGAACCAGAGTGAGTAACGTTTTTTCCCCAACAAGCTGATTCACTGAAATCAACAACGATTTCTTTCTTTCTCTGTTTCCGTACAAACACAGGGCCAGCCAGCCGCTGTGGTGCAGAGCCAGAGAGTATCCTGGCTCTGTTTAGAGGAACATGAGTTAGTGTTGTGGAAACACAGGGACGTCCACGTCACACAGACTCACACGCAGCCTTTAGCCCAAAGGGCAGAGGAGACAGAGGGGGTGGGAAAGAAATGCAGAAAGAGAGGGAGAGAGAGAGAGAGAGAGAGAGAGAGAGAGAGAGGGAAAGGGGCTGACAGGGGAGGCAATCAGCATGGGAAATTGCAAGAGACACAAAAGTATGGCCAAGTCATATAGTGCATGAGTGGTTTTGACACTCAACTGGGTAGATGTGTAATGCGTAACATGCAATCCCCCAATTATTTACTGACGAATAAAAAACAGCTAAACATAGAAATCCTAACAAGATCTCTATCTTTCTTATCCAATATTATGCATAATAATATAATAATAATAATATATATTACATGTCATGTCTGCAGGAATATATAGTTCAGAAATAAAAATGATTCAAGTCATGCCACCGGGGAAAAAACTGCCAAAGGCCTGGATCATGTTATTTCGTAATGCAGTGAAAAGTTGTAAATATTTATACAAGGTCTGCATTGCTGGCAGCAGTGAATCCAGCTGCATGTATCAGACGGGAAGTCTTCAGTTAGATCGTGGTGGTGTACACACTGCCGGGTCACCCTCCTTCACCTCTGTCCCATAAATCCCCCCCTCCCTCTCCCCCCATCCGGAGAGAGGCTCCGCAGACGTGGGCATCGTGGTAACCGAGCCCCGGTTGCATTTGTTTCATCAACAAACACTGTCCCCGGCAGTGACAGCTGTGCGGCTCCGCTCCCGCCACGGAATGGCAGGCACTCGCTTTGAACATACCACAGGCGCAAGGCACTTTCACCACCCACATCTCCCCTCGCCCACAAGACTTGAGGGGGCCTGCTATATTTAGGTGGGGGTGGGTGTCTATATGTGTGTGTGTGTGTGTGTGTGTGTGTGTGTGTGTGTGTGTGTGTGTGTGTGTGCGTGGTGGGGGGGGGGGGGGGGGGGGGGGGTCAGACATGTGTCCTATCATCACACATAACGTCAACAGGGTATGAGGCATGAGGCTTCCTAAAGTACAAATGCTTCACAGTCCCAGCATTTGTGTCACTCCATGTAGAATAAGTCCCAGAGATTTATTTGGGATATCCTTGAATAAACAACACATGCTGAAGTGAAGTGCTTTGTGACGCTTCCCTCTTCACAGTAGGGAGGATTCATTGGCCTGAATTTTCAGGGTCTCACTGTCACATTCGATGCCCATCGGCTGTGCTCTGTCCTAAATCTCCAGTGGTCTCCAATTAACCCTTGTTAGAAGGGGGCAGGATCCGGGCTCACAGACAAACTACTTTTCACATTGGCACTTAGTGGACTTGCAAAGTAGGTTGGCCCCTCACTGTAGTTGTCCCTGGGCAGTGTTAACGCAACAACAACAACATGGTAAAAGCAACTCAAAGTATCTATTAAAGTTTTAAAAAGGTTATAAATATGTTTTCAGTGTGAGACATTGTGTACATGTGTTTACACTAAGGCTAAGCGTCTTAGTCATGATCTGTACGAAAGACTTATGTGTTTAGTGCCAACACAATAACCCACATCTAAGTAATAACCCATTTTGTCATTTTCAACACATTTCTGCATTCTGCTATATTCTTTTACATAGTTTCATCCTATTTGTTTTTTCACCTGCTTGACTCTTTGTTCTCCCCTTTCTTACGTTTCGCTCCCTCTCTCTCCTTCCTTCTCCTCCTCAGTCTGTAGTAAATCTGATTAGCGAGCTTCAGGAGCAGATGTGTAAGTTTCAGGAGGAGATCAGTACTCGAATCCAGGAGAAGCGGGCTCTAGAGGGCCAGGCCCACGAGGCCCTCAGCCAGAGCCCCAACACAGGCCTGGGTGGCCCTGATGCCGAGGACTACTGTTGCTGTAGAGGAGACCCCACAAGCCACAGCGCTGTACGGACACACACGCACATGCCTTACACACATCTAACTGGTTCTTTTTGCTTTTGAAACTCCTCTCGACCAAGAGCCACACTCTCTCGCTCCTTTCCTCCCCTCTGAAGGGTCACTTTAACACTTTAACAGCTTTTCTCCTTGCAGCTGTGCTGGTGGTGTCTTCCTGACTGCGTTGGAGTGGCAAATCGCCTGGCCGCGTGATCTTAGCTGTTTGTCCTGCTAACTCAGGCTTTGTGTGTCGTTTAACAGCTTTAACTCACAGGGACGAGGTCTTTTCTGCATGAATTCTGACACTAACTCTTTTCTTTGTGGGAGGTGGGGGGGTGGTTGTGGTTTTGGAACTATTTGTTTATCTGGTGATGACTTCCGGTGCATTTCCTTGGAGCCGTAGTGTCTTGTTAGACTAGTAATGTTCTGCTGGATGAGTGAGCATGCCTGTGTGTAATGTGATGGTTGACCCCTCACTGACTGACTGACTGACTGGGCACTTTTTGTGGTTTGTGGTGAGGAGGCTGTGCTAGGTCTGGCCTTGATGTGTTGGACACTGACCGAATGTCTCCACAGATCTTTCACATTTTCAGCTTTCCATGTTTAACTGCACAGTGTTGGGCTGCCTTAGAAACAGCTGTAGAACAACTCCCTCTTTTGGTGCTATTACTTTTACATCTTATAGAATGATGCTATTTCTGGGAGTGGAGGGCTTTTATGATGTTGTCCAGCCTGTCTCTAATAACCAGTTTTTCCAGCAGTTGTTCTCATTTTTGTATAAAACCTAAAAGATTCTATAGCATCACATTTTTTCTAGTGGGTGTAAGTTAAATACTTTTGAAATATACTTATACCTGAAATAATATCCCTAGACAGAGACAAATCTAAGATGGTATGATATTGCTGGGGCATGCACTGCAGTCAGTGGTGGTGTGTCTGAAGTGTTGTGTCTCTGCCTTTGACAGGCCTTGATGCAGGAGCTGCGTCTGCTGAAATATAAGGTGGACGAGCTGGAAGGGGAGAAGAGCCAGTATGAGAGGAAGCTGAAGGCCACAAAGGTACACCGGCGGCCATCACCTCCAATTCACACACTTCTACCAGTCATCTGATTAGATTGACTATTTCATTTCCGCTCAGCTTGACATTATGACATGTCTTTTCCGCTTATACTAAGTCCAGCATGCTTATGTCGTGCCTATTAATATCTGCATTTAAAATGCTTTGACCAGATCATATTAACCCTGGTTCTCCTTTTGCCAGCGCAGGATCCACGTTATGGTGGGCGATCACAACCCTCCTTTTCTCAGCATTCGTTTGGCTTTCTCGCTCTGTCTCTCTCCTTCTTTACCATTCACTCTTTTTCCTTCTGTCTGTGTTTCTTGTGTGTCCTTTCTCTCTTTCTCTCTCTCTATCTCTCTCTCTCTCTCTCTCTCTCTCTTCTGTAGCTGTCTATCTCTTACTCTCTCCATGTGTGTTACCAGTCGCTCATGACCAAGCTCTCGAGCCTGAAGCTCACGGTCGAGCAGACTCAGGCCGAGAGACAGCACTGGGAGGAGCGCTGTCGGACGGCTCAGGTGCCTCTTCTTCCCCCTCCTCCTCCTTCTCTTCCTCATTCTCCTCTTCCTCTTCCATCCATGTGCTCCGTCCTCGTCTTCAGCACGTCCTTTTACACGTCCATCTGTTCCCATAATGCACTGCACTTTCCCCTTTTGTGCCCTTTACGCCATACTTGTGGAGTATCATTTGCTCTTCCTCCATTCTTCCTGTGTCGTCGTTTCTTTCTGAAGAGACTGTATTTCATCCACTGGTCTTGAATACGGTCAGTGCAGCGATGTTTGTAAACTCAGAAAAGGGCTCTTCTGTGAAGTTGAAGTTCATAAAAACAGGGGAGCTTCATTATCATCAAGATCTCCATATGTCTGCAAATACAGAGGCTATAAAGAGTGGGTAATGGAATGAGAGAGAAAGAGAGAGTCCCACTATTTGAGATTGAGATTGACTTAGAGGGACAGCGCTCTATAACTCTTCAATGCTTCCAGAGTTAACGATACAGGGACCTAACACGCTTCGCTGCCTTTGGGTTATTCAAGGAATGATGATTTCTGCACCAGCGAATGGAAGGAATGAGGAGTTGGAGTGTGTGAGCGTGTGTTAGCACGTGTTTGTTTCTGAGTGTAAATGTGTGTGAATGTGAACTGACAACAGCAATCCAAGGAACTAATTTATCTTTCTTATCGAAAGAAAATATCTTTGTATGTCTAATATATGATATTAATCTATGTGCAGTACTCTCATGCAGTAAAACATCAATATACACACACAACCACAAACATAGATATGCACGCACAGACACACATACATACAAGAAAGCAGGAATTGCTTGAGGCAGCCTTAGTTGAGTGCTGTTCCCTGGTCTTCCATGTGCTGCCTCTGTCATTCGGGTCTCTCGCAGCCTCCTTCATCATGTGTCCACTGGCTAAAAAAATCCCTACTGCTGTTCGTAGCCTGATGTTTATTAGCTGAAGGCTATGTGTTTTGAACGTGTGTGTGTGTGTGTGTGTGTCTAGTATGACTCTAAGGCACCATCATTCATCATCCTCGGCACATGGCACAACTGCATGACTTTACCTCCTTCCATACCACCTCCCATCAGTAGCGCCTTCGGCTGACCCCATCTTGTGGCTGTCAGAAGCGTTCCTCTCCTTTCCAAACCCTGTCACTCAAACACACTCCTCACACCAGTCCCACAAAAATGCTTATTAGAGCAGACCCAGCTGTGACACTTCTATAGTAAAAAATAACGTTAAATATATTCCATGGAAAGAAAGATTATGTTTGTATGAACATGCTTCAATTTATAATTTTACAAATATAATACTGTATATATATATATATATATATATATATTCATGGTGCTGAAAAAAGTATTGAAAAAAGAGGTTTGCCTGGAGCCCTTAAGAGGGCAGTAGGTTGTCATTAGTCCTGGTGTGAGGCTGCTGTCTTTTTCTTCACACAGACAGAGATTGCAGAGCTGAAGCGGCTCCTAGCCTCTAAGGACTCTGAGATCGAGTGCCTGCAGAGCCAGCTGATGTCCCGCGGAGCGCTGAGCAACGACTTCACTGAGAGAGGTAGCCCCTCTAACCCCAAACGCACTTAGGCCTGGGTGCTGCTGGCATAACCCAACTAAACACAGGTCTCTAAAAGGGATCTCACATGCACACTGCATGGGCACTTAGCATGTGTTTGAGGTGTGGAGAAAACTTAACACTATGTGCTTCTAACTCTCTCTCTCTCTCTCTCTCTCTCTCTCTCTCTCTCTCTCTCTCTCTCTCTCTCTTTCTCTTTCCCCACTTTCTGTCCTCCACCCTCTCTGGGCCCTATGCCCCCCAAATACAGAGGAAGTGTGCAGGAAAAAGCTAAAAGACAAATGTAAGCCTTCCAGAGCTCCCTGCAGTGCCCCCCTCCACACACACACACACACACAACTCCTCTCCCCTTCCTGGTGTTGTCACTACCTCCCCGTCACGCAGCCTAATCCACACTGGCGCTCTGTCATGTCTGTCACACCCATTTCATCACCAGCAGCTGCAGGCCCAAGCATGTGTGTCTGTGTGTGTGTGTGAGAGAGAGAGTGCGTGTGTGTGTGCATGAATGTTTATGTATGTTGTTGTGTGTGTGTGTGTGTATATGTGTTTTACCAATGTGTGTTTGTATATGCTTCTGAGAAAGTCTTTTCATGCATGTGGTGGCTGTGTATGTGTGTGGCACGTGTGTGCGTGCATGTGTGTGTGTGTGTGTGTGTGTGTGTGTGTGTGTGTGTGTGTGTGTGTGTGTGTTTGTGTGTCTTAGAGAGAGACAGTGTATGCGTGGGCACAAACTGACAGATCCACATGGTCACCCAGCACCCTGCAGCAGCAGAGTCCCCTCAGTTTCCCCCCTTGGAGCGCAGTATACTCAGTCCTGCCCTGCCTTGCTGTAATCTATGAACATAAACCTCCCTTTGAGCTCCAGAGAGAAAGAGAAAGAGAGGGAGAGAAAGAGAGAGGGAGAGAGGGAGAGAGAGAGAGCATGTCTCACCCACCCATGGGCCCTCAGTTCCCCTGTTCTATTCCCCATCCTCCTTCTTCTTCTCGCATGAGCATAATCACACGTTTAATCCCCTAGCCACTGGAGACCGATTTACCCTCATCAGCAAGCGATTCATCATTACCATACTAATGATGCTCGTCCACGTTTGAGGAGATGTTGGATGAAGTTTTGGTCATCGATTTAGAAAAAAAAGACCCACTACTCAGAAAGGGATGACCTTTAAAATCCTCAGACTTAAGGGAAAGCTTAAGTTGAAAAAGATTTGACATCCTGACGAAACAGCGGAAACAGTGGAGAAGAAAAGAATAACACTCTCCCTCTCTACCTCCTTTTCTCTCTCCCTCACCCTCTTTTTCTTTTCTCATCCATCTATCTATCCAACCAACCATCCATCTCTCCTTGTCCATCAGAGCGTATGAACTTTTGGCATTTAGACACAGGGGACTGGGCATCACATGCATGGCTGCTCTGTACAGGAGAGACACTTTCCCAAACTGCCTGCCTCTAACCTCATTCACATGCACTCAGCTTACTTTACATCCGGAAGTTTCCAACCGGCCCTGACATTTTCTGTTCCACCTTTCCGCAGATCATGAGCTCCAACACCTGAAAATGGGAATGGAGTCCTTGTTAGCTGCCAACGATGAGAAGGTGAGAATATCTCCATTTTATTTCTGTTGTCGGTTGTTTCCATTGGGCTCAAAACAAGGAACGCACTGCTGGAAGGTTGATTTTGATGTCTGATCGTAGTGGCACTGACTACGTTTTCTCCCACCCTCTTTTCCTTCCCATCATCCTCCACAGGACCGCCACATCGATGAGCTCACTGCTCTCTTGGGCCGGTACCACAAGATGAAGGATGTGATGGCTCTCTCTCAAGGTAGACATGTCCTGTCCTGACGTTCTTAAATGGTCTCACGGGGTACCTCTAACACTGCGTGGTCACTAAATGGCCCTGCCTTTGACTACCTTACAGTCTGTCTAGTAATACATGCTCAAAGCAGAGGAAAGAATGATGAAGGGGAACATGCAAGCGTAGCTCTTTCCACCACCATGAAGCAAAAAAAGCCTTGCTTGAGTTCCAACTACATTAGCTGGTCTGAATGATCTAAATCAGATAACTCAGCTATGCTAAAAACATGCTGTGCTAGTGGGTTAAGAGACACAGCTGCATGTCCACTTAATGGTTGTTCGTGAGTACTCAGTGGTTTTGTCATGTAAATTCTGAAGTCTGTGCAAGCGTGGGGTTGTATTAATGACCCACCAGCAGAACTATACGACGCCCCGGTCATGACCTACTCAAACAAATGATAAAGCATTGTGTGTGGTTTCTCTTTGCCACCAGTGAGCCTTTGAAGTTCTGTGACCATGAAGTGTCCATTGCTCCTCAGCATGACACACAAATGTCTGTCTTGATGATGGTCATGACTAACTAGGAACGAGCGCTAACGCTGGCCTTTTTTCTTTTTTGTCTTCCTCCCCGGCCTCAGTGACCAATGAGAAGCTCCTGTGTGGGAGCAGCGAGGAGGAGCTGAGTGGGAGTCTGAAGATGAGAGCCCTGACGCACAAAGCTCACTCGGACATCATGAGATCGGAGGTGAGGCAGACGAGGCCAGGCGGCCTTCCTCCGCTGTCAGCCCCTCTTAGTGTTAGAGCACCTGGCACAACCACAGGGTTGTCCTTTCCCTCATCACCACATTGAGCAGCAGTGACATTAAACACAGATTAACACTCTGTGTTTACTGGTCTAATGACTTACAGAATGTTCTTTTGTCATTTCTTAGAACTTTATCTTAAAATTCTGTGTGAATGAACATATTGTATGTATAGAGGCTGGAGTGGGTAGAATTAGGGTGGTCACAAATCAAACTCTGTTTTGTTTAACCTGTGGGCATTTTAAAAGAAGAGTGAGAGAGCACATATCCCTTCTGTTGTTTGTTGTGTGAGGAACACATGGCTGGAGTCTCAGGTGGCTTTCTGCCACACCTGCTCTCTCTCTCTCTCTCTCTCTCTCTCTCTCTCTCTCACTCTCTTTCTCTCTCTCACTCTCTCTCTCACTCTCTCTCTGTCCCGACAGATGTCCTCCAGAGGCTCCTCTCCCCTGTTGGTCTCTCCCCTGTGCCTCCAGAAGGACATGGACTCCAGGTAAAAGGCAAATCAGAAATGTCATCTGTTCCAAACGTCTGGCTACAAATGCGGACAGACTGGGAAGTTAGAGACAACATTATCCCAGAGGCTTTGGAGAATTGAGGGCAGCTAGGGTTTAGTTGAGGTGGATTCCACAGGGAGACTGAGGACCTACAGGATGTATGCATGCAAAAACGTGCATTGATCCGACCCTATACGACATGCATATACACA
This sequence comes from Sprattus sprattus, assembly GCF_963457725.1. Classification (NCBI taxonomy): domain Eukaryota; kingdom Metazoa; phylum Chordata; class Actinopteri; order Clupeiformes; family Clupeidae; genus Sprattus; species Sprattus sprattus. The sequence continues at coordinate 25,991,421 of NC_137926.1, forward strand.
TTAATCACCCAAAATGTTAAAAAAAAAAAATTGTCCCATTAAGAGGATTAATAATCTCACAGTTTAACATCCAGCACTTTCACCATTCAATAGTTCTTCTTCTTATTCTCTCTCTCACATCAATATGTACTCATTCATGATTTTGTTGTCTTTCTGTCTCTCTTCCCTTTGTTTGCCACAGCTGCCGCAGCTTCCAGCTAGCTATGGAGTCCACAATAACCCCTAGCAGCATGAGCTACCACAATGGACAGTGGCAAGTAGATCGGTAAGTGGTGGTCACTTATCAAAGTTTTATTGAATATCATTTATTAAAGGTAGAGGGCTTGAGTGGTGTGTCTAATTAAGCAAAGCGCCCACCTAACAAAATGAGGATGACCCTGTCAATCCAATGTCCCTGCCTCGTAGCACCCCCAGAAACATTTCCTGTTGAGCTAAGCCTGTCACATCACATTACACTGTTGCCTCAGCTGCTAGGTAGGGACCACCCCATGTATTCAACTCAGCCTGCTGCTACTGCTGCTGCTTAGTCAGGGAAAAGCCATCCACTCCATGCAAAGCACTGTTTCTGGTTCTCTTTTGCCAGGGTACAACCACGGCTCCTGTCCACCAGTCTGGAGGAGCTGCAGAGCCAATCTGTACACCAGGTTGGAAACATTTTGCTGGGTTTGCTGTTTGGTCTTGTTTGGCATTTTTGTTTACCAGGGACAAACATATGGTTTTTATTACTGGGAGCCACTTCTAAACTTGTGCAGTCTCTTACCATTCTTGGCTAAGGTGCTGCCATAGACAACTTTGCGAAGCATTCCATTTTGTATGCCTCTCACTCTGTCAGAAACGCTCCATTTGATTAACATGCCTAACTCTTGGGGGGGTGAATGGCTACTTTGTTTGTAGAAACTATGTAGGAAATGTGTCACTCAGTAGGCTAACATAGTGTACATGTTCTCTTTCTTTCATGTGCTTTCTTTTACTACTGCAAGCATGTTTTGGGTCAGCCAGTACAGCCTGTTCTGCAGGTACTTTTTCTAGCCTAACCCCTAATACTTAACCAATGATGAATAACATTACTGACATCACAGCATTTGTCCACTATTATAAAAAAAAGACTAAACTTTTTAAAATAATATAACTAAACATTTAATGTAAACATGCATGTTGTATTTTATAACTTACACCAAGTAACCAAACTCAAGGGTCTACGTTTGTTAACATGTTAACAAAACACATTGATAAGAGTGTGTGCGTGAAGGTAGTTCATAACCTTGTCTTGTACATAAAGAATATGATTCCAATCTCACACTCCTGCTTTTCCCCCCGCACACAGAACCATCATGTAGACAGTAATAAATACAGGACCCTGCCAGGCAAGCTGTCCCGGCTGCAACAGAATGGGGAGAGAGAGAAGTACTCCCCGCCACGGCAGCTGTCCCCAGCCGACAGCGAGGACAGCCAGTTCAACCTCAGTGAGTGCTCTGTCTGATGACCCCCTCTGACAATCATAGGGGGTCAAATGCATCACCCCTACCTTCTTTTTTTTTTCAAAGCTTGGCTTTCCAGTCTGTTTGGTCACTCATAGTAATTTCCACCCTCCACTGCAAGAAAAACATGGCTGCATGTGCAGAAACACATGAAGATGACCGGGGTCAAGGCCGCTTGTAATATCTAAAAAAAAAATAAAAAAGGACAGATACTGAATGCCTCATGCTTCACATAGACTGTTTTCAGCTCTTTGTAACCCACTGGATGAAAAGATTATCTATGGGCAGCAGGGACATGCACATGAATTTTGAAGGGCAGTTGCTCTGGCAACACGTGGAAAAAAGGGGCAACACGTTCATTTTTGTCACCGCAGCTGCCACGCACCCGTCCCATGGCAATATTTTGCCCATATCATTTTAAACTCTCACTAACCGCCGCTGCCACACCCCGTCCCCTGAACACATATTTTGCCAATATAATTTTAAACTCTCCCTAACCGCCACTGCCACACCCCCGTCCCCTGGACGCGTATTCTGCAATGATTTTATCTAGGCATACATGAAGTACTGCAGCCATAATACTATTTCAAAAATATATGTATTTCCTTCGGAACTTCAGTCGAGGAGGGCAAACGGGCAGTTGCCCGAGCAACCTTAGCCCCCTCATGTGCACGACCCTGATGGGCAGCATTTTCCTATTATTATATTGTGGCCTGATGCTGTTACAGCTGAGTCGGTCTCTTTGTTGAGTGGAGTGAACAAAATAAGTGGTCTGAGGTCCCTTCTTCTTCACTGATACTAAATCTTAAACTAGAAACAGATGTTTTCTAATCTGTAACACTGTTAACATGGCAGTTTTTTAATTCCTCTGACCTGTACAGTGCTGTTGACACTCTCTCTCCCTCACTGTCATGCTGTCGGGTTGATTGCATGGGCTAACTTTTCTTTCCTCGCTCACTTCTGCACTAACCCTCATCTTGCTGTGGCTGATATTGCTGCTGTTGCTGCTGCTGCTGTCCCCCTGTGCTCTGGCTGATCTCTGCCCTGCCTTCCTCTGCTTGTTCTCTGGGGCTGAAGACCGCTGCCGAAGTGCCAGTGCTCCAGCTTTAGGTATCGTACTCTCTCAGGGGGATAAAAAAGGCAAATACCCAGCATCCTCTGTTTGTCATCATGGGATTAATCAGGCTCTCCTGTCCTCTATCCACTCTTTTCTTCCCTCCTCTCTCTCTCTCTCTCTCTCACACACCCACACTCTCTGTCTTTCTTTCCTTTTCTTCATCCACTTCTTTCTCCTGCTCTCTCTTTTTTTTTCTCCTCGTTTCCCTGAGGGAGAGGAAGTGGAGCTGGAGGTTTAAAAACTGTAAAGCTCACAGAGCAGGCTGAGATTAAGCATGTCTCCCACGCATCGCTTATACTTTACACCCTCCTATCTCCACCCCAGCCCTAAGCCCAAAATTAGACGTGAATTTGTTCAAGCACGAGTGCTTTGAATTCCTAACTGGTGTCATGTGAGGCTGCAGAATCACGTCCACATGGATAGTCCCAGCTGGAGCTAAATCTCAACAGCTGTACAACAAAATGGAGATGAGAGCCTGAGTTTTTCCCAAATCCCCCCTGCATTGTAACATCTTATCTGCCTTGGTTGGTCTTTGCTCATAATTTAATAGAATGTGGGCCCTTGTGCCTTGCGTTTGTCTCATGACTTGTGTTGATACCTATCATGATATTTTTCTGAAACACTGAAGTGTTTTTTTCATCTTACTTCCTTGCTAACATTTGGCTCAGGCTCAAGGGGAAGACTTGATCTTTTCGGAGCCGGTGCGTATTTCTGTGGGTCCTTCACGTCAGGCCAAATTAAGGCAACCAATCTTTTTTTCCTCAGATGACCATTTAACTCACATAAGGTTTTTTTGTTTTTGTTTGTTTTCCCTGTGTGTCTTGCCCTATCTCAGGAAAGACAGAGAGGGCGGATGAATCGACGCTGTCTGACCTCTCTCCTCTGTCGTCTGGAAGGGACTCAGGCCAGCAGTCGCCTGTCTCTCCGGAGCACAGGAAAACACAGAGGGGCATCAAGAAGCTGTGGGGGAAGTAAGTGGACTGTAGGGCCAGAGAACTGCCTCTTCTCGTCTGTCCCACCAAGATGTACCATGGTTGCATTTATAAGTTGGAAGTTTAATGTCATGTCATACCTGTGGGAAAAGCTTGACAAGTAATGTTGGTAATGTTAATGTTGTGGACGGTTAAAGCCCTGCTCTAGTATCTGGTCTGTTTAACTTCAGCCGCACTTAAACCTTGAAGAAGAGCTATGGATTTAAAGTGCAGCTCTGCAGTAACTTTTTCTGAATTAATGTGTCTTGGGGCTAATGCCATGTCACGGGCTTGCACCTTCATGGTGCTTTATCCAAGCAAGCCTTAATCAGCTCAAATGTATTTAAAACCCATGCCTTTTTATAACTACTGCTCTGGCGGAGGTAGGGCCTTATGGCACGGAAGGTTATAAACCAGTACTGTCATTTCTGAGACGAATAGAGAGCAGCCTTCCCAGCACTCACCCCTCGCATCTTCCATAGGATACGGCGGTCTCAGTCAGGAAGCCTGCCCGCAGGCGAGTCGGATTCGGGCGAGTTCCGGAGAGGAGGCATGAGAGCTACTGCAGGCCCTCGACTGGCCACCACAGGACTCGCGACACGGTTAGCAGAAACACTAAAACCCTACAACCAGGGCTGTTCAGTACTCCTCCTGAAAATCAGTGCTACAGCAGACAATGCCAGAGTTACTTCAATACACCCGACACATCAATTTCATTAAGCCTGTTGTGAAAGGCAATCATTTCTTGTCATTCGTGTTTATTGTAATACTGAGTCTGTGACCCACTGAAATGAGCAGTCAGTACAGTTGAAACTGGACACTGCAGTCAACAGTTCATCCTGTACTGGCAACAGCATTAGGAGCGACTTCATGATGATCACTGATGTGCTCAAGTCAGCTTGTCTGTCTCCCACAGTGACATGAACATGCCCTTTTCCAAGTGGAGCCCGGAACAGGTGTGCAGTTGGCTGGAGGACTTTGGTCTGGGACAGTACAGCAGCCAGACTAGACAGTCTATCAACAGCGGGCAGACCCTCCTTTCTGCCAGCACACAGGACATTGAGAAGGTATGGCATATCCTCAGGGAAACTGACTGAGACAGACAGGCAGAGAGATGGGGTAGGTTGGGGTGTGAGGTGGGGGGGGGGGGTGATCAGGGAATAACAGCAGTAACGACTTCAAAACATGACCACCTGATATTTATGTGATTTATTTTAAGCCAGCATCTGGTGCAGCGTCTCAGATCATCCACCCACCCCCCGATCTCACACACACCCTTCTCCTGGTTCCACCTCTCAAGCTTCATTTTCCATCCCACCCTCAGATCAGCTTCCCTGCCCAGGCTCTCAATCACAGCGCTCCTCATTGATTACAGGCAGTTCTACCTGTCCGCCCAGCTTTCCTCACCAGCCTCACCCCCAGCAGGGCTCCTGTCCACTCTCCTAATGGCTGATTAGCCACACCTATTGGCTGATGATCTGTAGCTCTCTCTCTCTCTCATTCTCTTTGCTTCTCCTTCTTTCTCTGTCTTTCATTCTCTCCATTTCTCTCTCCCTCCCACTCTCTCTCTCTCTGTCCCTGTCTTCTTCTCTTCAAGTGCCAGTAATGTGTGCTGCTGCTCGTAAACCCAGTGGAGTGTTAGTCTGTTTCCCAGGGGATTGTGCGGAGTGTCTAATGCACTCTACTAAGAGCATTAATGTCGTCCCTGCCACAGGAGACGGGGATTAAGCATCCGCTGCACAGGAAGAAGCTCCAGTTGGCCCTGCGCACCTTCAGCAACAAGCACACAGAGAAGTCTGCTGAGCTGGATCACATCTGGGTCACGCGTGAGTTTCCAACCGCCACGCCGTAGTCTCGTCAGCGCCACATCCTAATATTTCACCTTACAGCCAGTGACTTGGTTTTTGGGTCATTTATATATCATGAATGAAGAGATGTTTTTCCATCAAGATTCATAAGGGGATGTTTGTGATGTTTGATTTGTTTCTGCCAATAGGATGGCTGGATGATATTGGATTACCTCAGTACAAAGACCAGTTCAATGACTCAAGGGTAGACGGCCAAATGCTGCAATATTTGACAGTGGTATGAAAACTTCCTAATCACAATTTTTTTGAGTGTGTCAAATTATGAATGAAATTTAGAATTTGTGTTAAATCATGCTCTCATTGTGTCGTGTGTGTGATTTATTCCAGAATGATCTGCTGTTCCTGAAAGTGACCAGTCAACTCCATCACCTCAGCATCAAGTGTGCCATCCATGTGCTTCACGTCAACAAGTTCAACCCCAACTGCCTGAAGCGCAGGCCTGGAGATGAGGTGAGAGCTCAAGCTCACCAGACCGTGTGCGTCCGAGACAGAGAAGGTTGTGTGTGTCGTATAACTTTGTGTTTGTGTGTGTGTTTGGCAGCATAACGTAACGCCCTCTGAAGTGGTGCAGTGGTCCAACCACCGTGTAATGGAGTGGCTCCGCTCAGTGGATCTGGCTGAGTACGCGCCCAACCTGAGGGGCAGTGGAGTCCATGGAGGCCTTATAGTGAGTACTACAGTCACGCCAATTCTTACAGCCTCTTACCGTATTGTTACTAAACCACAGCCACGCCACATGTTATAGAAACAGCCTCTTACCATAAAGATACTAAACCACAGTCACATGTTAAAGCAACCGTCTCCTACCATAGGGATACTATACCACAGTCACGCCTCATGTTATAGCAACAGCCTCGTACCATAGGGATACTATACCACAGTCAATGTACACGTTATAGCGGTGGCCCTGGCCATAAGGATACTTTACTAGTTACACTACCCATTATAGCAGTGCCCATGGCTATAAGGATACTGCACAAGGCATTTCACAAGGATTTAAGGTCAAGTGGAACAGAGATCACATTTTTGCAATGTGTCGTACTAGTCTCAACTGTTGAAACTGAAAATACTGATGGATAGAAGGAGAGTTACAAAAGACAGAGAACAATTGGAAGAAATAATCATTATCAAAATGCATGATTTGTATCACGGTTATTACAACCCATACAAATGAGCATGATGGTGCTTTGAGTTCTATCCTGTAACGGAATAGCTAGTGACCTTTATGGCGTTGTATAATTAGCTGTGTACTGTGCGTTTGCTTGACTGGTCCATGTGTGCTTTCCAGATCCTGGAGCCTCGCTTCAACTCTGAGACATTAGCCATGCTCCTCAACATCCCTCCACAGAAGACACTGTTGCGTCGGCACCTGGCCACCAACTTCGGCTCCCTGGTCGGGGGGCAGGCCCAGCAGGAGAAGAGGGAGTTCATGGAGTCGCCCAACTACACCCCCCTCACCACCACAGCCAAAGTCCGGGTAGGAGGTTTAAATCACTAGGGCTGTTTCCATTAGGGCTTCCATTAGACACAGGAGACACAGAGGAAGCCCACTATTCTTTATTACAGTGCATGAAATGCCCTGTATTGTTATTCCTAGGCTTCTTCTTCTTATTCTTTTTATCTTTTTCTGCGATTAATTCAGCTCGAACCGCTTAACTTAGAAACTATTTAAACTATTTAAGATATTAAAGAAAAACTAATATAATTTTTTCCATTGACTTACATTGGGCCATTATGACATCATAATAGGGTCATTAAACTTGCTGCTTGCACCTGTGCTTCACTGACACCCACGCCAAGGTTCCAAGGCTCCTCTTCTCTCTGTCCCTCTCCATTCAACTGTATAACTAGGACTATTAAGAGACACCTTCCATACTCTACTTTTTTTTCTCTCCTTCTTCCTCTCTATCCCTCTCACTCTACTTTCTCTCACACTCCATCTCTCTGCTTCACTCTTTTTTCTCTCCTTTCAATATTTTTCCTCTTCACTCTCTATTTACTGGCTTTATCCAGAGCCACTCTTGTTCACTCTTCTTTCCTTTCTTCTTTCCTTCTTCCACTCTTCTTTTCTTCTTTCACTCTTCTTTCTTTTCTTCTTTCACTCTTCTTTCTATTCTTCTTTCCTTCTTCAACTTTTCTTTCCTTTCTTATTTCCTTCTTTCACTCTTCTTTCTTTTCTTTTTCCACTCTCCTTTCCTTCTTCCACTCTTCTTTCGTTCTTTCACTCTTCTTGTCTTTCTTCTTCCCTTCTTCCACTCGTCTTTCCTTCTTCCACCCTTCTTTCCTTCTTTTACTCTTCTTTCTTTTCTTCTTTACTTCTTCCACTCTTCTTTCCTTTCTTCACTCTTCTTTCCTTCTTCCACTCTTCTTTCCTTCTTTTACTCTCCTTTCCTTTCTTCTTTCCTTCTTTCACTCTTCCTTCTTTTATTCTTCCTTTCTTAACTTTTGCATTTCATGCACTGGTATTTCCTTCAGGAAATGCATTTTCTAGTTCCTCCTCTATCGTACTGCATTCAATTACCTTCAGTGCATTTTCTTCTTTTTCTCTGTCTCTGTCTCTTTCTCTCTGTCTCTCTCCCTTCCCCTCTGTCTCTCTCTCTCCGACTCTCTCCCTCTCGCTTTCTCTGTCTGTTTCCCTCTCTCTCTCTCTCTCTCTCTCTGTCTCTCTCTCTAACTGTCTCCCTCCATCTCTCTCTCTCCCTTCTGTGTTTCTCTCCAATAGAGGGAAAAACCTTAATCCCTCTTTGCCTGACATCTCAGACCTGCCTAAGCATTAACCCAGCGTGGGCCACCCAGTGCACTTTGTTTTCGGAGCCTGCTTAGCGATGCAGCGGCGAGGCACACAGAGATTCTTGGCTTTCCTCAAAGGCTGCGGAGGAAAAGAAATGTGCTGTGCTGAGCATCTGGAACGATAAAATAATTTACCCTCAGCACACACTGGCTTACTGAACACATTCAAAACAACCCACAGAGCCACAGACTGATGAAACTGTACTGATAAAGGAAGGGCAAAGAGATTGGGATGTGTCCACGTGCGTGCATGGGTGTGTGTGTGTGTGTGTGTGTGTGTGTGTGTGTGTGTGTGTGTGTGTGAGTGTGTGTGTGTGTGTGTGTGTGTGTGTGTGTGTGTAATCTGTGGAAGTGACCACTCAAATGCTCTCTTTCAGCCAAGAAAGCTTCCCTTTTCCAACTTCAGTCAGCTGAGGAGGAAGAAGGCGGACGAGACCACGGACTACATCTGCCCCCTGGAGGCAGCCCAGACCCAGGCCCTGGTTAACGGGGCCCACCGGCCCTACAGCGGCTTCAGGGGCCTCAGCCCCATACTCGACAGGGACCCCGAGAGGGTGCAGGTGGGGTCTAAGAGCTGATGCTGATGCTGATGCAGCCGTCCTACCCCACCTCATCAAACCACTGAGCTTGCAGCCAATAACATCCCTCCACGCACACCTCCCCTTCCCAGTGTCCACACGTCCCCATTCAACCCAGCCATCCCTTGAGTGCCATCGCATAACACCCATCACCCTGCCCCCTCCCTCCATCTAGTCATGGGCAACTGCACTGTACTGGGGGCAGTTTTCACATGGACGTCAGTGGGTATGCTTGGGCCTGCCCTGAGGCCCGAACCTGACTACCATACCTGGGTATTGCAGCTGTGATGTCTTCACAAGGCATAAGGATTATGGAACCAGTTTAAACAATGTAACATTTATTTTTCAAATATATCTGAAATTCAACTAACAGTATTTACACAGTTTTTTTTTTTTTTTTTTCATTTTCCTAACAATTTTAAACACACCTGTGTAATAAATACTTGTGCAATATTTGCATATATAGGGATATTTAATATTTATATGGGTGACGTTTAAGTACACAGGCAGTGCACCGACTTGGGTTTGCAGCTGAGTACACCCAGTTATTTTCATACCAGATAATGTGGTATACCATATTTTTATAGGTATAGATGTGATACTTCAGTGCAAGGAGCACTTGATTGCCTTGTAAATGTCAAAGGTGTTATCCCAAAGTTAATAAACAATGTGATTCACTGTGCAATGGTGTTTTCTTCTCTGCGCAGACTTGCAATGTTTGTTTTTGCCAAGCATGCCCAAGTGTCCTATAAAGGAGTCTAGACCTGCCATTCCATGTCCTTATTCTTGTCCTCATTTAAGGTCACGTAATAAAGCTCGTCTTGCTTCATACATGCACTCAGTGACCGCCTGAGTGGCAGTGTGCATGAGTAATCGCCATCATTCACTAACCTGCGCTCATCAATGCTGCCTCTTCCCCATATTTTGTGAGATGAAGAAGTGCATGCTGCGGCAGGAATCTCCCATCATGCACCCTGAGAGGCGAGGCTCATCTCAGGTATAAGTCAACTTTAAACGCTGCCTTTGTTGCTTTTCTGCAGTTTTGTGCTTCCCTGATGTGGACAGTGCAAATGTATCTGGTGTCCTGTAGTACTGAATGGATGAAGTGCTTTTTGTACCTATCTCGAGTATACTCTTTGACCAGTGACCTCACCTTGCAGGCGCTGGCCACCAGGGGAAGCATTTTGCAGATAGAAGCTCTGTCAGAGGGAATAAACAACCTGACAGTGAGTATCTTATACCTCATGCATAACACTGCTCATACTGTTGAGCTTGATTCACATTACAATCATTAATTCTTTTTAATAAACTAATCAGATAACTTCTCTGTGCGTGTGATAAATTCTCCTTTTGGTTTCTCTGGAGGTGCTGTAAATTTCACATTACTCTGCTCAAGAGGTGACTTGCCAGCTCTTTTTTTTAAATGACCCACCTTAAGCTGTCGCCGTGTTTGTGCCTGGAGCTCATAGAGCTGGAGAAAATGCCAGCGTGTTCCCTGGCACTTACAAGAGAAGGCTGCCCACCCCTTGATGGTGTTTGTGTGATTTGTGTCAGATGTATTTTTCTAATGTGACTGACCGTCGGAGAGCCTGACTCAGCAGCAGAGGACAGGTTGTTTTGTCATTCTGCATTTGTTTGTGCTGTGCAAAAGTTTGCGTGCGTGAGTGTGTATGTGCATGTATGTCTGTGTGTGTGTGTGTGTGTGTGTGTGTGTGTGTGTGTGCACTTACAGTGGCCTCATTGCTTGCAGCTAACCCAGCCCACCCATGGTCCTCTCCCCCCTCTTGCTTTCAGTACTTGTTAAGCCGCGATGAGCTACTGCGTGGGATGCGGCGGAGCCAGACAGCTATAGTGTGAGCAGGACGCTAACGACCGCGGCTAATGAACACCAACATCCCATCCAGGGAAGCCTCATACCTCAGCCTAACCCCAAGAGGCCTTTACCAGCTGTTTACAGCCGTTGCTCCTCAACCCCTCCAGTGCCCTAACACACCTGAACGTCTTCCACCCCCTCTTACCCAGACTGAACGCAGCCAACAAGGCATCAATCAATACAGCCCTCCTCCCAAATGTTTTTTGTTACTTTCTGCACTGTTAGTATTTAGTATTTTATATTGACCATTCAGTTGCAGAGCATATTTTCTATTTGTACTGTAATATAAACAAAGAGAAGTCATGTCAATAAAAACAGACACTGTATCATATGTTCAGGTTATTATTGTTTTTGTTATGTCATACGTCATGGGAAGGTAATCTGTAGTCTTTTCTGCATTTGGGTCGTGACTGGCACAGTCCCTTACTGTACGTGGAAACAAATGACAGCATTGTTGCATTTGTGCTGAGAGCAAGGTTTCTCCACAGTATGAACTCATCTTCATGTAAGTGTAAGATCTCCTGAAGGAAACCTGATCTTCTGGTGGAAGGGGTGGCTCTCATTACATTAAAAGCAACCAAGTTAAATAAAAACATTCCTTGAACCAGCATAAAGCAGGTTGTATTCTCCAGCCTCACAATAACACGCATATCTCAGCAGGATTTTCAAGAGCGGAGTGGGGCCGGTGGAGGTTCCCCTGCAGTCAGCACCCAGGGCAGATTTATACTGGTGAGTTATACACCTGTGTACATCCTTCAGCCATAGGAATAAAGCTATACTCCCATCAATGCCAAGGTACATATACATTTATTTACAGTGGCTGGCAAAAGTATTCAATCCCCCTGAAAATCATTTTCACAATTACAATGGATACACAGTATTTCCCAATCAGTATGTTTATTGTTAATATTTATAGTTAAGTATGTGTTCCAAGGCAAAATAAGTTATTTGTCTGCTATCTTTCAAAAAACGAATGAATTAAGAGTCATCAACCAGGTTGTGACTTGTGACATATCAGGGAATGAAGACTAAACAGACACAGGGATTGTAATGGTTCAGTAAGGAAAATTGTCCATTCTACCAAAAAGAATGGGAAGGAACAGAGTAGAACAGTATGCAAAGCTAGTACTGTCTCACTTCAGAAGACTTTAGGCTATTATTGCAGCAAAAGGGTTCTGTAGCCTACCAAGTTTTAACCTATAGGGGTTTATATAATATACTATGCATGGAGTATATTTTTGTTTTTCATTAATACATTTTTAGTAGACAAATACATTATTTAGCCAGAAAAACACTTCAGCAAAAGTATATTTTGTGAACCAGAAAATGGGGGATGACTTTGAGGGTGATTGAGCCACTATCTGTTGACTTTGTTCAACACTCCAATGTACTGTTATGAGTGTCAAATGTATGGGTACATTTACTTTTGCATATGTACTAAAACCAAATGGATCTTTTGTTTTTCAGTATATAAGAGAGACCACCATCTAAACTGGGCTGGTCCACAGGGGGGATGGTAACCTGAGGAGAAATGCCTGCATGCTCAAGTCTTATGGGCCCATATCTGCCCAAAAGGGTGCACCTTATCTCTGAGCTTTCCAGGAGTGCCTGTTTGTCCATGAGTCTGAAGGGGAGTTCCTCAGCCCCTGAGGTAGACCTGACTCACGAGGAGGCAGAGAGCATGAGTTCCCTAACATAAAGGACCTAAAATGGAGTCTGTGGACAATGTTGCACGAAGACAGCAGCACAGACGTGTATTTCTTTCAGTTCGGTCCATTCCACCTGATTTGTTTGTAAAGCCAAGCACCAGACATTCCATTGTTCTATGCCAAAACCTCCATGCAGAGGTATGTTAACTGTACGTCACCTGCATTGACAAGGTGCTGATTGAGAATTCCTCCAAATTCATGAGGTGCTTGGAGCTACCCACAGCCATGTTGTATTCCATTATGTTTACCTGGCTGTTCTTAAGGGTTCATGGAACACACCGTCTCCATAAAGTTTACTTCTGTCCTTAAAGGTTCACAGACTGGCCTCTCTATCTTAAAGATTGCGGTCAACAATGGGTATTCTAATGGTGTGTCAGAAGAACTTGCTGTCGTCCAGCTGCACTCATGTGGAATTGTCCTGTCAGTTCACTTCTCACTTGAGTACCAGGCATAAGGTGACAGCCATAAGGCGTGTAAATTCACAGTGGCCACGGACGCCTCCTCACAACACCAATCACCCCTGCTGAAACATTCCCTGCAGCTAATGATGTTCTATTATTTGTAAACCATGTGAGCCCCGTGAATAAATGATGCCAGCTGAAGAGTGAAGCTTTTCACAAGACTAATCATACGCATCTATTTTCAACAGTGGCCTATTTCACCTTGTCCAGAGTTTGATAAATCTAACCGTTAATTCAGCACAAATGAAAAGCCTCATTTAAACTTGTTTTCATTACACTTGTGAAAAAAACATTGAGAGAGAGATGGTTCCTGACTTTTATGTGGTAAATGTTGACCGAGGATATCAGTTTATAAGAAGACACATGAATTATACACATGACCTGTTTGCCGGGGTGTTTTTTTTCTTTTTACCGGTATGTTTGAGTGTGTGTGCATGTTCATGAGAAAAGCTAAGCAGCACAGAGACTGGATATCACCTGTTAAACTTCACGAGAATGTAATGAAGGTCATAAAACATAGCCAATATAACAAATTAAAAAAAATGAATTTATTCACTAAAATGGTATCAAATCTCAGACGTCATGTCACCTTTGTGGTCTACACCTGCGTCACCCTGTTCATTGCTGTTAGTACGCAAAGGTGTTTTCTGTCTTGTGGCCCAGTTTGGAGAGGTTCGGAAGGCACGCGTACTGGATCATTGGAGGTGGACCGCACATCACAATAAGCACATCCTCTGCTGGTGCAGGGAGGTGTTCTTTAATCATGTCAGCGTCCACGAATCCTGAGCTGTACGCCCATCCTGCCGAGGAGTGAATCACCCTAAATGAGCCTCAACGTCTCCTTTCACTAGCATCACAAGTACGGGCTAATGACCTGATCTGTCTATGGTAACTGTTAGCTTCTAGAGCTTTTCTAAAATGACACAAATTCAACATGAGGTATTGCAGACACGAACAGTATCCAATTATACTCTGTAATTACATCGTATGTATCCTTAATATGTCTCCAGGAAGTAGACGCCTTTTGGAAGGCATTGTGTGCCAAACATAAAGACACAATAAGGATGAATTATCAGGCTTCGGAGGTGCAGATGTTAAAAAAAAGGCTGGTTATGGGAGCACCTTACCCTGTGGAGGCTTATCCAGCGTGTACCACAGACTGAACTGCTCTGCGTGAGTCTCTCGCACCTCCTCCAACTCCTCTTTCAACAAGATGTCTTTCTCTGTCTGAAGCCAAGTAGAGAGTGAGATGTGTGTTGAACGGCATGTGTCAGCTCGTAATGATCAATTAGAGAGTTCCTTTTCTATGCAGTGAGAGGTTACCTGGTTGGCAAATATGAGGGAGCACTTGGTGTTGTCTGTAGGGTCTGATGTGATGCATCTAATCAGCTGGAGCATTGGAGTAACACCTGGAAGGGCACACAGCTTGTTTGAAATTTTTTAGCAACAAATACTACTTCTACTACTACCACTAGCACTGCTACTACTACTACCACCTGGACTTCTACTGCTAAGAAGAAGAAGAAAAGGATGAGAAGAATAATCTTTATTGACAGAAGTAAATGTGATGATAAATGTAAGGATATCAGTTTCAACTGAAATCACTTCTGATACCGCCACCACCACTACTACTGTTAAGAAATACAGGAAATAAATAAGAAGAAGCAACATTTAGGATGCAGTCATCAATTTGGTTTCCGTTTCAGGAGAGGTTGTAAATATTTGAACTACACAACCAATATAATTACACCCCTCCCTTCCTTTCTCTTGAGTCCTGAGACACTGTGTTGATTGGTAAGGATAGTTCATGGCTCAGTGAGAGCCAACATGTTTGTTTCCCAAAGCGCCTGGACTGTGTACGAACACACGCACTACACAGACAGCTAGATTACTGTGAGGAGCAATATAGTGAATTTAAGTGTATGGCATTAGAATCAGGGACTGTACCTGAAAAAAAAATAAGTACTAAGGGAACAATGTTGGTCTTGAAGTACTGATTCAGTTCAATTCAGTATGTTAGTTGTCCATGGAGTCATCTGTTAGTATACTGTAGTTGTGTAGTATACTGGTGATGAAATAAACTGAGATAACTGTTCTCACCTGTTCCACCAGCAATCATTCCCAGATGTTTGAACTTCCTGACTTTGGCCTCGGATTTTTTGTCAGGGCGGATTGCAAATTTACCTTAAACAATTTCATAATACAAAATCAGGCAAACAATAGTTTGTATTCTGAACACCAACACCTTTTATCCAAAAGACCATTACAGGCTTTGTCATGTTGTACAATGCTGACATCTAGTGGATATAATGTAACATAACTTAATCTAACTATGTACTCCATCCCCTTAATGTTAAACATTTTAAAAACAGAAATCTAAAGAAAACAACATTCTTTTTACAGTATACAAACATGTTCTTACCATTTCCCTTGTAGACAAGCAGTCCATTAGGCCCTCTGAATTCAATAGTGTCTCCAATGCCTTTGTTATTGAGGTACTGAGTCAACTTACCCCCCTCAGGGTAGTTTGGATGAGTATTTTTGTGATACACCTGAAAAGAACCATTATGCAATAAAATGACACTGCTAAGAAGGTGCTCCACAAAGGCACTGTTTATCTAGTACACAAGTAACTTTATTTTATCCATCCTCATTGTAGGTACTGGACCTACAACAGGTTTTTACTTTTTACCATTTCAATAAAGACTTTTTGTTAAACTTGTCATGTTTGGCAGGAACACTACCTTCACAACCAGATCAACAAAGCCCTTGTCCTCATCACTTGAAACTGGGGTATAAGCACGGACCACAAGGCTGCCATTGACTTTTGCAGAGAGATAAACATGCTGCCCTGAAATTGACCAAGGACAGCTTATTAGACATTTGTCTCACAATGGAGCGATTCTTTGTTACATATGGTTATGAATGCCCAAGAGATAGGATTATGAAACAAAGAAGCTTAGATGAGCCCTGATAAATACTACAATGATTGCGCCGTACCCACTGGGAGGCCAAGGACGTGTGAGGGAGAGGGAAGGCCAAAGCGAAAGCGCTTGGTATCATGGCTGATATCCTGTAGAGAAGGCAAACAAATAAATCACCATTAGTCATCCATGTTTTTATTGTTCAAGGTGAAAAGGTGATATTTTTGGCATGTCGTCAAAGACAGAGGATTGGATAATGAGGACAAACCTCCTTCTCTGTGAGAGGCAGGGAGTATTTGACCATGGGGTCCAGCAGAGTTTTGGGAGCCTGTGAGGATTTCTCTCCACCATTTTTTTGCATGAGGAAGTATAGGGTAAGAGCCACCGCAGACACTGCAACCAGTACAGACACTGTCTGCACAGAACCAGGTTCAACAATTAAGATAGGTGTTGCATGTGTTTAAAGATATAAAAGAACAAATAAAGACACAGCACATTAAAATCAGTGCCCTGGGATTTATAAAATAGGTGGATTGATTTCAATCAAGAGGTAGATTGTAAGCAATAAGTCCAGAACCAAACTATTAAGCAAAGAACAGCAACATTATGTATCAGCTGTTCAGATTTTGCAAGATATGCATATGTCTGTTTGGCAGAATCAGCAACTCTAGATCTCTATAAGATGCTATCAATTAAACAACTCGTCAGATACCTTTACCGACCGACGCAACTACGATATCGCTGTGTCGTTCCTCAGGAAAGGTGTAGATTTTATGAATATGATTTTAAATCTGCAGTAGAAACTTCAGTAAAAAACTTCAGTCTCTTACTGCTACTGTTGCTTTTCTCGCTCAGAAATGTATTACTACAACATACGAGAGTAAACATCCATGTTTTTTTAAATCATATGTACAAAAGTAATTACCAGATAGTCCTCCATAATGGCTGTTCAGTCTCAGTCTCACTGTCCCCGAGTACCCTTAATAGACTTCGGTTGATGTGAGCATAGGTCATACATCGAGACGAAGCATGCACCTTTGCTCGAGGGCCGTCCTAGAGGAGGAGCATCTGACCGAGGAGAGGCGGGATTGTATAAATAAACCAATTGGAGTTGCGCAGTTTCCATAACAACATGACATGACCGTGCGTGTGGCTGCACATGTGTATGGAGGAATGGTCTGAAATCACCCCATTATCAGAACACTGGGCGATACAGTGGCGCGGAAATGTCCTGAACGCATGCGGCAACGGTTTGTCTGTGGATCACTGTCTTAGCTACAAGATTTTGAATGTACAGATTATCTGTTCAACTATTTTTCTTTATATTATTTAACTGTGCGCGAAATTATTATGACTATCTTTTGTTGGTGAGAGTGGATACCCATGGTTTAATTTATAACATTGCACCACCATTAACAAGTCATACAAACTTTATTTCGAAAATGTGTCCTAATCATTATATAAATAAATTGGCTATGAAAATACACGTGAGAGAAAACATTAATAATACAAAAACATTGTCCTTCATCAAACATGCAGTAACATTGCTCTAATTATCATACCAAAATAAATAATACAAAATACATAATAATGAACGTCACTGTAATATAAATACTGATCATGTATTCAGAGCGCAAGTTGTGGCTGGCTTTATTCAAATGCAGATATGATGGTACAGCTTAAAAGCCTACAGATGATTCAGTCCTAAAATCTTTTTCATCTGGGTCCTCTTCAAGCTCTGAATCCACAGTCACTGTACAGAAGATGATACCATTAGAGTTACCTTAGCAGCATGCTAATGCACATACGACAGGTATTAACATGAAGAGGTAGGAAAAGTTGCACATTACACAGGGAAAGACAATCACTCACATGTGATCTGTTATTGCAAAAAAAGTCCTGTTGCCTATAGCGTATAACTTATATGTAGCATTAGCTGTAGGTTTATATCAGAACTCCACAATAGTTGGTATCCTCAACTGAAAATACAAAACTTCCACTTATATATAGATGAGAAATTGTAGCTGTTGGGCAAATAAATGGCCTTTATGCAGAACATCTTAGTGATAAACTTTACCTCTGGATTCCATTCGCAGTAGACATATTTAAAACATATTTAAGATGTACATAAAAAACCTTTTCTTGGAAGGGGTGTGATCAGTGTGGAAGAAAACTGTATCTCACCTGCCCCCTTTAGACCTCCAGGTGTAACTCACCATCAAACTGCTGCAGAATCCAGTCCACGACAAGAGGCACTGAGGAATAAACCGCCGGCCTTGGAAACTTTCCACATCCCTCACTCCAACTGGCCACCCCTAGGACAAAGAAATCGGAGTTGTTTGGCCGGCATACCAAAGGGGCTCCAGCATGACCCTAGGTAAAGAATCAGAGAGAAACGCAATGCATAATTAGTTATTTTTCAGTTCATTTGTGGTTATTCACTATAAGGACCAATGAAAACGTGTCAGTTTTACCCAGTGATGTGCCTTACTATTTGCATAGCAGGTCAGGTATTTCTCCTTGGAATGTGTGGTTAGAATTCCAGGTCATTTTCCCCCCACTAGGGGGAACTGTGTGACATATCTACCAGCGTAAGGCTCCGTACTTATGATCAGTGTGTGGTGTTTTGCCATACTGGCGCTGCACTTCATAGTTGATTATTAGGATTTCCTTACCATACAGGAGCTATAATCTTTTAGCTCTTTATGTTCAGAGCATAGCATTGTGTCGGTCAGCCTGCCAGGATAGTAGCGTTCACAATCTGCATATTCCACCAGAGACTTCTCTACTGACTGTGATGCATTGGTACCTGCCAATTAAAGCCCCCCACATACATGTGTGGGTGTTAGCTGCATCAGAAAACAATGGAACAGACTGTAAGGCTCTGTTTAGTACCTCTGAAATGACCACACAAGCAAGATATCAGAGACTGTCCTTTTACCGACAGGACATTGGCATATGCAAATTGACTGTGATGTTGTACACCAGCCACAGTCCTGTACAAAGAAATGCAAACTCCAAATCATAACATACGAATGTACAAATGTGCATACAAGGTAAACTATTCCTACTCAGTAAATGCCAGTGCAAATGCTCATTTAGGATGTACGTCCTCTGCCTTCAGATCATTGACTTCATAAACAGCAGTGCTCATGTATTGACGCTTACCACCATGTATGCTCCCAAGGGTAACTTTGCAGTCCAGAGCTAGTGAGTCCTCCTGTAGGATGCTCGGCAGGCATATCAGCTGTGTGTGGTCAGTGAGCGCAAGCTCAGAGTCCAGCTGCAGGAGGGCTACATCAGAGTCCAGAGTGGAAGGCTCATATTGGGGGTGCAGAAGTACTTTCCTCACCCTCCGACTCTACACCAAGAGATGAAGAATGAAGGATAAGTCATTCATGAGGAAAGTTATTTTATGTATCTACATGCATGAGAGCAAACAACTTAAATACACAGCATGAAGATTCACATCCTAATAAACTGTATGTATGTATATTTTGTTTGTTTTGTTGTTGTTTGTTTGTTGCTGTTTTTTCTATGTCTTACTTGGCTGTCTGGGTCCCCAGTTTCAACAGTCAATGCAGCAAGTATTTTCTCGGCTCTGAGGTGAAAAATCAAATAAAGGTCTCTTACAACCAAAAAGTAAACACAAACAAGATGAACATTTCCCTGTATACAAAATAATATGTGTGAATACAATATCTATAGCCACTCACAGGCCATGGACACAGTGGGCCGCTGTTAGGATCCAGTCTGGCTGGATGATGGCACCCAAACAGATGACCTCAGTGTCCAGTTGGAGTCTGACATCCCAGGGCCAGGGCTGCAGTGACGCGCCCTCTCCCCCTTCAGGCCCTCCCAGCTCTGAACCAGCAGGAGAGTGTGGCATTCCACATAGGCCTGCCAACCCATAAGAAGACAAAGAGAAATAGGCTCACCCTCTGAGTAGTATGCTTTAACAGAAGCCACAGGAAACTACATTGCAAAAAACAGGGTTTGAGAAGCATAGAGTAGTCACCATTCCTTTGTTTAATGGTTCTTAAGGCCATGCCAGCCAAGATCATTGCCTGAGGATTAGAGGCTGAGGATCTTTGGAACACATCTGCTAATACCACATTTTCAGGCAAAAGTTCATTCCGGGTGAAATTACTTGTTTGCAATACAAATAAGCTAAATAATGCCAAAGCAAGAATCACTGGACCAACCTGTCTGCACTTGGCGAGAGTGGACTGTGGTGCCGTCTGATTCGTCCAGTTCTGTTGAGTCAGCTTCCTGGAGGTCTGTTGGCAAAAGGGGACAGTCTATGATGGGTAAACAGTCACCCCTTGAAAGTTCACAGACACATCACATTGTGATGGGCATGCAGTGGTCTGAAGGTTTCTATGAATCTGCGACCAGCTACACTGCATAGTCCACAATCGGTAACATAAAATGTATGGGATAGTACCATATTAATGAAGGCTGTTATATGAGGATGGATGGTGACAGCATTGTTTGATTCTGTATATTCAGACCTGATCTGTTGATGAATGTCGGTGTAGCATTGAATCCACGGGCCGTTACGCTGCTGTCCGAGGTGAACTGGACGACCATCACACTGTCATAGCTCAGGACTGGGGGAGGCACAGTCCCCCCACAAAGCACCACTTTGGAGAGGAGAAGACAGGACAATTGATACAGGCAGAGCATATGAGAGGTCATCAGTATGGAGCAGGACAAGGCCATTCACTGAGTGATTGGAGATCTAACCAGATGTCTATCTTTGAATACATGCAGGAAGAGAAACAGCAGATGTGACATTTGGAGAGAAATCAAATGTACAGTGTTCATATAGTGTACTTTGGTAGGGCAAAGCGGTAATGATAGCAAATATAATGGATTCAAAACTCATGGAGCACACAGTGAGTGTATGAGTCAGCTGCTGTGTATGAAAGTGTCTGCTTAATGAATTAATGTAAAAGTATACTATAAATAATGATTCTAATAAAATAATACAAGAATAACCTAGTTTTAAAAGACTTTCATAAAAGGTCCTCAACATCAGCTTTTCACTGTGCCCTCAGGAGGTGTCCAGTGTATGAGGAGGATGCCTATGTAGCACCGACATGGAACGTTTAGCAGGTTTGTCATGTGCGTGGGTAATTCTTTACTATTTTAAAATGGTAATGTTAAATAAAATATGTTAATCAGTCAGTCCAATTGAGGGCTTTGTCTTACCGATTTCTTGTTTCCCATCAAGATCTCCCAATATTTTAAGGGAATCGTATTGGCAATACTCTGAGTGCTCCAAGTCAAAATCATGGAAGTCAAGCTGCAATAATGAATAACAGAGTTCAGTTTAGAGAGCAATTCACAATGTTTTCCCATCAGGCCAAGTATACTGAGCTCATGGCACACACTGTGCAAAATTATGATAATTATTTCCCATAAATATCACTTTTCGTGATTATAGTGTTTAAGTCATGGTGTGGTGGGTGTTGTTGTGAAAGGCTGAGAGTCACTTTCCCTTCTAGTAGAGTAAACCGATCTGGAGTCAAAGCCGAGAGTGAACTCTCACTGCATATTCAAGGAGCCATGAATGTATTAATGATTCTATTAGGAGAGAGAGGGAGATGCCACCCGGCTCACCTTGACAACGTGTCCCTTGGGTGCATGGATGACCCAGCGGCAGTCTGCGTTGTTGCCGTAGGCCTCTGGGTAGTGGGGACTTTGGATGGCCCCCTGTGCTTGGAACAGAGCCACCGTGCCACATCCTTGCCCTGCGCAGGAACAAAACAACAAAGGATAAGCATGAGCGTGTTGAGTGACTCCTGATGGTGGTGCCACGTGACACGCCTTGTCTTCCCACGGCAGCGCCTGGTCCTCAACACCACAGCACCCGCAGGTCTCTGAGGTGAAGCTGCTCCGTCTCTGGTTTCGGTCACGGGCTGACCAGGGTCACCTGAAGGACGGCATGCTTCAATCCTCACCCTCCTGATTCTCATTACTTTAGCACAGGGCCTCTTTGTGTAGTCTGCTTCCCCATGGTGTGCTGCTCACCCCGTATCTATGGCATCTGTGCCCCCTGAGGGCATCTGTGTCTGGGCCCTGCCTGACGACAGCACCACAGGTGGGTGTGCTGAGCATGGCAAGGATTTGAAGAGGGAGGACAGAGTCCTCCTCTTTTGTTGGAAGATTAAACACAACCTGTCAGCAGCATGATGCAATGACAGCCCATAGAAGTTATCAATAGTATTTCCCCCACCATGTGCCTAACATGAATACCTCTTTTGCCTTCCCAAGAAAACCATGCTGAATTTTCCCCATAAAAGTAAAAAAAAAGGCTTGTTGCTTACCTCTCTTAATTTAGGCATTGCTCTTTTTTAAGGAATAAGATATCATCTCTACAGAGACTCATATGAAGGGTCATATTTCGAATCCGTTGTTTTTTTTCCCTGCACCTTATCAATCCACAGTGTCCCTCAACAGGTTTGTATTACTCAGCAAACCAGTTTAGAAACAAACACTGGTAGAGAACGGTTTAGGAATATAGAATATATTTGTTCTGTGTCAATCTTTCTTGGAGTAAGGGAGTCGCACTGCAACTCACCAAGCTGGAAATCTGCAGCCACAGCTTTGTACTGGATGGAAAACCCAGCTCTTGTGCCACTGGCATCAGACACAAACTCTATGGTGGCACTGCTGGAGGTGATAAGCACAGGCTCGGGGAGCTGGCTCCCACAGAACTTGCCTGGAGAAGAAAAGCACAACAAGGATGTTAGTGGTTCCAGAGAGGCTTTAAAACCACTCCAGGAAACAGTTGATGTCTCTATGGTGCATGGGCCACTAATTGTGCAAGAGGAAGTGATGTGTGTTTATGCATCTTTTTCAGTTCCTCACCAATGACCCTGTCAGAGTCTCCCAACACTGTGAGCTGATCACTGTGACAGAGAGTGTCATTCTCTAAGTCAAACTTCAGGAACTCAAGCAGAATGTGATTTCCAGCTGAAGTGTTGATGGACCATGAACATATTCTAAGAATGGAAGAAGTGGGTGAACGTGAAATTAACCTTTGGGAAATGTTTACGCTATAATCGGACTTCAGGATGAAAACCAAAACAAAAGCTGCAAGTCACTTACTCATTGTTTGCATAGTAGTCGGCAGGCTTATCCGGATTGCTAATTACACCTTGTCTTTCAGTCAAAGCTCCATCAAGCACATGACAAAGTCCTGTTGGATGCAAAACATGCAAGCACAGAGATATATTTATTGACCTTTCATTTATGAAAAAAACTCAATTCTGTAGGCTGATTTTTAACCTGCTGATTGCTAACCACTTACTTGGAGGGTTCACATAGGGTTTGAGGTCTGCTTCTAGAAAAAAAAGACATGAATGAAAGCTGTTACATCAGACATATTGAAAAGTATGTTTGAAATAAAAATTAGTTTTGAAGGCAGTTACATAAACCTTTGAGGGTTCTCTTAATCCACGGCAAGAGCACTTTGACGTCTGTGAACAACCCAGGTGATCCTCTCCTGTTTGGTACCTTGAACAAGTTGTCGATCCAGCTGCGTCCACATCCTTTACCCCATGAGGTAATCCCGACTACTGTCCAGTGCCCATCGTCCCTGGGGCAGAATAAGGGACCCCCTGAGTCTCCCTGAACATAGCAGAGTGACCATTTTAGCAAAAAATCCTGAATGTCATACTGAGGAATTTTCTATTCACAGTATTCCTCTTCTGACTTGCTGTAACATAGGGAGCTCCCTCCTCTTTCCCAGAATAGAGAGATCTATCATTCAATTTTAAATACAATTTAATTTATGTGAAACCATTCAAACAATAACAAAATAATGTAATCTCAAGGCACCTTACAGAGCCCAGCTCATCTTTGCTTTAATCTGAGACCAGTAAAGATCTAATGTACCTGGCAAGCATCTTGGCCTCCTCTCTCTGGTCCTGCACACACCACAGTGAGTGGCAGTTGCCTGGGCCTTAGTGTTTGGAGGGCATGCTTGCATCTGGCTGGCTCCACAAGGTCAAGCATAACCTCACGGAGAACAGCTGGAAGACGACCACCTACAATCCAGGTTGTTTTAGGAACAGGCATAGAGTAATGATATGTCAAAAAATCAGAATGATTTTCATCATTCTTCCAGTGTTTATTCTTCCGTGTACATATACATACGTTCTCTTACACGGCCCCATCCACCAACAATGCAGCTGGTCCTGGGCGGGAACTTCTCACTGGGCAGAGGTAAGCACAATGGCTGAACATGTTCACCTGCAAACCATTAAAAGGAAATGTAAATACTACAACAATAGCATATCATTATGACCACATTAGTAAATGGTAAACGTACCAAACTGAATTAAGCCATCAAGTTCCAAAAGGGCAATGTCATAGTTTATCGGAGAGAAGGTCTGGTACTTTTCATGGATTCTGACTGTCTTCAGCCTGAACCTCTGCTCCCCTTTATCTGCCACTCTCTGATCATGATCCCCAATGATGGCACTAACATTTGGCAGAAACTCCCTGAAATCGGAATAATTAAGTTATTAGAATACACAATTCACAAGGCAGTTGTTGATTGCAGCATGTTCATAATACACCCATTACATAAAAAAAGACTGCTACCGCTAACAGTTGGCTATTCTAGAACAGGATGTGCGTGTCTGTGTGATTAGCACCTACTACACCCTGTAAGCGATGTGTTAAACCACAGCAGGTAAGTGTGAGAGATGAGCGTGAGTATGTTCATGTTTCCAACCTACTTTGACATACTATAGAAGCAGTGGGCAGCTGTTAATAACCAGCGTTCCGTGATGATGGAAGCTCCACAGAAATGCAAGCCTCCAGACCTCAAAGATACCTAAAAGCCAGCACACAATGCACATCATGACACACACACAGATCAAATCTATAAATCCTCAGAGCAAGGGGTCGGCTACTTTTTTTAAAATAAATCTACACTTATGAACATGAATCAAAGAAAATACAACCTACAACAACAACAACAAAAAACTAAACACATGAGGACAAATACACCACCAAAATATATATAAAACATGCCACTATTTGTATTAGCCTCTGTAATAACTTTGCCACAATATGCCTGCAATTAGAAGCCACGAGTGTCTGGTAAATGCACCTTTGGAGCTGGTAATAAGGGTGTCTGGTGCTATACTTATGACAGTTTAAAGATTACATGCCAGCCAAGGATGGGATCCATACAAAGCCTCTGTTCCCCCAACGATTCTCAAGGAGCGGTCGAGAAGGCTCTGTACCTGAGGAAAACCACATTTAGGACCTGCAGAAGAGACACCACCAAAATGGTTAACTATCTTCCTTCTACCACATTACCATAATGGTATCATACTCTCACACGCCACTGTTTGCGTTACCTTGCAGAAGAGCAGTGATGCCAAGGTGTAAACATGAGGACACACAGAAGAGAGCAGCAATGAACTTCATCCCTGGGGTGGCCATCCGGAGTCCAGACTGGGGGGCCTCAGGCTGAGTCTTGCATTTATAGAGGGATGGGGGGGTTATAGACACAGGCTGTTACTCATTAACCAAAGCTGAGGGTGTTAAAGGGGTCCAGGCACAGAAGTAGCAGGAGGGAGAGAAGCCCACAAACTCAAAATAACAACGCCAGCTTGATGTCACATGATGCACGTCACAGAAAAACAAATATCATTTAACATTGCACTCATGCTGAAGTTCCATTGACGGTTGATGTGATATTCCAGTTCTTGGCTATTGTATCTTTCTGTCTGTCGCTATAATCTAAATGAAATTGCTTCACTTTCATCCTTTTGCTGTGAGTGAGCCTGATTGCAATTGTTATTGAATACATATACTGATCTACATCTCCGGAGTCCTGAGTCGAGTGAAACTTCATGTATTGGCATTCAAGATGAGGAGCATGTTATCTCAAGAACAGTCAGAGGTTCTCAGACAGTATGTCGGTGATAAAAAAAGGAGAGAGGAAGTGGTGCCACTGAGGTTTTACTGCAGAACAGTAATTCAGCTGTTTACAAAAGACAGTCCGGCTTTCTACAAAGACATGCCCATTCGGTAACCAACTTGACCTTTCAATTAAATGTTTAAAACATGCTGGTGGGAACAAGCATTGTGCCACACTGAAAATCTGCCCTTAAACTTCATCACCCAAGAACAAAGAACTCTTCAGTCACAGCATGGAAAATTGGTGGAAAAATAATGTGCATTTCCTGTGATGGTAATTTGACTCTTCTAAAGCTCTAGATAATAATCTGTAAACTAAATTTTCCAGTAACATCCATCAAGTTCTGTAAAGTGATTCAACTATATTGCAGTGTTTACTTTAAAATATATTATGTCTTGGCAATTTGCTACCACCATTCATATTCTCTTACTAAAGACAAGTAACTTTGCACCACAAATATCACCTGTTGTTGTTGATGGTGTAAATCTCAAAGACCAAAGATCAAACATCCCTCTGAAATGATAGATGAAAAGCACAACCTAACATCCCTTACCAAAATGTTAAATGGACTTACCAAGATGTGATGAGGACTGTCTGAACCGTGAACGGTTACATTTAAAAGTAGCTGTGTTCCTTACCAGCTGTGTAGCGCCACTGTGCAAATACAAATACAGTTTGTCCTGCTCTATACATGTGTGGGCACTGAATGACCAGTCACGAAGAAAAGAAACATTTATCAATTCCTACAACTGTGGCACCAAAATGTCATTACCCAAACAGACTACTTGTAACATTGCAGAAAAGATTTAGTATTTCCTCTTTACAGAGATAACATTTGATGGCATAGCAAACTTGTTTGGCCAGAGACTTAAAATACAAGCCAGGCTAGCACAAGTTCTTGCTCATATACATTAGCTTGTGACTATCACAAATAAAATGGGATGTTTTAAAAACAAATAATGTCACTGTTGTCCAATAAACCATGGAGCTTGTGGAACTGGCTCCCCCATGGGCATGATCAGTGACTCAGCTCAGAGCACCGGGCATCCTGTTGCCAGGGAACAGCCGGCAGATGTTCCTGGTAGACCTTTTTTTTTCAAGCTAATAGGCCTATGTGTCTCATGATTCCCAGAGAGTGAGAGAGGGTGAGAGAGGGAGGGAAATAGAGAGAGAGGGTGAGAGAGGGAGGGAGAGAGAGAGAAAAATTATTCTACTCTCAAGTGGGCATCCTGCAAAATATCTCAAGGGATTGATGTCTGACTTCCTGACGTTTTTAAACCACCTAACACTGTATACCTAGCTAACACTGTATCCCTGCTTTTATACACCTTTGGTATTTGTAATGCCAAAAAAATGATAGAACACACAGACAATGATAAAATAATAACATGTTGACATACAATCTTCATTTCATAGTGGAGGGTAAAAAGAAATGTGTAAATGTATTCACAGGCTGTGGGCAACAAGGGCTTCTATTCTTTTTACTAATAATAAATGTTTCACTGTGGTAGAACATTTATACAAGCGGCAATAGCTATAAACAGTGGGGGTTGTTAGTCCTCACAAAAGGCAACACTGTGATGATACGAAGCTGACTTCATCGCGCCAAGGCTGCACAGTCTTCCTGCCTGAATAGCCAACAGTTATCCTCACAGCCATAGACATGTATAGCCTATACATGTCTATGCTCACAGCAATCGGAGGAAATGTCACTGGATCTCTTCTACTTTATCCTTTAACAAAAGAACAATGACTGTGACACACAGACGTGAATGACGTCAAAGATGGTTACAATTTTTTTGGGGATTAAGATAATTTTAAGAATAAATGGGTGAATAAATGCTTATACTCCTACCCTCAATTTGCTTTCCTATGTAGCTGTCAGTGCTTTGAAGGTAATTTAAAACCTCCCTATTTTGTGCACTGATATCCAGGTGGAATCTCGAGGGTCATGTTGCTGGGAAACATCCATGGACTAATACGATAGTAATTATGACTGTGTAACTGTGGTTGAATTTTTTGGAAGTTAAATTCCCCAGTAGCAACTTGAACGTGAGACAAAATAATTGGAAGCCGTGTGATTTAATTCATTGAGCGATTCTGAGCACGCAGCAGTGAGTTTAAGCGACTGTTGACGTCACGTTTGCCGTCTATGAATTCATCTGGCAATCCCTGCTCACTGCGCTTCCTGCTCACGGTTGCTCCTACAGCATCTCGCACCACTGCTTCACTGCTGGCAACTCGGAATTAACGACACTGCCTGGATTTACAATTGGTAATGTGTTTCCTCTGTGTTTTAATCGTCCTGGGGATGGACACACACGTAGTTTTTATTTGGGAGTAAAAAGTGCCTTTTGATGACAGCAATCACGTAGAATGTCTTCTTCGGGCTAACGATTGCTAGCTGCCGTATGCAGGCGGTTCAATGGAGTAGCTTCTTCTACTACGGAAGAAATGCGTAGAGGGGAGGGGTCGTTAGCACGCTAGTTACATTATGTTTTCAGGAAGTAATGTCACATAGATGGATACATTATTTGTAACTGAACAGTGCCGCCAAAATACTTGATCTACTGTCTCTCCCACCAGTCATGTTGGTTTTCCAAAGTGCCATTCGCATCTGTTGTGTTTGCCTTGTTTTTCTGTCACGCTGGTGTTGGCCAAGTTATTAGTAACGTGTAGATAATGAGCTAGCTAACTTTAGCTGGGTTAGCTCAGCAAACCTGCTCCACATGATAGGACCCTGGTTTTGTAAAAGAGACTTTATTTTGGGTCCTGTTGGTACTCTATGTTAAGTTATCCATATCTTTCGATAAGGTGTGCCATAAGAACAGCCATCACCTGTTTGAAGACAATGAGACTAACTTGCTCAAGCCAAAAGCGGTCACTTTTCGAAGTTTTGCGGCTAATTTGAAGTTGCTGGGCCTGCTGTTACAGTGTGTTGAAATCAAGTTAACTACTGTTATGAACCAGGACAGTAATGGTCATATAAACATTGTAGACAAGGCTAAATGGTGTATATGAACGGATTCACTTTAGTAGCTTAGTTCAATATCGGGAAGAACACAAGAGGTTTTGGTCTTTCAATAGGCCAAACTTCATTGGATTAACAGACGACATCGTTGCTGTTACATTGTTATACTTTTAAGTGTGGCATGGTAACAGCTGTTTTCTCTGAGTTGGTTTATCAATGTGTTCAATGCTAAAATATCAGTTGTAGTCTATGCATACGTAAGGGTGCATTTCTCCTGTTAACACAGGTCACAAGATTGTTTGACCACTGTCCCATGACCAATTTATTTAGCCTGTTGCAGTATTCGACATCCTCCAAAGTTTGCTCCAGTTGTTTCAGCCGAGGAATGCGCGGCTTGTCATTATATTTTGCATCCTTCCCAACCCAAAACCCATAGTTGGATAACACACCGTTTTTCTTTCTTTTATTTCCAGCCACACCTGACTTTACACCACAAATGAAAGGATGTGGGAATTAAGGCTTAATAGCCAGTCATTTGGCTAAGTGCATGTGAATTATTTATTCAACCTGCGGATGTTGCATCATGAATCAATTTGCCTGTACTGTAAAGTCGACGTGCCATGTAGTCATATTAGACCTATCAATTTTGAACAACCATTTCTGGCTTTAATGCACCTTGGCTAGGAACCCTGCTGTTCTTTTAAGATCTGCACAGCTGTTGCAACTTGGCACCTGTGCCATGCAGTAAAAAAAAAAGATCTGCTGCATTGAGCAAAGTGATGCTGCCAATAGTCCCAGTCTCCAGACCTGTAAGGATATGTGGGAGGTTTTGAATAAAAAAAGAAAGGGAGAAGTTAAAATACATTTTTAACTAGAAAGAAAACGTCCACAAACTGAAATCCATAACCATTACTTGGACTATGGTAAGACTGGCAATACAGTTGCAATGAAAATAAATAAATAATAAAATATGTGTTTGTGTGTGTTTTTAGTCTTATTGTGTAGTGGCAAAAAATTCCAGGTGCAACTGCTTATGATGAAGGGGAATTAATGCCCACCAACAGGTTCTTAAGACTCGGTGTGGGCTTGAAAACTAAGCATAGTTGTATCAAGTCCGTTATTGGTCTCGCAGTTTTTCCTATAGAGTGTGACTTGATTTTGTGACCGTGTTAATTGTGCTACTGAATTGCTTGAAGTGAAGTGCAAGTTCAGCTTTGTGTAGATAAGGCGTGATTCAGATTGGAGTTATCTGCTTTAAATGGACAGGGGTTATCTTTTTCCATAATGATTAACTAGAGTCCTGGCTCTACAGCTCTAACCGATCTTCTAGTTTCTCTATGAACAATTGAATAAAAGTTGTTAAATCCAAGCAGAAATGTCTTTAATCCCATGTTGTGCTTCTGATGTTATGGTAATCAGAAAATAAACAAAATTAAAGTCCATTCCCACTGGCAAAAAAAAGTCTTTTGATACCCTTTCATTCAGTTTTTCATTCCAATGTGAAATATATTACATGTTGTGAGAGACCAGATCAATGAGAACCAGTGAGCGATTCTGATAACCACTGTTTTTGAGGATTCTGGCCATGTGCATTTCTTGTGAGGTATCTGGATATTTTAGAACTGTTGTGACTGTAGCTGGAAAATAATTTGGGCTTTTTGGTTTTCATGGAATTTTCATTCACTATGTTATAGTGCTATTGGGTAGTGCTTCATTTGCACAATCAGGAATGCACCCAACATAATGCCCATGCCACACAAGACTAGGTCAAATCCGTACGGCCCTGATGTACAAATATGTACTATCAAAACTGCTTTAGCCACATTCAGATCTCGCATTTGCCAATTGTGTGCTTTGTGAGCTGATCAAACAGACTGCAGCACGTTTCTACCATTTGAACTACATGGCTAAATATTTTCTGAGCACTCCCCTGTTTGCTCATGTAAGTGGGCGTATAGCTGCCAGTGAAAGGTGTGCTATGAATGAACTTGTGGCCTAAGTATTGTGACAAATTTTTTTGCCTTTTCAATTCTTGTATTTTTTAATAATATAGCCTATATATATATATATATATATATATATATATACACACAGCCGCAAACAAAATTAAGAGACCACTTTAAAGTAATCAGTTTCTCTGGTTTTACAATTTAGGCTATTGGAATGTGTTAAAGGAAATTAACATTTTTGTTTTATTCTAAAAATTACTGAAAACATTCCTACCAAATTTCAAATAAAAATATCGTCATTTAGAGCATTTATTTGCAGAAAAATGACAATTGGTCAAAATAGCAAAAAAGATGCAGTGCTTTCAGATCTTGAATTATGCAAAAGAAAACAAGTTCTTATTCATTTCTAAACAACACAATAAACATTGTTTTAACTTAGGAAGAGTTCAGAAATCGATATTTGGTGGAATAACCTTGATTCACAGCTTTCATGTGTCTTGGCATGCTCTCCACCAGTCTTTAACTTTGCCGTTGGGTGACTTTATACTACTCCTGGCGCAAAAATTCATGCAGCTCGGCTTTGTTTGATGGCTTGTGACCATCTATCTTCCTCTTGTAGTCAACAGGAATATCAAGCTGCTTGGAGATGGTCTTATAGCCTTTACCTTTAACATGCTTGTCTATAATGTTCTTTCTTATCTCCTGAGACAACTCTGTCCTTAGCTTTCTGTGGTCCATGTTCAATGTGGTACACACCCTGATGCCAAACACCACAGTGACTACTTTTCACCCTTTAAATAGGCAGACTGACTGATGACAAGTTTGAAGACACCTATAATGATACTTAGAGGACACACCTTAGTTTGTCCCTATGGTCAAATTATCTCCAATATATACCATCATTTTTGTCCAATTTTTGTTCATTTTTGTTTTTAATTATTCTGTTGAACCACAATTCAAAAGCAATGTCTGATTTTCATTACATTTTTAGTTATTATTACTTTTGTCAGTGGAAGGGTACCAACAATTTTGTCCACGTCTGTATGTATTATATTACTTGTAGTTTCTGCTTGTTTGTCATGTTTTGTGTGTTATTTTGTCTTGCATTCCTTTTATGTTTTTCATTTTATGTTTTAGTCTTTTTAACGGTTATTACTTTATGCGTGTACATTTTTATTGTCAATTTATTAACCTCGACTGGAAAGCACTTTGGATCAACTCCTGTTGTTTTTAAATGTGCTAGATACAAGAAAATGTCTTGACTTGACTAACTTTGTGTATGCATAGGAGGACTGGAGGGCTGCCACCATGGTCACCATCCCGGAGTACTATGAAGGGAAGAGTGTCCTCATCACGGGAGCCACAGGCTTCATGGGGAAGGTTTTGCTGGAGAAACTCTTGCGTTCCTGTCCAGGCGTTAAGGTTGTCTATGTGCTTGTCCGGTCCAAGGCAGGCCAGGCTCCCCACAAGCGCATTGCGGACATGGCCAACTGCAAAGTGAGTGAAGATCAATCCTTGGCGGGGTACGCTGGTAACAGACAGTGGTTCCCCTCAAAGCCTTATCAGCTAGTGTCGAATTGTCTGGTAGTATTTTATGCCCATGTGTGGGTAGGGGAAACATGGTGGAGAGAGGGTCCAACTTAATGGAAAACATGGGAAAAACTAAGTAGAAATGTGGACAGTCTGGACCTTCTTTCTCATCAACTGAACTTAATTCAGTAGAATGACATGCTGGGCCAAGGTACATAGTCTTCAAATAACAGAGCCGGATGTTCGATTATCATGTTTCAGATCCAGATCCTCCCTCTGTTTTGCATTTTGATCTGCCAACTGCCAAACCATACTGTACATCATTTGTAAGAGAATTGATAAAGCTCTTTTGTTACTTCACACTACAATAAAAAAGAGGCAGATTTATGTTGAAATGGAAATGTTATCTTGCATGTCCATATACGTCGATCACATATGATCATATTACTTGAGTGCGGGATTATTATTTATAGCTATATCTTAAGTAGTGCATGCAACCAGAGGACATCTGGATATATGGGTAATCTGTGTTAATGGGACACGTCGTATCACTTTAGGGACACTAATGTGATCGTTGATCAGGATTTCTGTGCTTACAGCTCTTTGACAGATTAAGAGATGAACAACCCGGTTTTGCTGAGAAAATAGTAGCCATAAACAGTGACTTGACTCTGCCTGAACTGGACCTGACGAAAGAGGACCAGGAAACACTGGCGGCCAATGTCAACATAGTCTTCCACTGTGCAGCAACGATCCGATTCAACGAGCCTCTCAAGTAAGATGTGCTCTTTATATGCCAAGCAACACACCTCTATCTCCTTTTTTTTGGTTGGTGACGCATGCCTATACCCATGAATCCGTGATAATCCATCACAGGAGAAAAGAACGCCCCACGTTTTATTTAGCACATCTCCCTGTGACATCTTGCCAGAGGCTGACGGAGTTGTCAGTTTAATGAGGAGTTGGGATCGGCCTTTGTGCTACTTCTCCACAGCGAACATTGTGCTTCAGACGCACTGGATGTGATTTCCCCTGTTGCTTTTCATCCCCTGCAGAGATGCGGTGCAGCTGAACGTCCTGGCCACGCAGAAGATGGTGGCTCTGGCCCACACAATAAAGCAGCTGGAGGTGTTCATCCACGTGTCCACGGCCTATGCCAACTGTGACCGCAAGCTCATTGAGGAGGTGGTCTACCCCCCACCGGTAGACTACAAGAAGCTCATAGACTCCTTAGAGTGAGTTGAACTGGCTCACATTTTACTTTAATAGTTTATTAGCTTTTCTCTTGAATGAGTCACTCATGTTAAATTTAATGTTACTCACATATTCACTGTATTTAAAAAAAAAAGAAATGATGATGATGATGCTATATTATTTTTTAACAGGTGGATGGATGACAAGCTTGTGGATGTAATGACGCCAAAGCTGATTGGTAACCGGCCAAACACATACACTTACACTAAGGCTTTGGCTGAGTATCTGGTCCAGCAGGAGTGTGGGAACCTGAACGTGGCGATCGTCAGGCCCTCCATTGTTGGAGCCAGTTGGATGGAACCCTTCCCCGTGAGTGCAGCACAAAGGGCCATGCTCATTTCACAGCTGTAATCGGACAGAAAGCTTTATTACTTCAGACCGTCTCAAATGTTTTTAGATTCCCAGTGGTTTGTAACCAACACTGCTTCTCCTACAGGGATGGATTGATAATTTCAACGGACCTAGTGGAATTTTCATTGCTGTAAGTGCAAATATTTTGATGATTGAGATGCATTACGCTACTCCGCCTGTGTGAAGGCTGTGTGGGAAATCCCAATCTCAACCTGTTTTTGCCTCCCAATTCCTAGGCGGGGAAAGGCATTCTGCGCACGATGAGGGCCTCCAACAACGCGGTGGCTGACCTGGTGCCTGTAGATGTTGTCATCAACATGACGCTGGCCGCTGCCTGGTACTCAGGCTCCCAAAGGCACAACAGGTCAGTTTCTTCTGCTGCACTGCCCTAGGCGGTGGAAGCCAGAGGGAATTGCAACACTAATTTGTGGAAAATTACTTAAGTTTTTTTAGGCGGGTCCAAGCTATTGCACAAGTCTAGGGATGTTTCTCTTTCACCATAGTTGTAAAGAAAATGCTTTTGTATTCTCATAACAAGATCAAATGTCAGTGTTTTTGATGGTGCTCTTAACCTGCTTGTCATCTGCTTACTTTTGCAGACCTAAATCCATGTTGGTTTACAACTGCACAACTGGTGGCATCAACCCATTCCACTGGGGGGAAGTTGGTATGGAACATTCTTCTAATCATCTGACCCATTTACTAAACAACACCGATAATAATACGTTTAAATTCTAGGGCACTTTTTTTTTTTAATTAGGCCACACACAGCAGTGGCTAAAAATAAGTAGTACATTCAAAGGGGAAAAAAATTAAATAGATTATAGTCACATAGAATAAAATATTGTGAAAGCCCAGGAAGAAGTGGAAGGAATCATTATGAAGATGGTTTGAGCTTTAGCACCAGGTAGCACAATAACAGTACAGTTTTAGTCTGTCATTCCAGTTGAAAGCCTCCTTACAGTGAGTGAAGACTGCAGAGGAGTGAGAATGTGCCTCCCACACTTGCTCCCTAACGCAGGTGCGTGTGCTAGCAGGTGCCGAGTATCCCACTTTCCGCAGGCAGCAGCTCCTGCTCTCACACACTAGGTGCTGGAAGCCTCTGCTGAACAGTGCCGTCTAAATCTAGCGGGGCCCGGCGTCCTGAATTAACAGGGATCTAGTCTTTTGAAACGCGTCCCAAGGGAAGCCTTTTCCCTGTTGTCATATGCGTAGGTGGCTACAGTGGTGACCCACACTGGCTGTTTTTAGGCTTGTGGTATATTGGAGGTTGCTTAGCAAAAAGTGGAACATGCATTTTGGCTCAGTATCATAGGAGACATTTTCTCACTGCTAATCTCTCAGCATGTAAAGTTAATTAGATCATTTTAATTGACATGAAAATGACATGAATTAGTTCTGTGTAAATGCACACCGTAGTGTGCCTCGGAATGACAAATTATTTTTATAAATGACAGGTACTGACCTGCAAGTAGATATTGTAGTGTAAGGATAGGATGAAATGCCCAAAAATATGTTTTATTTTCTTTGAAAGTTCATCATGGAAACTCTTAGATATTAGATATTACAACCTGTTAGATTGTGGGTTGGAAGTTTACTCGCCTGTTAGACCAATTGCTTTAATGCTATTGTCCGTATTGTTGCACATACCTTCATAGGATGTGGACCATTGGTGTTTATGCAGGGGCTGGTCATGAAATG
The DNA here is from genome assembly GCF_963457725.1 of Sprattus sprattus. Classification (NCBI taxonomy): domain Eukaryota; kingdom Metazoa; phylum Chordata; class Actinopteri; order Clupeiformes; family Clupeidae; genus Sprattus; species Sprattus sprattus. The sequence goes on from NC_137926.1 coordinate 26,026,898, forward strand.
CCACTGTTTGTTGTAGAATCGGCATAATTGCGCCACCCAAGTTTCGGTTCCTCAGTATGAATTTAACTTCTGGGGGAACTGTAACAGATACAGGTTTCAAAGTTAACGTGTGGTTAATTTTTCTTGTAAAATGACAATTGCAGTAGAGCACTTGGCTTACCGTGAGTGCATTCTTTTGGTGTGTGTGTGTGTGTGTGTGTGTGTGTATCTGTGTGGAGCAGACCTGGGTCTGAATAGTATTTATTTGCTTTCACATCCTTGCAGCATTTCACCGAGCCTATTTTGTTATACAAGGACCAGTGGCATCTCTCTTTTTCAGTGCTATCTGCAGTCCTAGTTTTCCTCTTGTTCTGATGAAGCTCGGTCAAGTGCAGAGCATTCTGGAAGGGAAATAAATACTCTTCGCCCCTCGGGTCTGCTGTGCGCTTGTCACTGAGCACCCGACTGTAGACTTGTCTCTCTCTGTCCACACTGACCACTTTCACTCTGTTGAAACGCCCTTTTGTCTCGTAGAGTACCATGTAATATCCACTTTCAAGAGGAACCCCCTTGAGCAGGCCTTCAGACGGCCCAATGTTAATCTCACCACAAACCACCTAATCAATCAGTACTGGATCGCTGTAAGCCACATGGCACCAGCTTTCCTTTATGATCTCTACCTCAGGATGATGGGGAAAGAGCCCAGGTAAATGTGCCCTCGGTCGACGCCCGTAACCTCCTCCCCCTTCTGTCTCGTCCTGGCGTAGTCCCCCAATGCGACTGTTATGTGATGTGATGCTGTTGCTCATGCTGTTGTCTTGAATGTCCAGAAGGGGCTGAGGATGCATAACTCAGTGGAGGCCTCGTCAAGCCAGTAGCTCCTACTGGGTTCTGCACTCTTTTATTCCCTCTGTGTGTGTGTATATGTGTGTGTAGGTAGGTGTGTGTGTATGTGTGAGAGAGTGTTTGTCTAAGCCTGGCTTGCATTGCAATGTGTTGTTCCATGTTAATTGTAAGGGGTCCTTGTGACCTGTATTCTCTCTGCAGAGTACTGTATAAACACAATCTTCAAGACCAACCCTTTAGAGCAGGCTTTCAGGCGGCCCAATGTTAACCTGCGGTCCAACCCCTTTACCAATCAGTACTGGACCACAGTGAGTCACACTCTGCCCGCCCTGCTGTATGACGGGGTTCTCAGGTTGACGGGTCAGAAGCCCCGGTAAGGTCTCGACAGCACACCCCCACCCGCTCTTCCTCCCCTCTGTACTCCTGTTAACCCTCGACCCTCCAGCACCAAACACCCCCACCCTTCCCACCACTCCTGCCCCACCCTACCTCTCCCCTCTCCCCCTCCACCACTGGGTGCTGGTCGTGTGGCATGGATGGTTGATGACGGCGAAGCACTGCCCGACCGCCTGCTCGACTTCATGGCATTGGACTCGACTGCTGCAGCTGACAGGCTAGCATGAGCTCCTGTTCCAGCATGCCTTATCCAGTTTCATGTTTTTGATCTCTAGTTTTTTTTTGTGTCTTTTATTATTCCTTTATTATAATTTGTCGTTATTATTATTGTTTTATTTTACTTTTTTTGTATGGACTATTTGTTAGTACTGCTTGTGGGCTTTTCCCTTGATGCAGTTGATATCCCGCATTCTCCCCCCCTATAAATGTACCTCCACCCCTTCATATATGCTCCTCTTGTGAGCCATGCCATCAAGTCCTAACAAATGACCTGAGAGTGGCCTTTCAATCATCTTTTCATCTAGTGGACATCGGCACAAACTTAAATATGGGAAACTAATTTTTGCCACTACCAGATACCAAGCACCAAGGTTTAAAGATGTGCCACAGAGGCCATTCATGTATGAGAGTTTTCATACACTTCTTTGTAAAGAAGTCATGTATCTGAAAACAAATAGATTCTGATGTAGGCAAGGCATATACAAATACATTTGTTATTTTTAAGTGTTTGGTATCTAACATGAGAGGGAATTGGCCTTAAAAGAGTGTATCTTAAACCAGACACATTTCAGCAATGGTGTTAAATTGCATGCCTTTGAATAGTGAGACATTGACCTTGATCTCTGAAATGTGTGTGGTTTAATGACATGTAAAAAGAATAACATGGGAGAATTTGATCAAGAGTGGGTATTTTCCCCCCCTAACCATCTCTGATTTTGTGATTAACTTGTGATTCTGAATCATTGAACTGCGCATGGTTGATTTATATTCCCTTGTCTGGATCAGACTGTCTCTTGGGAAGGGTGGATAACTGAGCATTAAACTGCTAAATTAAAAGTGGCTTGGAATTTACTCTAAACCCCTACATTGGGAACTGTATATTTATATTTGTCTCTGCTAATACGTTTAATTTGTTAGTTTCAGTGCTGTGCACACCATTACAAATACCCTTCAAAATCAGGTCATTGCAGTTGTTGCAAATGCTCAGGTACCACTCCTCTTCAAGTGTGGAAGAATCTTGCCTTAACAATCCCTTATCCTTTCCTCATCTCAAGCAAATAGGGCTCCACAGCACTCTGGTTTAAAGTGCGTCATTGTAGCAGTATTTCAATGTCCTGAGCTCTGTGCTAGAAATGTTTTTAAGATGCAGTTTCTCACCACCCATGCACACTTCTTATCATTATGAACAAAAGAATCATTTCGGCACCAACTGTCATTGACATTTAATAGAATGTGGCATAATTTGTTGTCCTTTTTCAGTGTGCTTGCTGTAATGTACTGGACATGTTGTGTCTGGAAAATCATTGTATACTGATGCCACAAGGAATACATTTGACACTCAACCACATGTGAACCAACATTTTACTCTTGGTGTGGTCTGCCTAACGGACCTCTCCGAGGCCCCGGTGTCTGCCCTTGATTCCCCTCTGTGCCTCTAAGGCCAGTGTGCCATGGGTGGGTTTGTAGCTATTAAGGCTGTTAAAGCTGAATGGGCCCACGTGGCTCAGAGAAACACAGTACGCACAGAGACAACGTGCCAGCTGCCTCGTGTAAGCCCTGACATCCCCTCTGTCTCTCTCCACTGCCTACTACTCCTCCTCCTCTTCCTTCCCTTGTGGTTGCCATGGTGACACAGGATGATGAAGACCATCAAGCGGCTGCACAAAGCCATGATGGTGCTGGAGTATTTCACCAGCCACTCCTGGGTATGGAACACGGACAACATCACCATGCTCATGAACCAGATGAGCCCTGAGGACAGGAAGGTGCGTAGAGCCTCCCACTCATTCATACTCATACGGCCTTTAGTCTCTCACACACACATTTTACACTCATACATACATACGTATTACAGCATGAGCATTTGACTCGCTTTCTGTCTGCTCTGTAGCTTTCCATCTATATAGCCCCCACATATTTTTATTTCAATACCTTTTGTATGATTCTAACATGGTCTCTATCTTGGGTGCAGGTATTTAACTTTGATGTGCGGCAGCTGCACTGGGCAGAGTACATGGAGAACTACTGTATGGGCACCAAAAAGTATGTGCTGAACGAAGATCTGTCGGGCCTACCAGCAGCCAGGAAACACCTCAGCAAGTAAGCCCACACTGATTGACTGAAAGTCCCCAGGCATTAGCAAGTTTGTCTGTGTGTCCTCAGCTCAATGGGTGTTTTTACCACTGATCCACCTTCTTAGGGTGGACTGTAGATTAGTAGGGGAGGGAGTGGGTTACAGGGCAGTGTGTGTGCACACTGTGCAGTGCACGTCACATGTCAGATTAATTGCATGGTGGTTTCTTTATCCGATCCCGGGTATGTGATTTCCAGTGGACATGAATGACCGAAGGATTGAACTGATTTTCATCTCTTTGCTAAAGGTTGCTAAAGGTCTGCATAGAGGATCAATCTCAAATGCAGCTGTCCTGTTGTGCGTAATCTTTTGCAGGGCACGTAAACAAAGGAAAAAATCCCTGGTCAGATATCAGTCCTATTAAATTGCCCTCCAGCTGGGTCTGTTTTCCCAAGCACACATTCATGAATCTCCCCACTGCCCTGCAATCACGTCTTGACATTGGCTCTGTGGATTAAAAAACGACCTCAGCCCTTTTATAATTACTATTTTTATTTGTATTTAGTGTGCAGCGCGATCAATTCATTTATTTTTTGCCCATTTCAAAAAGCATGAAAATAAATAACAACCCTCTGTTCCAGATTGCGAAACATTCGCTACACGTTCAACACGCTGCTGGTGGTGGTCATCTGGCGAGTGTTCATCGCCAGGTCGCAGATGGCGCGTAACATCTGGTACTTTGTGGTCAGCCTGTGCTTCAAGTTCCTGTCCTACTTCAGAGCGTCCAGCACCCTCAGACACTGAGAGAGAGAGAGAGAGAGAGAGAGAGACGAGAGACGGTTGGGTGATGGGTCACGGAGGATTGTGACCAAGCTTCCTACCCTCTGGTAATACCCTGCAACCCCCCCTACCCCCGACCCCCCCCCCCCCCCCCCTCTTATTTCAGACAGCTATGCATTCAGCGTAACTTGGCAGACTCGCTCTGGACATATTTTGAATGTCACTTTTGGGTCAGGGCCCTGCTGTCGAACAGACAGTGCAGCAAGCGATCTCTTTCCTATTCTCGCTGTTATTTAGGTTTTGTGCAGCATGCCCCCCCCCCCCGCCCCTCCAATCTGTAGGGTTGCTGACTACATTGTAAAAACAAGCATGTCTCTTCAGGGTTAAATTCTGTCCTTCAGCACAATGAGGACGGGGAGGCTTTTCAATTACTGCATCACATCCCCTTGCCGGTTAAAGCACTTAAGCCCAACAAGGAAGGCACAGTGGTAGAGGTGGGTGTGTGGGTGGGTGGGTGGCTTTGATTATTAGTTGACATTCAGCTGCTTGATTCCTGGTAGTAGGCATCCACCATTGCTTGGCTGATGGCAGTAACTGTGAGGGAGTAGCTATGTGCCTATGCCTAAGCCTCCAGACGACCTTGCATAAGACTCACCACCATAGCTGTCCATCACTCACTCCCATTAGAATACCCTTTTAAGTGCCAACCCCCCTCCCCCCCCATACACACACACACACACACACACACACACACACACACACATTTTGAATTCTGCCAAACTATCTCAACTATACACTACCTTTCTGTCAGCGGAAAGGGCCAGGCTTATCAGTGGGTGGTTGAAGGTAGAACATGCCGTTCATGTTTCAGGACATCTACCCTGTCTAACTGTCTTTTAGCCAGCTGCTGGCATGCCTTTGTTGCATGTCTTGCCATATAACCATTTCCTCCTGGAATCTGATTAGGAACGTTTTGTTTGAGGGCTGAGTACGTTCTCAACTTCTTTTGTTTTGTTTTGTTTTTTTGACTCTTGCCCATTCCTTGTCTTTGGCTACACACTTCCTAACGTTAATCTAAAAACTAGCACTTAACAGGGAAGGGTCTGACCTTCCCAAGCCACAGACAGATTGTTAAGCTTTACATTTCTGTCCATTTATTATTTTTCCTCTGGCTGGGAAGACATGAAGGAACATAATCCATTTTCAGTTACCTTCCTCATGATCAGCGAGTGTACAAGATCAAGCACTCATCCTCCCTATATTGGCAACACACAGTTTGGGGTGAACAGTAGCCATCGGGTTAGTGATTTAGTTTAGATTTATAAATATAGGAACTATATTTTATTATGTATCTAAACACACTGAAAAATGAGCTGTGGTACCTGATTCCACAAGCTGAGAGTGTATGAATAGGGGTTAGTTGCTTGGTTGACTGGTTTGTGAACTGTGCCTGATATTTTTTGACTAACACAATGTGAAAGAGCTGATAATGTGTTTTATAATCCATTTGTGTACATTTCCAGATAGACATTGTAATATTAATCTAACGTTGCATAGTTTTTTTTATGCCTGTAATACATATGGAGTGGTTATTAGCATTTGAGAAAGGAAGACAAAACAGAAGGGCGTGTGGAAACAGATTGGCCCCTTTTGGGTCTTTGGGAGGGAAATTCCCAGATGGATTTGTAACTCAGAACGGTTGTCTTTTAGTTTTGTCTTCTTCATCTGGTCACAAGATGATCACATTTAAACCAAAGCCATCACACCTTTGGTTATGTCTCGTATCGTTTCGTATCGTACCTGTTTATTCTGATGGTTTCTCCTCTTACTGTATTGACATTGTCTGAATGTAAGTTGCTCCAGCCTGACTTTTTGCACAGTGTACTAGAAGTTGTGGATCCACTCCAGTGTGTGAGCCTAATGTGTATTCGGAGCGCTTGTGGAGTCGGGACACACTGATCCAATGACTTGTGGTAATTGTGATGACTTGTCTTTTTTTTCCCCGAGGACCACCATTTGAAAGGGATGCTTGCCTTCACTTTTCGATCATTCCCTTGTGTTTGGTTTAGTTTTTAGGATGAGTGTCGCTTAATCGGAATTATGGTGGTTAAAAAAATGTTAAACACTGACTGGTGTATTCAGGGTTATCTCAGCCATGTACAGGACATTTCTTTCTCTTTCCGTCTCTTCTTAATGTGATGAGGGCATCTTTGAGCAACAAGGGAGGCTTGTTATAGGATCACGTCTGCCATTTCAGACAGCATTGCACAACTCTGTTAATCACCGTGTTATTTTTTTTTTTTTTTTTTTGCGAGTTGGGAGAACCCTTGCAGTCATTGGACCTATTTTCTCATTTGTGTTGTAATTATTTTTTAGTCCCCCACAACCAACTCCCAATACCAGGAAGTGAAATTGCACATCACGAATCCAAAAATCCAATTGAGGTGTTTACATTCCCGATCATGCTCCTTTACAATTTCTTGCAAGTCTGTCATCTAAAAATCAATGGGTGCCTTTTGTTTGTAAACCAAATAAATAAAAAAAATCATGTTAAATCATGAAACACAATGTCTGTCAATGTTTTTTTTAACTTTCTGATAGATTTGTTTATATAATCTGTCCTCTGTATTAGCTCCTTAACTTGAAGTTGGTAAAGAATGTTTTACAAGGTCTTTTTACATTTGTAAATAGAAAAGCCATTCGTTTGTGCTGCTTAAAAAAAGGAATGGGGAAAAGAATGTTGAATACTGCCATCTACTGAGTATTTCATTATATGAGCGACAATGACCGCTTCTTTCACATCTAAATGCCTTTCACAGCAGGCAGCCAGACTATTTGTATTCACTCTGTGCTGTTGCCTTGACTATCTAAATACTTTTCTGACAAACACATCAAGCAGTCAAGAACCTTTAATTTTAATAGTTTTTAATTTAGCCGTCTTTGCAAGAAAACAAATATGCTTGATTTAAATAGTATGTTTTTGATATACAAACTTTACTTGTACTTTAATGATACTTTACAATGCCTCACATGAATACAATATTCGTCAATTAATTTTATTATAATGAGTACAGTTGTGTTTCAACAGAGAAACCATGGTTATTGCCAAAATGTTTATCACAACAGAAATACTTGGTACAAAAATGGAATACATCCAGGCTCAAATTGGAAGTAAATGTGCTGTTGTCCTCCATCTGTTTGTGCTCTGAGCAAACTTAGTGTAGAGTCAAGACACATTTAGAGCCAGAAAAGTCAATTTAGACTTAATTTGGGGAAGCCACTTATGTTTTACATGAAGTCTGGCTGTGGGCTATCCTCACCAGATGAGCCTCTGGCGTCCTGACAGAATGATCCACGTCTGGAACAGAACAGAACAGCCAGTGTGAATTCACAACAGTTTTCATGTCTGTCCACGACACATAAACACACAAATGCTCTAACCCAGTGACCATGCACCTGAAGGCTTGGGGTGGTTCAGTATTGTGCTGTTAATGTGGGTGTACTGAAAGGAGAAAAGCTTTAACAATGTTAAACATTGAGTCTGTGAATCTGGCAAAAGGTTGTTGATACTTGAGCTTAACAGCCAATCAAATTGCAATCCTTCCTTCTGTGCTCCTGCAGCAACCACCAAGCTCCTCAATGTTGATTGGCTGAAATTGTTTATTGCTCAGTCCAAGCCATTACATTTCCCAATTACAGAGCCATGACTGTGTACGAACATCAGTATGAGTTTTTTTGAGGGTTGTGGTGGGACATACCTCACAGACGGCTAGAGGAAAATTCAGACCATGTGTATTAAATTTGCAGACTTAACTGTTAATTTAGATAACATGCTTACCTGAGGGGCTGACATTCGAGGCCCCCAGCACAGGGGCAGTGTTCCCTTGGGCCTTCCACATCCCACAGCAGCATGTCCATCAGGAGGTTGGGGTGGCTGTAGCAGGTCTGGTGCTCCTGGGGTCGTGGGGTGCACACTGGAAAGAGCAGCTCTGCAGCCAAAGGAGAGGGGTGAGGGGAGGGTGGTGGAAAATTTCCAGACTGGTAATGGCTGGTTGCGGCTTTTGTGAAAGCACTAGTCTTTGCAGCTAACGGGCAAAATTGATGTGACCGCATTCGCATCAGCATGTCAAGACATGAAATATTCAATTTGGTGAGCGAGAATGCAGTGGGGAATAAGTAAATAAATATCAGGCCTTCATTTTGTAGTCCCCGAGGAGGCCTTCCTAGTTCCAATTTAATGTTAATGTGCACAAAATAATTCCTTCTGTAACTTCAAGTTGGCACCACACCAAACTTTCTTTGACTCCTGAGACAACAAACTTTCTTTGACTTCTTTTAAACTTACTTTCCTTAAAATAAAAAAAAACAAAACCTTTATTTAGATTATTGTCAGTATGTGTCTTCAAGGCCTTACCCTTCTGAACGGCACAGCAGTGCTCTGGGCTGCAGTCACTCTGGTACTGGCAGATGCTGCCTGACTGTCCTCTAATGCCGTCCCCCGAGCAACTTCCCCACACACACAGTTGGCCTGCACAGCACTCCTCGTCCTTTCCGCAGGTCTGTCAGGCATGAGTTCACATTAAGCCAAAAAGCCATTGACCCACGGCACCTAATATTCCATCAAATCATTGGGGTTCTTATTCATACGTGTTGGGTACATTGTGTTAAGTCCACTCACAGCATCGAGGGCCTTGCAGGGGAAGCATTTGGAGGTCTGTATCTGGTACAAGCAGTAGCTGCCGTCTGCACAGTCTTCATCGATCAAGCACTCCTGTGGTTAATAATGGCTGGTCGTTTGAAACATTGTCGAGTACCATGCCATATAAATCCAATTAAATTCAATGCCAGCGTAAAATATGATGAATTGCCATGTCATTTCTTATGAGTGATATACACTGTAAATCACAAAAGAAAAATATCTTCAAGGCACTTCACAATACAACATTTTAATTTGCTTAAATAAGTGCATGCTTGGAAAGACAGATTGTGGCAAATTTGTGACCAAGTAGAACATAATGGTCTTTTTTAGATCCATGTTTCTTTCTGGTAAAGAAGTGTGTCAGAACATTGCTGAACACAAGCTTTCCCCTAGATTCCATCAGCTAGGCGTGTTATTCTACCAGTGGTTGTTTGTAACCTACATATCAGATGAAAAATAGAAAAACTGAGCAAAAGCATAAGAATCAGTGAAAATATGTCCAAAATAATCCAATTAGTTCAACACCTTATTGATAGTAAACAAACAATAATCCAGCAATAGTCAAACAAAAAAACTAAAAATTATTTTGGCACTACCTAAAGCTAGTAATCACATGTAATTTAAAGTTTGTGCAGTGCTTATCTTCTTGATCAGACAAAAAAGTACACCAGATGAAAGGAAGGGTGAAAACCAAAGCCCTTATTTTGGCCCATGGTGATGTGGGGGACAAGGACAATCTACAATAGCTAATATCATTAGTTCTTAAGTGTGCCTCAGACCATGGCCTGATTACAGAGCTTAATCACATGTGTGTGTATGTATGCAGGTGTGTGTGTGTGTGCACCTATTTTAAATGAATTAGTACTTAAGCAGCAATGTTTTATGTAGAGACCAGATCAGAGAGCTGCTTGAGCCCCTCTTGCCTGCACACAGCCTAGCCCAGCCCAGACTGACGTGGCTGAGTCATCTTTAATGACTCACCCAGATCAACTCCATTGGGGCAAAAGTTTTCCCTTCTTCCCGCTCACATCTCAAAGCCAGCCAGCTTCCTGTCCTCTAAACAAAACATGTTGTCGTTTCAGAAACCCCTCCCTCTGTCTGAAAGTTATTCTGGTCGAGCAGTTGTTCTCTGGAGAGGTCTTTGTGTCTGTAAGGCAAATTCACATCAAAATGAAGTTGCAGCGTCTTGGGAAACCCAGCTGCCATAAAAAAGATTTTTTTTTAAATGAGCTGAAACCATAAACTTGCAACATACGCTCAACATATGTGGGCAACTTGGGCACCGAACACAGTGCTGGTTTTTGAAATGAGACCATACTTTTTGCTACACAACAACTGGGAGTTTTAGTTAATCCTCCAGCACAGTAGCAACGTGAACTATGCAACTAACACAACTACCAAATAATGATTCTACGAGCCATTTACGGTAACATTCACAAGACACCACTTTCCATGCATTCTTTCCAGGCTTTCTAATGTTACAAGCACAGCGTGTGGAGTTTCCTGAGGGAAAAGCGCCCAAGTCAGCTATAAAATAACTAATGGCAGTTCAGTCTGTGGAAAATACTGGGGCCCTTGTGTGTATTGACAGCATAATAAAGCTTTGGGTTAGATGCCTTACATGGAGTAGGTAATTACAGTTAGAATAGACGTGCACTGCACACAAACGCAATGAGTTGCAAGGCTTAAGAAGACGAGGCACATTCTTTAAAAGCGGTAAGGACGTTTTTTTTCGCATTTTTCTGTTTGTCAAAAATGATTGAGCAAATTAAATGCTTCCAATGTAGAAACAATCTACGTAACCAAGTAAAACATTCTCAGAGCAATTGTGAATACACATAATGAAAATGTTCAGCCCAAATGTATGTATATTATAGGACATTTCCTAAATGAGTGGTCCAAAGACATAGGTCCAGAGGAGATATCTCCTTTAGTCCAAATATGTGACTGGCACGTATTCCCTACATCCTGTTTATCTCAGATTGTAAAACAAGATGAGTCCTGTTCCAAAAAACTCAAAGAATAATTACCCACTTCTGACCATATGACTCATCAAGGTGCATCCTGTCTGCACCACAAACTCAATGCAATGAACTCCCTGGTTAGGGACCCACTTTTCTTACTAAAGAAATCACTCTTCATAGGACATTGATGGTCAAGTTCACTTAGATACCAAAGTTGAACCTAACTAGTCAAATTAATTTCACCAGTCCACAGTCACTCACATGGTCAACTTCATTCCACCTGTCACTGCTTTGGATCAGATGAATCTCTCCTGTCGTATTGTCCGTTTCCTGATGACAGAAGCACAGATGCTTTAGAATCAAACACACCAACAGCATATAAAGTGAAGTACTTCACATCTAACTGACAAATCACACAAGCTCATAGTGTAAAAAGTATATCTATTTGTTGTTAAAAGGGACAACAAAAGGTTTTGTCAGTGTTCCAACTGATTGTTTTGTGAACCATTTAAAGAAATAGTCAAAGCCTCACTGAAACTTAATTTACGGTCATCAAACAGGGTATCCAATAATCTATAGAGAGGTTCAATGCATGAACAGTATTTCCTTCCAAGATGATAAATTAACAGTCAGTGAAAACATGAAACTAAACAATATTATAAAGCAAGACAATAAAGCTGTGGAAAAGCGTTGGGATACCTTAATGGTCTGTTCAATTATGTGAACGGCTTGACCTTCCAGCACGTCCTCTGAACTTGCATAAGATAGAGATTTAGCACTTTCATTTTTCATCTGCAAGAAACAGTTTCATACATTTGAGCCTAGTTTATGAAGAAGTTAAAATGTCGAAAGATAAAGACATGATTAAAAAACACTTTAGCTACTTAATTATTATTTACTTTCACCAAAAAGTAAATGCAAGGCTCATGTTACTCCTTCCAATATAATACATTTGATTAGACTTAATTGAAACACTTTGAAAGTGTTTCGAATTCGCCATCCGAAGCGGTTCTCTCTCGGTTACCTGCTGCACGGCTTCATCCAGTTTATGCTGCGTGTCCTCCATCAGTTTTTCCACCTCTCTGAACATGTCGTTCAAGGTAATGTGTCCCCGAGCCAGATTCCCATCAAGGGTCTTCATGTCGTTTTTAGTGTAAGGAGCCGTACGACTTGCAATGCCATTGAAAAAATGTAGCCATACATAAAGTGTTACAAACTTGAGCATCGCAGCGACAAATCTAGACTACGAGGAAGTTTACGTCGGAGGTCCTCCTTCACCGTCTATTTAGAAACTATGCGAACCGGCTATGGAAAAAAAAAATCCGGAAGAAGAATTAATAAAGCGGTGTGATGCCTGAAAGTTGGCTATACTTTTTTATATTCGATGACCATCCACACAATTGGACTTTTCTTCAGTCTCTCTACTAGTTAAGTCAAGTCCCATGTATAGCATATTTTTAAACAACAGGGGTTCTACCAAAGTCCTTTCCAGGTGGATTCGAGGTGGATCCATTTACAAAAAAAATAAACCGGATTAAAATGATAGAATAAGAGATTAAAAAGACCATATTAAAAACTAAAAACATAGAACGTTTAATGTATCTAAAATATAGGCTGTAGGGCATACAAAAGCAATTAATGGAAGTGGAAGACCAAATAACATATTATCTAATCAAAACCTAGATAAAAAAGACAGATTGACGAGGAAAAAATTACGATCAAGAAGCAGACTTTGTTTTGGCGTCTTTGCCGGATATTGTTACGTCGCCAATTAACATTCAGGGAATAATGCTGTACTGGTCTGGATGTGGAGCCTAGACATATAATACGTATTCTACGTATGTCTATGGTGGAGCCCCTCTGTTGTTCGTGGTGAAGGAAGGGGGGTAGGCGGCACACTCTCAGTCTCTCTGTCCCCTTGTGAGTGAGCCAGACTATTTTCAATTTTTCGGGAAACTTAGGAGATTCACCTTCTTGCACTTAGGACAATAAACCTATACATTAAAGCAACATTATGTTATAATTTAACTTTCAAATAATAGCTTCAAATAATTTTGGTGGTACACTGACTTGTAACACAGAGAATAGCGCCTGTGCCCCTGCCACAGCATGCCATGGTACGCTCTACCAATCTGACTTGGACAGGGCGCAACACCTCTTGCGACAATTATGTAATGCTCTATGGCAGGGGTTTTCAACCGGGGGCCACATGAGCCTATGTTGATCAGTTCACCATTGATTTTTTAATTTTTTTTTAATAAATTAGCTTTGATATTTCAACATATTTCTAAAATAAGAAAAAATGTCAATCTAAATAGTCTGAATATCCAAGTCACATTGCCTGTAAAAATACTGACCCATATTCAGCGAAGAAATTTCACTAACAAGTGCTACAGGCGGAATATGTGCACGGGGGGAGGGGGCATGGCGACGGCGGTTAGTGATCTACCCTGATAATTTCACATGTTTAAGTTTTATAGGCAGAATATCTGTGTGGGAGGAGGGGGCGTGGCGTGGCGTGGCGGCGGCGGTTACAAACCCGCACGCACGTGCGCTCAGGCACATCAGTGGGCTACTGGGTTACTTTCTAGTCAGAATGGTGGTCCCGCGGACAAAACCAGTGGAAAACCCCACCTGAGCACTGAAGTTCTGGGGAGGACGTGCCCCCCAGAGCCAGCAGCGCCCCATGTGGGAATCAAACCCATGACCTTCTTGCTGTGAGGCAGCAGTGCAAGCACCTGATACTGCTGCAGTGGGGCGCTGAGTTAGTCCCTTTTTGGCCGTGCATAGACGTAGACGGACGGACTCGTTGTTCTGCTTGAAGATTCCAAAAGTGGCACGCCCCCACTGAACCATCAGCAGAAGAACCCGGGAGCACAGGTGGAGAGGCACCAGAAGCTGCAGGACTTAAAACAAAAAAAAGAGTGTCTGCATTGCCATGAAGGCAGACAGATCGTTGGCGAAGTCTTGTAGAGTCTCAACCCACCGAGCCAGCTGCCCCTCCAGCTCTTTGAAGTTGAGCAGTTAAGTGAGAGAAGCAACATCAGTGTGCATCTTCCAAATAAGTAGGCTCTGAAGTAGCGAACTCCCAGGATAACATCCATCAGTTCTCGACGAGTAACAACACAGTAGTTTCCCTCTGTTCGGCTGGGTAAGCAGCTGAAGTAGGGGATCACCCGTTCACCATGTTCCCCCTCTGCACTGCACCGAACCCCACGTTACTGGCATAGGTGTCAAGGATGAATCGAGTCAGATCTGGGAATGCCAGCACAGGAGCCTCTGTGAATGCTGCTTGGAGTGCATTGAAGGCAGCAGTGCAATCTTCGCCCCACTGGAACAGTTGCGGGCTGGCTATGGTGGCAAAGTCTCTGATAAAGCACTGGGGGATATAATGCCAGCACCAGGAAGCTCAACAGTTCTCTGACGTTATGAGGAATGACCAGTCTCTCACTGCTACCACTTTGGCTGGATCTGTAGACACCCCTGCCGTGCCAACCACATGGCATAGGGACACTGTCAGTCTCTGGAACAGATGACATTTCTTTGGGTGCAGACAGTGGACAGTAAACAAGTCAAGTCAAGTCAAGTCAAGTGTACTTTATTGTCAAAAATCTATGTAACAGGGTTAGCACAGAAGTTTGAAATTGCGTTTGACCAGTCTCCAATGTGCAGTTTAAAACATTTAAATAAGACATTGACAAAATCTCTCTCTCTCACACACACACACACACACACACACACACACACACACACACACACACACACACACAAACATTTAAATAAGACATTGACAATAATCTCTCTCTCACACAGACTCTCACTCACACACACATACACACACACACACACATAGCAGCAGAAGTACAATCAGTGGTCATAAGGTGCAACAGTAAAGTAAAGTGCCAATGGCATGGTGAAGTGACTATGGAATGTTCATGTGGTTTTCTTCAGTGTGTTGATGAGTCTGATGGCTTGTGGAAAGAAGCTGTTACTCAGTCTGCTTGTGCGGGCCCGCAGGTTGCGGTACCGCTTCCCTGATGGTAGAAGGGAGAACAGACTGTGTGCTGGATGAGTTGTGTCTTTGATGATGTTCATTGCCCGCTTGGAACAGTGTGAAGTGTACAGTTCCTGAATGGGTGGTAGGGATGACCTGATGATCTTTTCTGCTGTCCTCACCACCCTCTGCAGTGCCTTCTTGTCTGCAGCTAGACAGCTGCCGTGCCAGACAGAGACGTTGCTGGTCAGGATGCTCTCAATAGCACCTCTGAAGAAGATGGTGAGGGCAGAAGTGGGAAGATCAGCTCTTCTCATCCTTCTCAGGAAGTGGAGTCGTGTCTGCGCCTTCTTGACCAGTGCGGTGGTGTTGGTAGTCCATGAGAGGTCATTCGTGATGTGCACTCCCAGGAACTTTGTGCTTTTCACAGACTCTACTGCACTGCCGTTGATGATGAGTGGGATGTGTGTTGGTTGTTTCTTTCTGAAGTCCACAGTGATTTCTTTAGTTTTGTTGACGTTGAGAAGCAGATTGTTCTTCTCACACCAGTTGATGAGTAGCTGTACCTCCTCTCTGTATGCTGAGTCATTGTTGTCTTTGATGAGGCCCACCACTGTTGTGTCATCTGCAAATTTGATGAAGTGATTCGTTTCAAATTTGGCACAGCAGTCGTGGGTCATCAGCGTGAACAGCAGGGGAGATAGCACACATCCTTGCGGCACCCCCGTGTTTATGATGGTGGTCGCTGAGGAGTTGTTTCCGACTCTGACTGTCTGCGGTCTGTTAGTAAGAAAGTCCAGCAGCCAGTTGCACAGTGAAGTGCTGATGCCTATTTTACTCAGCTTGTCCACCAGATGTTGGGGGATGACGGTGTTGAACGCAGAGCTGAAGTCAATGAACAGCATCCGCGCGTGACTGTTTTTGTTCTCCAGATGAGCCAGGCAGAGGTGGAGTGCTGTTGCTATGGCGTCATCAGTGGAGCGCTTGGGGCGGTAGGCAAATTGGTATGGATCCAGAGTAGTGGGGAGGGTGGATGTTAGGTGGGCCTTTACCAGTCTCTCAAAGCACTTCATCATGATGGGAGTGAGTGCTATGGGTCTGTAGTCGTTCAGTGATGATGCCGGTGACTTCTTGGGTAGTGGTACGATGGTGGTAGCTTTGAAGCTTGCTGGTATGATGGCTTGGTTCAGAGAGGTGTTGTAGATGTCTGTGAGGACGTCGGTGAGTGAGTCTGCACAGTCTCTGAGCACACGCCCGGGTATGTTGTCTGGACCTGCAGCTTTCCTGGGGTTCACCTTGAGTAGGGTCATCCTCACGTCCGCTGGGTCCAGTTGAAGTGTTGTGCTGTCAGGGTTTACAGGTTTTTTTGTGGGTGTTGTGGTGTTATTTTCTTCAAACCGGCTGAAGAAGGTGTTGAGTGAGTTGAGGAAGTCTGTGTTGTCCTCACACGGTGGGGGGGATGGTTTGTAGTCTGTGACTGACTGGATGCCTTGCCACAGGCGTCTTGGGTCCTTTGTGTCAGTGAAGTGTGAGTTTATTTTTTGTCCATATGCACGCTTGGCTGCTCTCACGCCCCGGTGCAAGCTGGCCCTGGTAGACTTGAGGGCCTCCTTGTCCCCAGACTTGAAAGCAACGTTGCGTGCCCTCAGGAGCTCACGTACCTTCCTGGTGAACCAGGGTTTTTCGTTTGCTCTCACTGTAATGTCCTTGATGACGGTTACATCTTCAGTGGAGGACATGTGCGCATATGCCCGTCTCGTCAGACTATCAATGCCATTGGCCAGGGTCCAGAGCAGCTCAACCATAGAGATCAGACCACAGCAGCTCTTATCGAAAACATTGTCCAAAGTGCCGCCCTAGTGCCCTGGTTAAGGCGCTGTAATCAGCCCTCTCATTAAGATCTAAGAGCAACAAAACAGTGCACCGCCCATCATACAAAGAGCATGTTGAAGGGCTTTCTAGTCATTAAACCAAGGGTACGCCGGCCTAGCAGTTTAAATTCATCACAGGAAGCCTACCAGTCTGACTTGCTGTCATACTTCGGCATTTTAATGGCTTCTACAACTCCTGGGCACTACCATCTTTGAGCCAGAAACCATTATTGTAGCTGTCCTTCTTCCACTGCGGGCTCAATGGCATGCCTGGACCCCAGAGCAGAAGTGGCGTCCAGTTTCTCTCGCATCGTCCAGGGTGGGGTGCGGTGACTCCTTTGGCTGCTTCTTCAATATTGTCTTTTGGCCACACCCCTGCTGCAGCTGGGTGACTAGGTCCTTGATGTCTCCTGGCGTTGTCATCTTCTTCTCTTCCACAGGGTGGTGCTAAATCCCACTTCTATTCTTTATGTAAGTAAAACGAAAATGGCTGAGACAAATAAAAAAGTTTGATTCGGCAAAACTGTTTGTTATGGTTGTATCAATAAAGCAAATCCATTTTACATTAATTAAAATGAGAAAGGTCTGTGTAAGCTTCGGTTGCTATATAGTCACGTGAATAAATGTACCCAGGCAGTACCAAATGTTCATACCCACGCTGATTTACAATGAGTTACCTTGACTTTTCTAGCCTGACGATGTCATACTCATAATTCTAGTCAGAATATGAGTCTGAGACCGAACCCTTGGGCTGTGATTATGGGGCGTGTTTCAACGAACCAGGAAAGAAAATTCCTCTTCGCTGAATTGGATACCTAGAACCAATCAGAGCAACGTAGTATTACCATGAGAGAGGTTGAAGGACCATTACCATCTGATAGATTAAACCTTTACCTGATCCCGTAGGAAGGACGGCAAAAACATCTTTTCAATCGACAAATGCCTTGATCGCGTTTCTCTGTTCCTCTTTCAAAATGAATGCGCTGTCAATATCTGTTGAGATATGCCTGCTCACGTTACTTAATTAGCACTCAAGGCTAGAAGCTACCATTTGTTTCAATGTTTTTTTTGTCTACGCGTTAGCATAACCTATCAATAATGGTCTAGAGTGCTTCAGTTAAGACCTACAATCCTCGGCAACACTCGTTTTGCGTATACACAACTAACCGAGTCAATGTAGATATAAAAAAAGTCGTGTAGATAGCTTAAATCATATAAAATATGTCCCACTAAGCTTCTGAGACGGCGCCATCTTTGTTCGATGTATATTCTATCTAAATCTGTCCATCAACGTATAAAGCCCGCCCTTACAATTTGATTGGTCAGATCACTTTTCTGGACCGTTTAACCTCTCCCAACTAGTTCAAGTCCAGACTGAATCTCCCAGACCAAAAATGTTGTGGGCGGAGTTCAGGCTGGTATCCAGGCTATGACTTTTCTAGATTGCTAGCTAGATTTTTTTTTTTTTGCCTGAGCTTTATATTTGGGTGTCAACATCTTCCAACCTTGTGTGTACCCCCAGAGTGCACTTTATTACTCCCCCCTCCTTCTGACAGTGAGTTCCAATATGTAACGCAGTCTGTCTGTTGTTTTGTTACAAACATCACCATTTTTAGGGCAAAAATACATGTGGCTAGGCTTAAAGTATTTGAGGCTATAGAGTGATTGGATCTAACAACTAACAACATCACTACCATACAGTAACTTTGACTGACTAAGCACAAAGTTAAAACTCAGGCTTCTTTTTATCTGCCTTTAATATTTTAAATCTAGCCACAAAAAAAAAAACACCCCAGGATTCTTTACTACAGACTTTTAATATGGTGTGAGTGGATCAAGTACATTGCTCATGTCAGGGGAAACAAAAATTGTATTATAGTATTGGAACATAATTGTATTAAGAACTCATTTTCATTAAGCTTCAGGAAGCTGTTAAACATCCAGAGTTAAATATCTTTGAGAGTCAAAAAGAGGTTGTAAATTGTCTTGACCAGAATTAAGAGGGAAATATATTTGAGAGGCAAGAAATGCAGTGACAACAGAGGGGGCCTAGGTATTGAACCTTGTGCCATCCGTATTGACCATAAATCCTATTAGATAAGAGGCAAACCACTGAAGGGCTTTTCCCTTTTACCCCAATACAATGCTCAAACTGCTCAAGCAATACTGCATGGTCCACTGTGTCGAAAGTGGCAGTCCGATCTACAGTATAATAACCAAAACTGAACAGCCCTTATAATAAGCTGGCTCAGTGTTATGCATCGCAGGATCCCATTGTCATTCAGAACTCTTTGCAATTGATTAAAACTGCCTTTTCAAGTATTTTCCATACAAATGAATAAAAAATCAAGTTGTTATAACTTCAGTCAATGACATTACATTTGTATTGGCTTATTAATGTATTTATTCCAAAACATATCCAATAACTTAATATAGGCCTAGTTTATTTTTTTGTCATAATGATTACATTAATGATCTTCATCAAATGATGTTTTTTTTTGGAACTCAGTTCACTGAATCTTTGAGGGAATGAGGGAATACAGTAAATTAATTGTCAGTAACCAGCCTTTTGCTGAACTGGAAAAGACTACTGTGGAAGAAGACAATCATCATGGTTGAGGTGATAATGATGACGATGACGACGACGATGATGATGATGATGATGATGAATAGCCTGTCCTTTCCTCGAACGACCCAACGTTTGAGTTTTAGAATCCTACCACCAGTAGATGGTGCTGTTGCATCATAGAGATGCTTGATATTTGAGAATACGGGGAACGTTTTGTTTATTTATTTTATATTTTTTACAAGATTGAGAAACAGTATTGGAGATGAAAGAGATTACCTAAATAAATGGTGGAGACAAAGCTACTGCATATACCGTTTTGAGAATATATGAGTATTCTTCCTGTATTAGCCTAGCCCTAGCCCATAATGGGTGCCTGTCTTGGGTGCCACTCTCTTGGACTATATCCAGATACCAATAAGGAACTTTGTGACTAGATGAAGTTTGGGAGAAGACCAAACACTCGTATAGATCGTACATAATGCTTGAAATTAAACAAACGACGCTTTGACAATTGACTTGTCTTATTTGTATTATTATTTCCTTTACATATTTTAAATACGTGGTTAACTGGAATAAATGATTGATTCTGAAATAAAAAATAACTGGGCCGGATCTTAGGCTGTTTCCTATGCCATGTTGCTGTTATTGTTTGTTTGTTGGGAAGCCTGAGCCCGTAAGGAAAGGTTGCTTACAATTAATCCGGGGATTGGCCAAGAGGTCTGCGTTCCAAGTTTATCGACAAACTTCCCATTGGACGTCATATCGCCAAAGCGCCGCCTTGAAGATGATGTGAACAAGTACGAGAGACACCAGACCTTCCGCGCGCTAACTATAAGGCTTCATTTGGAAGTTTAGAGGGAAATAAAAAACACATTTCGAGCTTTGCAGGTTTAGTAAATGCAATAGGAGTTAAAGATTGAAACACGGACCGTACGGACGGACATGGAATTGCTCAAAACCGCTGTCACTGAAGTTTGAACTGGCATCTGAGGTAAGTAGCCTAAGTTCACTTGCTAAACTGCACTTCACTTAAGCGTGCAGTCAATCACGCCTGATTGACAATCTTGAAATGCTATGAAGTTGCTGTATCCTTTATGTGCCACATAATCTTGACCGCTTTCTCTTGAGAACACGTAGGTATCCATTTCAACAAAGTCTTACGATCAGTTTCAATGAAACAAAAGTCTATTAAATTTTAATTCACAATTAAGGGCGTGCTGGCCTGGGGTTGTGTTTCTGGTATGCAGTTACACTTTCTGACTAAAGTTTCAATTCGTAAATATTTTATCGTGGGTCATACAAGGATTTTATTGTCTAATTTTCAAATGTTCTACCGGGAAAGTAACTACATTGACTAAGCCAAGTCTACTATTGAATAGTTTGCGACACATAACCACATGACTTGATACACTGGTAGACTTGCAAGTGCATACACTTACAGTGTGAGGTTAGGTTAGGGTTCAGACACATCCGTTCTGATCAGTGTAGTAAGGAGATTACCAATAAATAGGCCAACGTGCGTCAAACATTTTTTAATCAGAAATGGATAATGCAAATCCTAATGAAGTGTGAGCTTTTTGTTCTAAACAGTTTCCTAACCGCTCACTTGTGCAACATGTTCCTGCCAAATAATGAGTTATAATTAGTGTAATCAGAAGTATGCCGGTGTTAGGTTGAGGGAAGAGTGTGCACGTTGGTCTCTAGAATTCAGTTGCCAGAACATATATTTTCCAACATCAAGTTCGACAGTTGGTGTTGATTGGTGGGAACTGCAATATCCTGAGATGGCCAGAGTTGACTTATGTCAGAGGGGTCAAAAGTGTTCACTCAAACATTCATTGTGTTGAATATTGCCTGATGATGGTCATTGTTTGGATTGTAGCCTACTCTCTCTATTCCTGACGGAATACAACTCACTCTGGTGAAATATTAACAATAATTTACAAAAAATGTAGTCAATGTGATGGGGTACATGAGAAGGATTATCGGACTCAGGAGTTCTACGACATTGCCATAGAGGACTGTTCATTAGCTCTATTGTCAAGAGCAAAGGTTACTCTGCTTTTATACTGCCTATAACTGTGCTGTTAAAGGAGTGTTTATCTTGTTCTCATTTAAATATAATCAATAATGCTTATCTCTGAAGTAGTTATATAGTTCAGATTGATTGACATTATCTTGTTCCCTCGTCTCCTCAACTAATCTCACACATGGTGTATGACGAGCATATATTTAAAAATGGCCTATAAAGGAACCTTTTTACTTTTTTCATGGATTTTTATAATCAGATGTCACTCTCAGAGCAGCACTAACAAGCTGTTACACAACTGTCCATTTCCTGGTTCTTGGTACAGACTTATAAGGGCTGTTCAGCCTATCAACAGAGGGAACGACAAAAATACACCAAGTGCTAGTGGTGGTGTCACTGTCATTGCTGTGCCATATGGCTAGCTGTCAGGAGTGCAGCCAAACTCACTGCAGTAGGGAGGCATGGAGAGGAGTAAGTCAGTGTGAGAATGGGTAGGAAACATTCCCTTTTCTTTGATGGCAGTTGGCAGATATCAATTTGTGTTTGTTAATCAGACACAAAGGCTGGACCACCACACATAGATTTCATCGAGCTTTTCCAAACCCTGACATTTACATGATCATCACTGAAATGTAGTACAACTTTTGTAACCTGCTTGTTTGTTTATCTGAATGTTTACAGTATGAAAGTATGTTTCTTCTGAATCGGGAAGACAGCACGAACAGAGATTACCCAAGTAAATGGTGAAGAAAAGGTTACTGCATTCACTGTTTTCAAATGATATGAGTATTCTTTTGGTAGAACATGAAGTGATGTTTTTGGGATGGATCTTTTTAGCACTGAGGCTAACCACTGCAGTCTTACATCTGCAATAGCAGGAGTCGGTGGATAGCCTACCCTCCCCTGGTTTCTTCTGTTCCATGGGATTACATTAGATATCAGCCTTTTGTTTTGGATTAGGGCAATAAGTAGGCTGCTTGACTGGGCCAGGCATTCATATTGAGTTTTTTTTCCCTTCTGTGTTTGTTGAGAAACAAATGTCTTTTTTTGTGAGAAGTTTTGTGGCTATTGTTGGAGTGTATGCTGCAATAGTTGCCATTTTAACAAAGAAAAGTGAAATTTGGATGGTGTTTGTTAAAGTTAAAAGTTATTTTATGATACAAGATGTATTGGGACACTCTGTAGTCTTATTAACTCGACTTGCCTACCTTTTTATGGTAGAGTTTCCAATTGAATGGCCACAAGTCTCATGAACTTCGAGATGGCATGACCTTGTGTGCTATGATAGTTAATGACCTTGTTTAAAAAAAGAAGTGTCTGAAGAGTTTTCCCATGAACAGTGTCTCTAGCAACAGCCCAGTGGGCACTTCACGGAAGCTCTGTTTTCATGCGCTTGTCATCAGTTATCAGTGGACTGTGACTTGATCTGTAAAGTTCCACTTCCTTTGTGATTTCTTCTATCCAACCTCTCTCAGTCCTGTTTGTCACAGAGGCAGAATAGCCTTTGGGCATGTATGACTAGTCAGTCCACCATACAAGTTTTCCCCCTCTTGAGGACCTAAGTCAGTGGGATATCGTCTGTCAACACAAACTGGATGAGCAGGCTAAGGCAGCTTAGCAAGTGGGAATCATTTGCACAAGGATTATTTAATTTAACCACCCAAAACAAGTTTCTTATTTACGGTGACTTAAGGATCATGAACCAATGATAAGACCTTTTTATCATTTTGCTGCAGAAGCAGTGGTCATGTCATGTTAGACAATTGACCAAGATCCCTGAATGATGTAAATGCTATGCTCAATTTCATATAGTGCTTCGCTTCTGAAAAGGCACAGTATAATTTCCTAGATGGGAGGTTATGAGGTCTATGTCAGAGTTGACACTTGGTTCTATAGGTTGAGGGATTTGAATTAGAAGTGTGTTGCCCACTGGGCTTCAGCTCGAAACTTGAAACCTGTCTATTCTGAGCAGATGCCTTGTGAAAGCTGCACCACACACACACACCACACACACATTCGCAAGGCTACTGCAAAAGATCTTCCTGGGTACACTAAAGTGATAGGGCTCATTGGTGGTAGGGGAAGGGGAAACCTCTCTGAAAGTGCCTGTGTGGTTTTTGTGTAGTAGCCATCGCCATTGTGGGCTGCTCTTCTTAATTAATTGTCTTCTTCTTAATGAATGATCTAACCCGATCTTATCTTCCTCTTAATTATTATCCTCTTAAGTCAAACTTCCTCTTCCTCCGTGGCAGTTGGTGCGGGCTTCTCCTCACATCAATTCTACCGTTATTGTGTTTACTTCTGTCTCCTCCATGCCCCAAGGGAATGGCAAATAAGCACTTGGAGCAGAAGAAAGATCCATCTTTTTTTGGTTTCATTTAACGTATTACTTACGTGTTTCCTGTTTTTTGATGTCAGCAGACCAAATCTACACACCAAATGATGGTAATCTGGAGAGGTCATTACAGCCTGTGTGGTGGCAGCATGACTATATTACCCTTTACTTAACTCCCAACAGTCGCTTAGCTCGTTAGTTAATTCCGCAAATACTACAATACACTTGATTTTTGAAATTTGCATGCTTTTTTTTTTTTTTTTTACACCATTCCAGTCGTGGTAGACATTGCATTGCGTGAGTGGATGGGGAAGGCCTGACGAGTTTCTTGTCCCAAGGCAAAGCAGTGTGGTAATGGTTATTGTTGCCCTTTATGGTGTGGCTATTACCTGTCTGGAACAAGGCTACGACACTTGCCCTCTGAAACACCTGGTGTAAGCATGGAAAAAGCACTTACTTATTTATTAATTTTTTACCCAACTCACCTCTGTGCACACAGCTGATTATGGCTAAAACCACAAAATCGGTAAACCCCAGGAGAATAATGAGAGCAAAAGAGTTGTTCATCAATGGCAATCCTGGATCCTTTTTATTGTTTCTTTCTCACTATTTCAGGGTTTTTTAACTGGGTATCATTACTGTAACTTTTAGGTCATTTGGCTAAAAATCTGGGTTGATGTAATGTAAGTCCTTTGCTGGGCACAAACACAATCCCAGCCTGAGTGAGCACAATGCTCTCTCCTTACCTATATTGGTTTGCAACCCTCCCTCCCCTCCCCAGCATATTGTGTACAGCAAGCCATGTTAGCCAGCCATAGCAAAGTGAGCGTAGTAAAACTGAAGATGGTCTATCCATTTTCTCAAATACTTAGACAAGCGGAGGTCATGCATTTAACCTTAGGACGTCTGGAATGTTGGCTTTGTCACACCACTGCTCATGTGAATTACTCTCCTGCTGAACAGCGACAGCCTCTGCTGGAACTTTAGCCTGTAGTTACTGATTGTTCAGCTTTATAGCACTCTGGCACACAATGTGCTCTGAATTTCCATTTCTTACAGCTAAAGTAAAGCTCGCTTTGGGAATGAAAAATGCCTTATAGTTCTAGTCTACGCTCAGCTACAGTTCTTATTATTCTAAATCAACTTGCCCCAATTACCTCCAAATCGAGGGAGATTTCAAGTGCGATACGGTGTCTGGTATTTCCTTCAAAACTCCCATGGTGAGTTGAACTGCACAAAGTCAAATATAGACAGCACCCTTCCAGTGAACTTCCTGGACCACACTGCTTTTTGCTGTGCTTATGGGTGTCTATGTGTCTAAGGGGCCTGGGAGATTTCAGTGGATGAGGGCCAGGATTGGACATGTCGGGGGTCAAGCTTCATAATCATGATCTCCGGAGTGAATTCTCATGGGGCTCTGCATCTAAAGCATGGAACGGGAGGGATGGGAATGTTTTGAGCGGGAGAGGCTGAGCAGAGCAGCTGTCTTTGGATATTGCCTCCACAGTGGCAGAGGGGAAGTTGTAGCTAGCTGTCAAACTCGATTAGGCCTCCGAGATCAGAAACCTCCCTCAGGCCCACTAAAGGAGTGGGATGGGGTGGTACGCTGCTGTAGGCGGCCAGCCCCTGGGACAGACCGCTCCCTCGCCTGGGTTGCGCTGGCCTGCACACGGGGCTACTCGTATGATTCAAATATCAAGGAAACCAAACATTCCTTGCATGCTCTAGTAGCACTTACTTATTTGTATTATTTTGACATTCTTTAATGTTGAAGTTTGAAATAACGTATTGAATTACTTATTCAATTATTGGTCTTGGTGTTGTGAAGAAAGAACCTAATGTAACTCTGTGCCGAAAATGAAACAAATGGCATAGGAAACAAAACAAGATGACTAATTCGTTACTGGAGTTGTTCTACATGTAGGGGGTAGGTTTAGCAAAGTGAAAAACGTTATTGAAGTTATGTGTTGGACGTCTTTTTTTGCAAACACTTTGAAGGGACTTGGCCACCAGAGGCACATTCCACCCTAATTCCTGTGTTAAAAACACCTTTGTTCTGTCTGACCTGGCGAGCACTTTCATAATCCCATCAAGTAGTTCATGCCTGTAAATCACTACAAATATGCCTCAAAAATGGGTTGTGTCAGCCGTTTTAGGACTTAGCGTGAAGGTGAATAGTTGCTCCAGGTGAGTTTTAACCAGGTCTAAGATGATCCTAAGTGAGCTGAAACTGTTGCCGATTACTGGTGACTCCTGACTGGCCTAAAAGCTTATCAGCTGTTCAAAGTCCTTTTAATGTGAATATGTCTTGATCATTGAATTGTGTATTGTTGCTCTTGATTTCAGCTCTGAGTGGGAATGTGTGTAGCACTCGTCCTGGATTTGAAGACTTGAGTGGTTGGTAATATAACGGAAGATGGGTGAACTTGACGATCAGGCCGGACAGCTCTTTGAGTCCTTCATCCAGGCATCCACGTGCAAAGGCACCCTCCAGGCCTTCACTATATTATGTCGGCAGTTGAATCTAGACCCATCTGACTACAGTGCCTTCTACCGCAACCTCAAGAGTGCCGTCACCTCATGGAAGGCCATACCCCTGTGGAACAAGCTGGACAAAAGAGCCAGCCACAAAGAGTACAAGAAAGGCACTGCCTGCACAGACACCAGGGTAAGATCAGATAAACACTTTACCTCAACAGGAATGTCCGCTAATACTAGAGATGCACCGATCAATCGGCCGCCGATTAAAAAAGCCGGTTTTATATCCAACCGGCCACAATCGGTGACCGGCCGGTCACTGTCGTAATTTCCGGTTTTCGGCCGATCAAACTGACCCGCATGCGCGGTACGTAGCAGCTCAAGGCGCCCAGAGCAAAACAGCTAAAAACTAGCAAGACTCGGGAAGAAAACATGTAGCTGATTTGGACTTATTTGACTGTGTGCCAGGACGACCCAAAACACGCTGTTTGTAATGCTTGCAAGTCAAAAATAAGACATGTGTAGCGTCCGTGTTAGGGCTCTCTCAAGAACTCACACTGAGAAAATATCTCTTTGGATAAGTAGCTCTCCGTTTAATAAAAGCGTATTTCACTCGTGCTCAGAATAACCACAACAAGTCAACCCATTACCATGGCAGCTCCCCTAACAGAAATCCCGTTGCCACTAGTCCCATTATGGAATGCTACACATGTGGCTGCCAGTGCAGAAAAAGACGTTTACAAATATATGGATATCTTCGCAAATAACTATTAAAAAATGTGAAACACATCGGGATATTTAGCCGATCATTATGCAGAATAATATTCCTTACAGTTGAGTAGAATATGTTTGTTAGAAAAAGATCGCTATTTTCACAAATTAACGTCTGTCATTCGTCTGTCGTCTGTCACTCTACTGAGAGTAGTCGAGTAACGTTAACGTTAGGATGTAAAAAACGCTGGCATGAAAACAAAACACACTACCCTGCACTTGCCCAAGCCTACCTCTCTGCTCCATGTACAAGCGTCGACAGCGAGCGCTTTTTTAGCTTGGCTAGTAATGTCATAGATGAGAAAAGAAACAGGCTTTCTGGTGAGAAGGCAGAGATGCTTCTGTTTGTGAAGAAGAACCTGCCATTGATGGTTAAGTGATTGCATTGGGAGTGGGATGGAGTACTTTCATCACAACCTAAAGCTACCTGTTTGTATTGATGTTTTTTTTTTTATCCCATATTATGATGCACTTTTTTATTTAGAGAGGTCAAAGGCCTGAAATGTGCAATTTACTTTGAGAACCAGTTTATTTTCAGTACATAATAGTGCACTCTATCTTTTGTTTGTATTTATTTTAGTTTTATCCTAGTTATTGACCTGTAAACTGGACTGAATGTCAGTGTTCTTGAAAAGGGGAGTTATGATAGCATATAGCCTACCACTAGTTGTGGTTTTAATTGCAGTTATATAAGCAAAATGTTGTCTGGGAGAAGGGTACTCACGCCAAACAAATATGGTGTCTATTATATGATTATAATTATTTCTTAGAAAATCGGTATCGGAAAAACCGGTTTTGGCAGGTCAGACCTCCTTAAAAACCGGAAATCGGTATCGGCCAAGAATTTTGCAATCGGTGCATCTCTAGCTAATACCTATTTTTTTAGCATACCTGAGGTTGCGATTCATTTATTTCCTGTCTGTTTTATTTCCTCCTAAATGAGCCTGGAGGCAGGATTTGAGGAGGTTGCTGTGGCTGACACTCTTGTTGAAATGAGTTTGAATGAGTTTTTGTCCCTGTCTTTGTCACAGTGTGATATTCTGTAGATCAGTTTATCAACACATAAACATATCAGCACATATATCTGCATTTGCAGAGAAAGGAAAGTGTCTTCAGAAATGGTCTAAATGCTGGCAGAGCCTGACAGTTATTCAAATGGCACTCATTTGATTTGGTAGTTAAATCACTTCTGCAACTTTCAGCGACGTGTCTGAAGTGTACTGTGACCACAGTATAGTGGCTGTAATGAAGCATGAATTATATGACTTTCCAGATTTCTGTTTTGATTCCAGTGCCTTGTATTCTGTTAACCAATTAAGTCAATGAATGCGGTGTTTTTTTCCATCTATATGAGACCTGTAGGTCTCTTGTCATTGCCCCAAACACACAGGAATTCCCTGGCCATGAACACTGGACGCATTGAATAATAAGTGTCAGGTATCCCACAGGTACTCTACAGGTTGGCTTCCTCAGAGCAGTGACGACATGCCTGCAACCTAGATTAGCCGTTTCTGCAGGCCAGTCAGGGCACGGCCACCAGAGACGTGACCATTTAAGTAGAAATGCTTCGGCATGTTGTGCAGAGTGCTTGAATGACTTCATAGTTATCCAAGTCCCTGATAAGGAACTGATATGTGGGCTAAAGGGAAGGAAGGAAGGCAGGTCCTGGCATAGCAAAGTGAAGTCAATACTGAAGTGTGTTGAGAACCATAATCAAGCAATGTTGCCTTTACATTTGAAGTTGTCTGTCTTGGTGAAAGTTGATTTTTTTTTTTCATGCTCCGTTTTTTGGGAGATTTTTGCATAATGTTTGCATAGTGTTATGTGCCTGTGTGAGCCTCATTCAACAAAACACTGATGAAGGAAGGTGAATGCAGTCATGTTGTGTTTAGCAGTTGTGGGGTACAGACCGTGCATGTTTTACTGTAAAGGAGGGGTTAAGCAGTTGTTATGTTGGTTAGGTTAGGTTGTTGGCTGTATGGGTCGTTTGCTTTGGCAAAGTATTTGCATGGGACAGTGAGAGGATTGGCCACTGTGGGAAGTCCCCAAACAATAGCACAAGGAATTACTTTTCTTTTCCTGTGTATAACTAAAAGAAAAAAACGTTGCACGCGTTGCAAACGTTTGCATTTGTGTACTTTACAAATGATGGCCGAACCTTCAGCTGGAGAAGGCGGCTTCCTGTAGGCCACACATCTGATAAAATGGCAATTACCATAAATCTGCTTCAAGCGAGCAGATTTGCATTCTTTTTTTTAATCAGAGTAGTCATCTCATCTAAAAATGACGTCTACACAAATATCATCTCTACAGAACATTTTGCATTTTCACTCCTCTCTGCTTTCCCTGTTCCCCTTCCTGATGCCACAGCCCTGTGATTGGTAAAAGGTGGAGTGGATTGTGCTGTACACCAATGGGTGTTGCAGAATGCACACTTTAATGGATAAAAATGCACTTTGATGTTGGATATGGGAGGGTTTCCTTTGGATGGTATGTGCCTAACCACAGGGCAGGAAGCCCAGGCTCACAGGAAACCCTCTCCCATTACTGCAATGCATAGACATTTAAAATGAGGGGGAGCTACGTGAGCTAAGACTGCTGGTAGCTCCACACTATTTGTGCACTGTTGGTGTTAAGGTTGTTGTGAGTTCTGTTTCAGTTCCATTCTGTTTTTCCATTGCTTACATATTTTAGAGCCTGTGGCTATAGCTACATGGAGGTAATTTTAAGATGGAAAAAAATGTCCGAGATACGCAGTGTTATTTGATCAGAGTCCAGTGAGATTGCTCTTGATTTCCTGAAGACTCCTTTTATAGTTGCCATGCCCTTATCAGATGAGATGGTTGTAAAAGTGACTGGAGTATCTCCGTTTCATGACTGTGTTGTGACTTGTGAGGAGCCTTTTATGACAAGGTCTGGGTTGTTTTTATAGTTGACCAAATAAAACTTTTGCTTTTCATTGGGGACTTCCCACAGCAGCCAATCCTCTCACTGTCACATGCAAGTACTCATAGGCAGCAACCTAACCAATATAACAACTGCCCAACCATAGATCCTGTGCAACAGGCTACAACAACAATGCACATCTGGCCGGAGACGGCAGTAACACGTGCCGCATGCTATACCTGAGATCCGTAAAGGCCCTCCTTCACAGTCCAACACGCGCTGTCTGTAGCCCACAAGTGCTTAACCAAACAATATGACTACCCAACCATGAACCCTGAACAGCAGGATACAAAAATATCAACGAAGCTGCCTTTGTCAGCATTTCACTGGGCTTTTCAGTCAGACACCTTCCTTCATCAGTGTTTCATTGAATTAGACCCTCAACAGTGCTGTCTAGCATCCTAGACCCACCCCCCTCCACACTCATGATGGGTTAGAACACATGCCACTACCAGAGACAACAACAGATACACCTCAAGAGACACCTCAACAAGATTACACATCTCTGTTTTAGTTCAGGTGAACTCATGACCCCAAGTAGTCTGCAAGTGCCTCAGCCATAACCACTGGCTCACATTTTTAGCAGCCTCAGACAACTCTTTTAAAGCTCCTTTGAGTTCCTGTCCTCAAAAACTAAAATCCAACAAAGGTGTTGTGGTTGATTTAGCTGTCACAACAATCCACTGTGGAACTTGAAGTTGTCTACCGACATTAGCCGGCAATCTCCAATCCCACACTTTGCCGGGTCCTGTCCTGCAGCCTTTCACCACCAACAACCCATTGAAATGCCTTTGTAATAACCTCCATTGCCATGGTGAATTTGTACATCCAGCTATGACTCAGATCTCCAAATGCTGCCAAGATGTGGTGTAGCTCAGAGCTCAGAGTCAAGAGAAATAAATTCAAATACGCTATCTATCAATTTAGCAGACACAGATACACAGACAAATGCACATTTTCATTAGTTGGTTTACTCCCTAATATAACTACTAGAACCTCTGATACATTTTGCCGTTTGTTTATTTCATGCTTCAGCGAATCATAGTTGATTACCAGCAACGGAATTTTAGGTAGCTATAGCTATTTAGATAGGAGTACATAGTTATGAAGGAGCAGAGAAATCTATAGACCCATCCAATATAACAGTCTTTAAGTTGTGTTAATCTACAGCAGAGATATTATTTCAAACACTGATTCAGCTTGTGCAATATGTCAACATTAGCAGAAAATGGAGTATACTTTTGAGACACCCATGCGTTTTACACCAAGCCACGTCCACAGAACTTTTCTTCCGCCCAGGTGTCCATTCTTTTTTTGCTTAAATGACCTTAACTTTGAGGTTGAATTCTACAATCAGTTTGCCAAACTAAGGAAAATCACATGTTAATGGGTAATAAGGCACAACTGATGAATTAAGGTAGTCATGACCATTTTATTTCAGGCTGTTCTATGGCGTTAGTGTATTCCTTGGTGTGCATTGTGTAGTCATTCCAACTCTCCTGTTCAGAATAGCCTTTAGTAATCCCATCATTCAAGATTTACGGCTCCTGATGTGCTGTGGTCACAAGTATAATGTGGTCTTGTCTCATTTACGGCGTACTAGCTAAAAGTTTCAACTGTAAATGTAAGGTGTACAATTTGAACTGTATTTCTGTGTCATTCCCTAGACCTCAAAGTGAAGTAGTCTTTTCCTTCCTCCTTAGTGTCTGATCATTGGCGGTGGCCCCTGTGGCCTTCGCACAGCCATTGAGTTGGCCCTCCTGGGAGCCAAAGTGGTTCTGATCGAGAAGAGAGACACTTTCTCCAGGAACAATGTACTGCACCTCTGGCCCTACACCATATATGACCTCAAGGACCTCGGTGCTAAGAAGTTCTACGGCAAGTTCTGTGCCGGAGCCATAGACCACATCAGTGAGTGCCAAATGTCCATATTGTGCCTACTGAAGAGTTTTTGTCATGCCTCTTTAAAGTTCTTTCCAGATTCACTTCAGGCTGTGTCCCTCCGTGTTGTCTTTGTTATTCTCTCAGCCAGTACCCTTAAATTTGACTGTTAAAATAGATCCTGCTATCTGTAGGCACTATCGCTTTGCCAGCAAATCTGCCTGTAAGGGATGTCTGAGCAAAGCTGATAGACTCTCCTTTATGGTGCCAGAGATGCACCTGGCAACACATGTAAAACACTGAAGTTGGATGAGCCATGCCTGCCCTGCAGATGCATGGTGTTACTGCCTGTGTGTTCTTTTTTTCTATTTCTTTCCTCTAAATCCACATATTCCCCTAGTGGTTTTAATCTAGTCAGAAATATCAAGTTCTCTTGCATCAGTCAAGGGAAAAACTCAAAGTGGTTGACTACTCGTTCCATTTTTTTTTGCCTGTGTGTACAGCCCTGTGGTCACCGCTGCCATTTTGTTCTTGTTTTGTTTGTTTCCCAGGTATTCGCCAGCTACAGCTCATGCTACTGAAGATTGCCCTCATCGTGGGTGTGGAGGTGCATGTCAACATTGAGTTTGTCAAGCTCCTGGAACCCCCAGACGATCAGGGCAATGATGGTAATTATATGTTTGAATTATGACTTTATCATTAGCAATATTATCGCCTTTTATCAGGCTGTTTGACATACGGTTGCATTGAGCTCAGTGCTGCCCCCAGATAAGGTAACTCAACAAGTCTGGGTCAAGGTGGTGCTGCTTTCCCTTAGGTCACATTATCACAGAAAGGCAAACGGCATAAAAGAGTTTCAACTGAACTAGGCACTGAAGACATCTCCTTTTCAAGACTCTCACTTCATCGCTGCAACTAACCAGTTCCATGGCTCACAAACTATGTCCAGGTTGCTCAATGCCTTTTCTGTGAAATACTATTCAAATGGTAGCCTAAGAATGTCCTCACATACCAGTCACATACCAGTGATGGGTGTCAGATCTAAATTTTAAACCATTTTGGACTCATAGGAGTATAGGATCTCAGTGCTGTGAATGCTGCTAAGCTGATGTCTGTCAACATCACTCGCCTGACACATTATATATCCATTAAACTCTGTAATCAGTTCTTTGCTGAGCTCCAAGGAAGCCTGCCCAGCGAGATTTGACTCTCCAGCTCAGTCTGGTGACCCTGTGACAAGTAGCCCATTGCTGCAGAGTTGGCAGGGGCTTGTTAAAAATAGGAGGCATGTCTAAATTGAGCAATGTGACGATTTTGTCCCCAAGCTTCCCACCACGATGACATGCTGCAAATGGTTTATCTTAGGGGGGGAAAAAATGCACTTTTCCATGTACTGCTACCAACCCAGCATTTGCACATGCGTAAATCTGATATCGAGAGGGCTTCCGTTTCTCTTGCACGTCATTGCCACTCAGCCCCTGGCATTGTAGGAAGGATAAACCCTCCAGACCTGCTCTATATATAGGGCCAGTGTCACAGAGGGCACCCACACCTCCTCTGTTATGCATGTCCATCAGTGTTTTTTAACTGTTTTCACAAGGATTTGCTTTCATTGTGTGTAAGTTGACAATGTTACTTTAACTAGTACATGCATCCGTGTGAATGGGTGTTATATGTGGAAGTATCACATAATGGTTTTAAGCATACACTTGTGTTTTCACCCTTCCATAAAACCATCTCAGGAGTGCAGTCCTGGCAATGAGAAATCTTAGGTAGATTACTGTGGAGGGCAACGCTGTTACTCCTTGCTTTAAGACCTCACTCTTCTCTTCAACCTAGGGCCTGGCTGGAGGGCAGAGATTCGACCAGCTGATCACCCATTGGCCAGCTATGACTTTGATGTAGTGGTGGGGGCAGATGGCCGCAGGAACACGCTTGATGGTGAGTGGGTGGCTGGGCGTTGGTATTGGCATGTGGGCAGGTGTTTCATATGCAGTCATGCCATGTGAATGCTCACGCACGTGAAATGTCTACACAGATCAAAATAGGAAGCTGAATGTACAGATGTAGTGGGCCACAGGCCTGACCTGAATATTCTTTTTATGATGTATAGAAATAAAAGGTGCCATGCTGGTTAGCCATTTTCAGCCATTTTATTGATAACTGGCAAAATGACCCCCTCTCTATAAAGAGCTTTGGTCAAGCTGTGAAGTGTTTTACCAAAAGGAATCATGGGGTTGTATTGGGAATACTGAATCAGCCTAAATGACAAGGCTTCATGCAGCTATTTGGAGATGGACATTAGGGTTGCTCCCTCACAGGCTTTAAATAAGACCACAAATTTAGTTGTAAATTGACCATTTTTACCCTACAGGTCTTATTGGGGTGCTGTTTTGACCCAGGTTGATGGGGAGGTGGCAGCTACAGTAGTTTGCGGTTTAAGTCTATGCCCCTGTCCCACATTCTAAGATGTCTGAAAAGTGCCCTTTTAAAGGCTTGCATGGATAGGTGGGGTACAGTTTCAGACCAGATTGATTTGAGATAAAATCCCCATACGTCTCAGACAGATTATTGTTTTCCGTTGCCCTTCCTCCACAAGATTACCTATGTTAACTTTTAAACTACCTTTGAACTATACTAGAATGAATTGCATTGCAACTTATAGACTTTAAAAGCTTGTCTAGTCATGAATCGTGGCTTTGCTGGAGAGGTTTTTGTGGTCACATGTGGTGTGCAGTTGTTGCCTTGAAAGGAAAGACTGAAGCTGTCTTTCACAACAGCAGAACAATTCCTAGGCCAGAGATTATGTTCCTTGAGAAGTGAGAAGCAAATTCATCCTCTGTCTGCTGGTATAATAGATTGGACATTAGTTGAATGACTTTCAGAAACTGTGGATTCAGCATGGTATTTGAGTGGCAGTAAAAAACACTTGAATGTAATAGACACTACCCTATGTCGACATTATGATCTTGTTCGGTCTCTCAGTGGTATTCCATTTGGATTCTTGGGTGAATCACATACAATTGAGTGTGAGAGTTGCTGCATGAGACCTGGCAATCTTCAGTGCTTTCTAAATTTGTAATTTTAGGTTTGTAAATGACTGCATTGAAGGCATCCTAATCCAGGAAGGGGAACCTCAGATTTTTTTCACCGGGGCTGGCAGGGGTCCCACAGTTTTTCCTGAAGTCTGATCACTGTCCAGACGTGTGCTGACCTCCTGGCTCTCTCCCTCGCCAGGCTTTCGGAGGAAAGAGTTCCGTGGGAAGCTGGCCATTGCCATCACGGCCAACTTCGTCAACCGTAAAACCACGGCCGAGGCTTCGGTGGAGGAGATCAGTGGCGTGGCCTTCATCTTTAATCAGAAGTTTTTCCTGGACCTCAGGGAAGACACCGGTAATCTTCTAAGCCTTCGAATCTGTCATGCTGTACTGCTACCAGGAAAGAAACAGAATGAATGCCAAGGTGGTGTGAAGAACAGA
Organism: Sprattus sprattus; assembly: GCF_963457725.1. Classification (NCBI taxonomy): domain Eukaryota; kingdom Metazoa; phylum Chordata; class Actinopteri; order Clupeiformes; family Clupeidae; genus Sprattus; species Sprattus sprattus. The sequence goes on from NC_137926.1 coordinate 26,062,208, forward strand.
CTGTACCATTGATCTCTTTCTGTAGTAGATGAGTAGTGGTGGTACAGGTTGTCTGAGGGGCTTTTGATTAGAGATGTGTCTGAAGTGTTGTTCTAGCCTGTCTAAAGTCATGTATGGTGATTTCCTCACAGGCTAGACATCGGGTGGGTGCTCTCGCTTTTTATAAGTCTGATTTTGCAGGCAAGTCTTGCCCCTCAGCAGCCATCTTGGACGGGGCCCCCGGGAAGCTATTTTATACAAACAACATCAGGCTCCTATTTAAATCAACAGGTAGAGATCTGTCTATAAATCCACATTGGATGGTCAAACAGACATTAGAAGTACATCGCTTGACTAAAAAAGGCTTATTCTTCATGTTGACTTGCTTGCTGCGCATGACCCTTATTTTGTGGAATAGCTATTTCTATGGTAACAGTAGAAATAAACAGAACATGCTGGGAAGGCAAAACATCTGTTATGCCATTTCCAACAATGTGATTGGTTCTTTATTTACAGGGGATGACTTCCAGTGACAAATTCACCATGTTTAGTGTTGCGTAGTGCCTCCTTTTTCCCCCATTCAATTTCCTGTCAGTGATCTGTCTTCACCTTTTTAACGTCTCTGTTTATGCCAGTAAACTGTTCATTAAAACAGCTCAACAGCACGGGGATTTCTTAACATGGACATCATCCCATGAGTAGACTCAGTGTTTATGTGTGTGTGGGTGTGTGTGCGTGTGTGTGTCTTGTTTCCTCAGGTATTGATCTAGAGAACATTGTCTACTACAAGGACGACACTCATTACTTTGTGATGACTGCAAAGAAACAGAGCCTCCTGGACAAAGGAGTCATAATGCACGTAAGTAGTTATTCTATCACGGCCCCCATGCTACTGTAACTGTATTGAAATATACCCTTTCCCAGCCATGTTCCCCTAGTGGTTTTACCATAGCTATCTCCTAACTCTCTGGTGTGTGTGAGAGTGTGTCTACCTAGACTTGGCATACTAAGCGAGGCTGGTGGTGGTGTTGTGGACAAAGGGGCCTGTCAGACTAGATGTAGCAGGAGTGGTGCGGCACCAAACTGTGGCTGTGTGAAGTTAAATCTGTCGACTATCCCGCATATCCAGCATGGCAGAGTGTGTGTGTGTGTGTATGTGTGTGTTCCTGTGGTGATGTCTCATGGTGCTCAATATAATGGCTGCATTGCATTGCCCCTGAGGTGGCATCACTCGTTAAATCAGGTGGTGTGTATGTGTGTTTGGGGGTGTAATAAAATAAGTTGATACAGTTTTTACGCACACTATTGCAATATTATGTTCTGTGATACTGTATCAAAAACACTATTGATGTTTAATTAATGTTTATAGGAAATATTAATTCCTTTGCTCAGACTGTACCAAAAGTAGTGCTATGATGTTGGATGTTACAGGGACTGTGATAAATACAAATGCAGATCCCATTGTTCTCATTGCATGAAAAAGTATGCTTATTTAAAAAGTCAGATTTTATGCAAATGGTGGTATGTTCTCTTTACTATGATGGTTTGTATATCGCCTTGCTTACAGTATCACAATATATCGCAATATATTGAATCATAACCCCTATATCGTGATGTGTATCTTATTGCCAATACGCAACCTGTGTGTGTGTGTGTGTGTGTGTCTACAGCAGGCACTGGCCTAAGTGTGCCTGACGACTCATGTGAAGGATGAGGCGTTTGTGATGCTATGGGCTGTGAGGGGATTATGGGCTGATGAGTGAGTTTAGATGATCATTAGGTGAAACCCGACCAGTTATTCCATTCTCCACGCAATCTCCCGTCATCATCAGGCCCCCCTGAGTACCACTGCTTAAGCTGGGCTTTATGTGGGCCCAAGAGACTCATTCTCACTTCATTTGAAGAGTGTGTGTGTGTGTGTGTGTGTGTGTGTGTGTGTGTGTGTGTGTGATGCGTCTGCTATTTGATGCATGGTAAGGCTGTGTATATTGTTGCACCTAAGCTTGCTTTAAGGCTACCCCAGCTAGCTAAACTTTCTTTAAGGCTACGCTGGCAACACCAGCCTTGGATCCAAAGATTAAAGCACAGCTGCAGTTCTGAGTTCAATGGTCCCTGTAATTAGAGCAACACACAATAGAAGCATTGATATAAATGTTCTTGTTTGTTTATCCATCATTCTCAATGTCAGTTAAATCTTTATTTTCATGTCTTCAACATGTGTACATTTAAACATGCAGTTTTTGATAACAATCATGATCCTTCATACAGAGTGTTAACACCACTTTAACTGATTCATTAATAATGTGGTGTTTGCAATTTTTGTAAAATTGATCCTGAAGCTGTTAATTTGACCACCACTGTTTACAGTAGCCTCTCACCCAACAGCAATTTGAAGCATCTAGGTTTAATTGTATATATTTCTCTGGACTGCAGGACTACATTGAAACGGAGAAGCTCCTGAGCAATGACAACGTCAACCAGGAGGCTCTACTCTCCTACGCCCGCGAGGCTGCAGACTTTGGCACCAACTACCAGCTCCCCTCTCTGGACTACGCCATCAACAGCTATGGCAAGCCTGACGTGGCCATGTTTGATTTCACCTGTATGTACGCATCAGAGAATGCGGCGCTCATCCGTGAGAAGGCCGGACATCAACTTCTTGTTGCCCTTGTAGGGGACAGTCTGCTAGAGGTAAGGGGGAATTTTAAAACTTTCTTTTAAAAACTTAGTGTGGTTGTCTATCCCCAACCAAAGCAATAAGGCCAGGCCTAGGTCTGTAGTTCAATCGAATAGGTCACCATACATATAGGCAGAATTAAGCTCTTTTTTGAGTCATTGTTGACAGAAGGTTGGTCTAAAAGTATACAGTCAACGTAGGCTTCACACTAACCACTTTTTTTACTTAATCTTTTCATCGCCTGCGATTCAGTTTCCACTAGTATGTTAATGACAGGTAGTTGTGTTTCATGGTGTGGCTGTTCTGTAGCCTAATTACAAAGAGATTAGCAAGTTAATTGAATGAGGGCTGTAGGCAGTTCTCATGAAATTGTCGTTGCTGTCCTCAGACAATTGCCTGCTTTGCCTTCCCTGTCATGACACCTAGTCTGTGCGGCGTAGAGAGTAGTTTCATAGCCTACCTGGCTTTGGATAAAAGCGTCTGCAAAATGACAAAATGTAAATGTAGACATTTGCGAAGATGTCAGATTTGCAGGTTATGTTTCATAGACGGAAGTGGCAGAACGACTTCCTCAAACCAATTTCCAGGAAGCGCAGGGTACCTTTTTCATCAGACAGGCCTAAATGAGGTGTCGGTGTTGTCGATACCCAATCGTAGTAGTTACCGGATCGTAGTCACGCATGCGTAGTAGTTACTGGATCGTAGTCGCGCTTGCTTCATTTTGTGACACTTTTACAACGAGCCAGGTAATCCCCCAAGGTTTATGATGCTTCATGTTTATTGAATTATTAGTTAAGCAGTGCATTCATTACTAGTAACAGTAATACAAAATAGCCCCATATGTTGACGTTGAGCCTTATGCCGTTTACAACACATTTAAATATAACATTAAATGTACCCGTATTATGCGTTAAAACCAGCCCCATATGTTGATAATGAGCCTTCTGCCGTAAACTGTTTGTGTTTGGAGCATGCGCGATGTGTGGGACTACGATAGGGTAACTTCTACGATTGGGCAACGACAGGTGTGACCTCATGGGCGCTAAGGTCTGTGCGCATGTTATGAAATTACCCAATAAATGTGCCCAAGTAATCAAAATAGCTCTACGCAATGCCCTCCTTTGTTGTTCGTAAGAACCAACATTGCGCATCTGTTAAAATGGCACATAATACCAATACTAGCTGCTGCTTTTTAACAGGAGAGAGAAATGTTCCTCTGTGATGAGGATACGCATAGTCACCACATAGACCTAAGCAGAACCACACATTCAACCACACTGAAGCCTCTTGTACAATGCATGAGTAAATGCTCATGGACGGTCAGGCTTAAACACCCCACTGATATGTGTCTGTTCTGTGCAGCCCTTCTGGCCCATGGGAACTGGCTGTGCTCGAGGGTTCCTGGCTGCCTTTGACATGGCCTGGATGGTGCGTGGCTGGGCACAAGGGAAAACCCCTCTGGAGATCCTGGCAGAGAGGTGAGGGGACACAACCAGCATGAAGACCTCACCGGTCAAAGCACACATGTGTTAGTTGTGGACCACAAACCTGGATGGCTTGTTGTGACCATGCAGCACTAGTACTTTGCTGACCTGAAGCTAATTCTCTTTGTTATAGGGAAAGCCTCTACAGACTGCTCCCACAAACAACACCAGAGAACATTTCAAAGAATTTTGAACAGTACACATTAGACCCTTCAACACGCTACCCTAACCTCAACTCCAGTTGTGTGCGTCCGCATCAGGTGAGTGTGGCTTGAATGGGCTCATTGAGCCTCATTGAGAGTGAACAATTGTTTATTGAGTTTTGTTAGATAGAAATGTTAACATAATGCTCCCTCCTTTCTTTCTTTCTTTAGGTTAAGCATCTGTACATAAATGGTGAGCAGGACTCAAGCTTGCTGGAACGTGGTGCACCTGTCCGCAGATCTGTGAAACGTAGAGGTGAGTGACGACTGAAGCCCACGGGGAACCAACTTTGTTTTGTCTGTTCATTCCAGGGACCCAGACTGGGGAGGCTGTGGTATGCTTCCGTCATCCTTGGGTGTGTTTTAGATTTCCCTGAGGAGCCAGAGGGGTCAGGCGGCACTATTCGTCTCTGCCCTGTAGCTCATTAGAAACACACAACATCAGAAGATGGCTCCTCTAGTGCTAAATGTGCTCTCGGTTTCCATGTCGTTGGCTCCGTCGTTAAGGGAATAGCTTTCCTTTGTTTGCGTACAGTGGTATGTCATAATGGCCACCTGATCTGGGGTTATGGGACAGCTGGTCTCACCTGGACAGCCCTTCTGAGAGAACAACGCCTTATCACTGTTCCAGTCTGGCACACCCACTCAGCACAATGATGGCCGCTATAATGTAACGTGAAGCCAGGTCAGGCTAGCCCGATCAGAAAGTGTGCCGCTGACCTCTGCAACGTGATCTCGGTTTTAGACCTGGAACTCTTTAATCAGGGAGACCTGTCGTAATAGAAGCTTTGAGTTGCGCCTGTGTGTGAAGACGTGCGCAAGGCTCTCTCGTTTTTTGAATGTGCAATGTTAAGGTGGGATTTCCCTTCAGCTCAGCTGATTTTGATATGTAGCGCCCCTCATGCCCTTGACTATGGCATGACCTTGTAATTAAACTAACCTTTTACAGTGGGCGCTCCCCAAGTTCTCTAAAACAATTACGTACACTATATGAGTGATAAACCCTTACAGTGTTTGTTTTAATCTTATAATGTTCCTTGCATAAACTCTTTTCACCACCATTAAGCAATCGTAATTTCCCTATTAATATACATATTATTTCCAAATCCTAAATACACTAATCCTTCGGTATAGCAATCAATAATGAAACACACAATATCCTCTTTGTAAGTAAAATCAGAAATGTTTACTTATTTAACGTACTCCGCTTAACCGTAGGTCACGCTATTCCAAAGCTAGGTAGCTTTGAACTATAAAAGCTAAGGTTACAATGCGGCTACCGTTAGCCCAACGTTGTATACACAACTATATACACTAGTACCAATGGCACGATAAAATATTGTAAACGCACGTCACACATATATACTTTAGTAGCAACAGTCACTTCTAATCACATCAAACAAAAACAGCACACAATCCTATATATACAGTCCTATGCTATGCCGGCATAACCTTTTCATTACCCTCCAAACGTTGCAGATCTGACTGTAGCTTGTGAGCGGTGGGACCACAAACGAACGGCCGCTTCGCTTAGGAGCAAACAAAAAGGTGCTAGCAGATGATTTAACCTTTCCCTCAAGGCGTTGGGAAAACGTGGTTGAAGGACGATGGAAAGTCCGGTGTGGAACTCTCAGTGTGGAAAACCCGGTGTGGAAACCCGGTGTGTCGTCTGGCCGAGGAACTTATTCACCATTCGTCCCACCCTATAGCCTAGGTGTAGACGTTACCAGTGTGTAAAGTGTACGTTATTGTACAGTGTCAATCTTCCAAATCTAGAGCTCAAAACTAGCTGGCTGCTATCTTTGCTGCTCTCTCTCGTTCTCCTCGTGTCCCCCCCAGCTTCCGTTACCACAGCCTCAGTTCAAGGGTCAACTTCTCACACAACCAATTACATTACAAGAATGAAATATTCAAATGAAAATAAAATACAGGCTTTCCAAAAACCGAAAAACATTAAAGCATACAAATTGAAAACATTTTTGAAACATTTGAAAATACTTTAACATTTAAGAAAAACAAAGAAAATATAGCTCAGGGCTACAGATAAACTGAAGAAAAGAAAAGCTGATTCGGATAGACTAAATTATTAAACTGGATTGAGCATTGGTTTGCAGCTCTGTTGTGAAAACCAGAAGTAAATGGGGAGGTTTGCTTGGCTTATGTATGTTGTTATATTCTGGGCGTATTTTCATTGTGGTCCTTCACAGAATCGGAGATCAGGCCCAGTCGGCTGCTGTCGTGGTGCCAAAAACAGACCCAAGGCTACCGGGCTGTGGAGGTCACCGACCTCAGCTCCTCCTGGAAGAGTGGCCTGGCCCTATGTGCCCTCATTCACCACTTCAGACCGGAGCTCATGTAAGAAATCAAATACACACCATATGGCCATATGGACTCAAATTATTATCACAGGATTTTCAACTGAATGGATAGTACCGGTATTATACCATGGTATTCATCATCTTATGTTCGTACACTTAATCCTATTTTATCTTTCCAGGAGCAAAAGCACCAAAATGATCATTTCAAAAGTGTTTATTAAAAGAAAACAAAGCATTTCAAAGAGGAAGATCAAGAAAGTTTTTTTATGACCATTATAAACATGAAACATCGCTTGGAACTTTCTCTTAATGAACAGTTTATCATAAAACCATAATTATGAAAAGGCCTCTTACATCTAGCACAATTTACTTGGTATGACTAAAAAAACAAAAAACCCGGAAACTAAAACTTTAATGAAAAGTCATCAATTAGCTATTAGCCCTCAAAGTTCTTTGCCAGGAACACCAGCCTGTTGACATTTCCCAGCTTGAGGGATGTCCTAGTACATGGAAACACAATTGGTAATTGTAGGCAAGAGATTTAAGCAGACTACCGGATACCAGAAATTTGTATGCTTTATTTTAAAAATGATCTGGTATTGACAGTATTGCAAAATTCATGCGGTAGCGTGACTTTTAATGTAGACAATTATAATACTGAAATCCCACCCACCCCTTACACACACACACACACACACAGACACACACGCACGCATGCACACACACACCCACTAAACAAAAACAGCACAGGCCGACAGACTGTATTCTAAGTGAACAGTGTCAGACTTTTTCCCAGGGAGGTAAATCTTGTCAATGTAGGGATATTCAAATAGGGAAGTGGGTCAGAAAGAAAACGGTTTTTTTTTCTTTTTTTTTTTTTTTTGGAAGGAAAGCAGTGTGTATAATAGAATATTCGAGTCGCACTCTACACATTAGACATGTTCACAACATGACACAGGTTCATGACATTTGGACTATAGGATTCAGAATTCTAGCTTATGAACTTGCTTTGTGTCACACCTGACTGAGGTCAATGTAGAGGTTTGAAGTCTGTGTGTGACTGACTGGCTTGCTGCTGAGCCCTGCCCCCTTATCTCACCTTTGTGTGGAAATGAATATCAGTGTGTGCTGAGACTATGCTTGTGATGACCTCATGCCAGGCCTCTGAGTATGGTTATGTCATTTTGTCCAATCAGATCTCTTTGTGATCACTCACTCTTTCTGTCTCCTGCTCTTGCGCTCCTTCAGGCTCTCTCTCTCTCATACACAGGCACCCAGCCTCGTCACAGCTAGATGTGATCAAACAGAAATAATTTCAATGAGTTATGGTCGCATGACAGTTGGGATAAATAACACCATTAGTAACCATGGGTACCATGACATTCACACTACTCTTCCATTCAAAAGCCATTTTGTTTGCCCTCACAAACCTCACCCTGAAAATACAACAAGGCGGCATTACAAAAGTCCTAATTTGACTCGGCTTGTCCTCGTGCCCTCAGTGACTTCGACTCCCTGAACGAGGCTGATTCGGAGACCAACAACCAGCTTGCGTTCGACGTGGCCGAGCGGGAGCTGGGCATCCAGCCTGTTACCACGGGCAAGGAGATGGCCGCGGAGCAGGAGCCCGACAAGCTCACCATGGTGCTCTACCTCTCAAAGTTCTACGAGAAGTTCTACAGTGCCTCCATTCTGGCCTTTGGTATGGCTCCTTGCTCCACCATCTCAACTCGGTCTCTCTCTCTCTTCCTTCCTCTGCTTCTCTTTCTCTTTTTCACTCTCTTCTCTCTCTATTCTCTTTTTATCCTTTTTTCTCTTTCCTCTTAGTCTACCACCTTTTGAGCCCCTTAGTATAGACTACCCCCTATATTTCCTGAGTGCATTGACCATGTTGCCCTCTGTTTTGTTACTGCTAGGGTGTACATAGGTGTTAATACGAGGAGAAGCATTTGCAGTGTCATCACACCGTCAGTGTTTTAGTAAGCATCCATGCATAATGCCATTATAGATGGAACATTACGGCATGGTATGTAAAATTAGTTTTGGCGCCATGCATATGCCTTTTTAACCCAGTAGACAAGATAGAATTGCTTGTTGCGCAAGTCTAGTGGTATGCGTTATGAAAGTCTGGTATCTGAAGTATGCAAGCTGGCCCCAGCGTGGGTCACCTTACACAGCAAGATGACTAGGCTTGTATAGAGTGCCTTTGCCATTTGCCTGCAAGAATAATGTGTTGGTACAGTAAGTACTTTTGTGAACTGCCCAGATATAAAGTGTGTGTGTGTGTGTGTCAGTTAAATTGTATGTTTTTCATGCCAAGATAGCATGCTTCAAAGATTAAAGCTGAAGTTTAAGTTTGTTTTGTTGAAGTATAAATTCCAGGGGAATGCTTTTGATATTTTTATGATTTAAAGTTGAAGTTATTAATTGAATGTTTTTTTCTCAGTATTAATATTTGTTTGAGTCTTCAGATTTGGGGAGACCCAAGCTTGAGGTCTTCTTTCATTGATAATTAGACCATCACATATCAAAAAGTCGGATGGCAAGACACTGACGTACTTCTTTACAGGTGCTGCCAGAGAAAAGGATGAAAAGAATGAGGAATATTCATCAAAGCACAACAACCTAATTAACCTCACTCAGGCACGAAAGAGGATTCCAAAGGTAAGACCAGCCTAGGATAAGCAAGTCTGAAGCTTTTGCATGGTGGCCAGCTTCAAAAACGAAGAGAAAAAGTTCATGTTTTTTTTTCTGTAAAGGATAAGAAGCTGGAAGACAACGACTCCCAGAATGTAAAACGGAGACGGCCATGCAGCTATTTGGATGAGGTGTGTGTGCGCTCTCATATTATTTATTATTGCTATAACGCAAATGCATAGAACACACAGATACCCATCATCCATGTCAACTGACATTTCTGTGTGTGTGTGTGTGTGTGTGTGTGTGTGTGTGTGTGTGTGTGTGTGTGTATGTATGTGTGTCTTTCTTTCTTTGAAAAGCCATCAGTTGGTCAGGCTGACCCCTCTGGTGAGGGTGCGATTCGCTCCATGGCGCATCTACTGGCAAAGTTTGAGGAGAACACTTCCAGTGGGGTTCCACGCAAACTGGTAAGCTGACTTTCCCAACCTCTCAGCTTCATTCATTTGCTTCTCAATGCATTGCAATGTCTGTGATTTTGTATTTTCTGCTTATGTCACAGCAGTGGGAAAACATTGCCTATGGTTGTGCAGTGTGATGCAGTGTGGCTGGAAGCTTAGATTCCTTGTACTAGAGGGTAGGGGGATTTGAGTGAAGGCTTGGACAAATTCTCCCCAATCCAATTCTGAAACTTCCCTGTGAGCATAATCCCTGTGAATGCCTCCCTTTGTGTGGTAAGGATATGTCGCGCCCGCTCCCCTGGTACTCCCCTCCTGGCTTGCAGCCTATGGACTGTGGCCCCCTGGAGTACATTAGGAAGCGGGTACAGGGTGGGAGGCTTTGCCCTGTGCTTGGGGCTGGGCTATTAATTGAATTTTATTTTCAGTTATGATTTTGGCATTCCAATGATCGTGAACTTCATATTTGAAAGTAGACGATCTTTGAGCTACTTTCAGTTTGCAATGATGCTCTTGTTTTGTCTTGTTGTGTAAATCCAACGCACCCTTTTCCAACCGCGGTGCACTTTCGCACCTCATATTCACTCTCAGCCAGGATGTGGGATGTTTAGTTTGGTTAACACAAAGTAAAACCAATTCAGCTGTGGTCTGGCTGGTCATTCAGTTTACTGTTCTAAAGTGCCATTCAGCCATTGTCTGTTGAACTACTGTATATGGAGTTTGAGAACTGAACTAACAGAGGAACTTGGATGAGATGGTTATGATGTTATGTTAAGGAGGTAGAAAGAAGTTGGGTGGTTGAGTTGAAGGAGAGTGCTTAACTGTGCACACATTGGGGGGGAAAGTTTGTTGGGTTCAAGTAAAAGGGTTCAGTTTTGTTTTTTCTGTGACCATTTAGTTCCCTTCACTATTCATTTGATTGTTTTGCTTCTTGAGCTATTGCTTTCGGCTGTGTTGTTGTTGTTGTGTAAGTCCATTACAGCACACTAATAAGAGTGTTTTACGCCCTGTTTGTTCCAGCACACGCAGGACACACACTGTGACAGCAGGAGGTGTCTAACCTCTAATTACAGGATTACACAGGATATAGGTCATGCATGAGTACTCCGATGCACACATGACCCTTAAGCTGAATGGAGACGGCGTTTTTAAAGTTGAGGTTGTGGTCAAAAGGTTACTACGATCTACGGGTTCACAGGGGGTATTCAGAGAATGTCGCCATACTGAACCACATTTAGAGATCAACTCTAAAGTATCCAATGATATTTGTGTCGTCTTCTCCCGCATTTCCGTTCTGCTCTGTGTATCTGTCCTGTCCTCGTTTTATTTCCTCATTTCCTGCTCTGTCCAATGTTCTGTGTGTGTCAGTCCGAGTCGGAGTCCGATTCTGACTCTTCCTTCGAGTCCTGCCCTCCCCGGCCTTCCTCATTGGACCTGACCGACAACCCGCGCTACGCCAAGCCCAAGGACCAACCCCCTCCCCCGCCTCCTCCCAAGCCCAAGTGGCAGGTAACTCCTCCACCCCACACAGCCTGTCTGAGGTGCAGACAGCAACAGACCCATCCCAGTAAGCTCCCAGTTGGATTACTGCAGCTTTATCAAGGGCTAACTGAGGTGAACTAACACTATCAGATCAAAAACCCCTTATCAGGTGCCCCAACCCCCTCTATGCCTAGGTCTACTAATACCAACTGCCTTGGTGTGATGTACACTGAATGATGCCCTCTGCTGGTAGCTTTGTGAAGCCATTTGGTCACTCGTTGGTCCATGTTGTGTCCCCTACCCGCAGCCGTCTATCTACCTAAGGCTCCTGTCAGCAGGCTCCTCGCCCCAGACTCCCAAAGACAGTCCGAGCCCCACATCTCCCCTCAGTCCCATCTCCAGCTCCATCCCCAGTCCTGGCCGGAGCCCCAGTCCTCAGCCTCCATACATTCCTCTCAAGGCTCCACGGGTAATCCCCCTGGCCACCCCAGAGGAGGAGTCGGGCGAGGCGGATTCCCCAGACCAGCCTTCCTCCTCCGTCTCCACTGCAGCTCTGTGTGACATGCTGCAGCGACAGCAGCATCTGGAGCACCAAATTGAACAGGTGATGAGCATAGGGTGTGTGGGCACCACTGTGACTAGAGCCCGTCTTCTGTATGACGAGCATTCTCTTCCATCAGCAAATGTGGAAGAGTAAAGGTTGCCTGAGAGAAGCAGGTTATGTAAACTGTGTCTTTTCCCCCTGCGCATTTTGGCAACAACACAATCTCCCAGCACTGATCCACTGATGTAGAGAGCAAAGGCAACTCTGAGTAGAAAAAACGACAACAAATCGACAAACAAATGAGCATTGTTTTTTAATCTGAGGTGATTGAGAGGGGAAATTAATTCTAAAAAACCTTTCTAAAGCATTGCTTAATGGCAACAGTGTTTAAACTTATCGGCTCTGCCTGTTGTAATCTCCTGTTCTGGCTCAGCTGAAAGCAGTGGTTTGTTTTTAATCTTTCTGTTCCTCTCCTCACGTGTGCTTCCCTCTTTCCTGTTCCTCCCTTCTTTTCCCCTCCTGGCTGCTCTGCAGAGAAAAGCAAAGACCCTAAGCACTAGGGAGTTCAATAGTAAGAGCATAAAGGACAGAGCTCTGCACCTGTGCTCCATGTTCCCGGGCGGAGTCCCTCGCCATAAGGTGATGGTGCATGGATCACCTGCCTGCCTGCCTGTGGTTTCCTCTCCTAGCATCCCCAACCACCTGTGACTGAGGGCCTTGGCCTGCCTGACACTCACCTTTTAGGTCCTGGTCTTGGCATGTGACCTGCTGGAAACTCTTACTTAATACTGATTCAGCCAATCAGTTTGGTTTTGTTGGTGATGCACCTAATGATGCACCTTGTGTTTGTGCTGGCAGTAAATGTTCCTGTGTCGGCATGCATCTATGCCCAATTCATACATGAAATTGAAGTGTTGCATGAGCACCTCTCACTCACTCTCACTCTCGGTCACACTGCTTGCTCGCTTTTTCCAGTCAGGCTTTATCTTTATGTTTCCAACTGTTTTTCACTGTGCTGCTGCATTGAGTGGCGGTGCTCTCTACTTATCCAATTAGAAGTCCTTGAATGAAGCAGAGGCCGAACTGTTTGTTTGTTTGGACTCTGCTCCTTTCAGACGGAACTAATTAGGACTCCATTAACTGGCCATGTCACAGCTTGATTCCACTGAATAGTTTCCTCACTTCCTCTGTCCTTGTGTTCTTTGCTCACCACCCTCTCTCACTTTTTTTTGTATTTCTTTTGCTCTTTCTTCTTCCCTCTGTCCCTCTCTTTCTCTCTCTGCCCCTCCCTCCCTCCCTCTCTGTCTTTTTATTCTCTCTCTCTCTCCATACTCGGTGCTCTCATGCCATAACATAAAGATCTGAATCGGTGATTGTCCCTCCCAAGGCGGGGGCGGTAAGGGGAACTGTGTGTGCTGATCAATGGCTCTGTTGTTGTGGTGTTAACTCATATTCATGACCTCCCACCACCCCCGTGAGTTTGGCACGTACTGTACAACCTGCTTTCATAGCCGGTCTACTTTTTTACCTCTTTACCTTTTTTCCTCTCTTCTGAAAATACAATCAGGTATTTAAGCCTTCCCCTTCACCTGCCCCTGCTTCAAACCCTCCTCCTCCTCATCCTAAGGCCCCATCCACGAACTTTGTCCATGTCTCTTCTGCCCTGTCCTGTCTTCCTCTTGCTCCAGCACCACCTGAGCCTCTAAAGCAGGTAAAAAACACTGACACGTCAGCTATCTGAACTTCATCCACTGGTGAAGAGAAATACTCTTTTCTGATTGGCTGGCAGGTGTCTCGTTATTTCTGTTGGGGATGCATATGAAACATATTGGGTAAAAAAAGTTCACCATTCTATATCTATGCTCTGCAAACATTGAATGGTAACTATATAACAAATTTAGTAAATTATTGTTGATTATAAAACAATTGGGTTCTATTGCGTTATTTAGCTGTTTCTGAGTGGACGAGAGACGTTCCATCCCATGGATTATCCCAGAACAACCCAACGGGGACTTTTTACAGCTAATTATAAATCACTCCGCAATGAAACATTCTATAGCGCATTGATGATAACCGTTATTTCAAAATCCAAGACGTTGACAATGGAAATATTTTTTGTTGTGGAGAAACAATGGCGAAATTCACATTTTTTTAATCAATAACTTCGTGTTAATGTTAATTGGTTGACCTATAGAATTGTTTTATAAAAGCAATATAGCACTCGTGGGAGAGGGGTAGGTAAGGGATAAATCTACTTGTGTTGTTGCCTACGCCACTTGTCCTCTGGCCTCGGTGGCTACGGCCGAACCCCCCTGGGATTATCCCTTACCTACCCCACTCCCACTCGTGCTATATTGCTTAATTGAAATGTTGTTCATCATAGATAGAGGCTACTACAGTAAGTGAGTAGTCAGACTAGATAATGAATGGCCAAAATAAATGTATTGTCTCATTATGCCAAGTGGTGTACACGCAATGAATTCCATGCTTAAATAACATGTTATCTGGAATGGTAGCAAGCATACATTCAGAAACCGCTACCCTGACAGAAGAAGCCCACTGGACCACTATCAGTCCGTTGGCTTTTTGCTTTACGGTTTTCTGGTGGTCCACTAGTGAGTTACGGAGATTTGCCACTCCCTTTGCAAAACAGGAGTTACTCATTTATACTTGTCATTTTCACCAACCCTTATCTTTTTTATAGATGTTACCAGTATAGATGTTACCAGTGCGTAACATAAGGTGAAAAATGACTTGAATTAAAGACCTGAGGGGCCTTCTAGTAGGCTATGAACTTCTGTTTAGTGGCTGATATTTTAAATGGATTATGTCAAGGATATGCTATAGAAATTCCAGGTTGTGGATATTAAGGAAAATAACATGGATGATCGATGATGACCAGAAGTGGCATACCACCAGTGTATCCAACATTCATTATATGAACTGATTATATGCCTTCTTTCTGGGAAGCAAGCTAAAGGATTTGGGCTTAGCAACAATGAAGTCATTTGTAAACAAGTAAACGACCCAACGTTATCTTTGTCTGTAATATAAAGAAAGTAGAGGCCTACTACAAACTAAACAGTTTGGCTTCTTTTTAAACAGATTTTTTTTTTTGTGGGTAATAAATTCATGCCCAAAAACGTTTGTCAGGGAATAAGCTGGATAACAATCCTCAAGGTGTTCCGTTTGGAAATAAAGGACTATTGGAAATACAGGAACTCTCTGTGGAGTTCTTTGCATCTTATCCTCATCCAATACAATTCATATAATGGGATGCCTCGGGAGCCTTTATCTCTTACTTAGTTATTACTTTTAATTTCGATTAGTTCACTTTTAACTGAAGCTCTGAGCCACTTTAGTGTTGTACTGCGGGTAGAGAGATTGTTTAGGATGACTGAAGGTTCTATGATGAGGCCTTTTGTTCAGTAGCTCTCTAATGAATCAGCACTGATGTAATTACTTTCACCTTTTTTCCACGTCTGAATTATTGCTGTAGAGAGGTAGACACACTCCTGTACTTAACTGGAACAGTATGAGGGTATGAATGCTATAAGCATGAGTCCTCGCTTCTCTGCTCTTTTATGCTAAGGGTGAAGGTCAACACTTCTGTTTTTTCCATGCAAGGACATTAATACAGAGCTAGTTTCATAGATTTTAAACTAAAGTGTTGATTATGCTTTTTCATTGGTTATAGTGCAATGGGACTGCCTTATCATGTGAGCTTGGTCTTAGTCAGATACATTTATCTGAAAACGGTGACGCAGAAACCTCAAGTTCCCACAAACAGGTAGAACCACTGCACGGACGGCACGTTTGATGATCCCAAATGTATAAGATATATGGTGCAGGCGCTAGATGTCGTAAATAATTGATAACTGCATGGCCGTGTATACACCAGTACCCCTGTGCTAATTTGTAGACACATTTCACACCAATTTGGGGTGTTTTGCTGAAGAGGAACTAGATGCTAAAGAAGAATCAGAGTATACCTTATAAGGAAGGTGTGTGGTCAGAGTGGTACCTGTTTACTTTAAGATCCAAACTAACCTGGTATCTTGAGCCAATCTAAGATGAATGGTTTTATATTTGTTGAAATTCACTGCAGACTCACAGCACTGAAGCATGTCCACGTGTGGAATGCATGGATTTTCCATTTTCCTTCCCTGTCCTCCTGCCTGTGTTGTCTATCCATCACCTCTTTCTGTTCTTTTTACTGCTAGTCCCATCGTGTCCATGTTTGTTTGTTCTTCCCTCTGGGTCTTCTCTCCTGATGTGTATGTGTGTGTGTCTTCCTTTTCTCTTCTTCTCCCCCTTCTCCCTGTGGTTTTGTCTGGTGTTAGAGGACAGTGGGGAAGGTGTCCTCTGTGATAGGGGCTAAAGCTGAGACCCTGGCCATCCTCTATGAGACTGACCATAGGCCCAAAGCTGCTGACTCGGCACTCTCACCGGTAAGGCGACGGACATGAACGCATGACAAGTCACACTGAAAATGGTATAACAAGACGTGGTGGACGTTTCTTTGGATAGTGAAGTTGTGATTTCTTCCACTGTAATGTACCAATGGTCTTGCTTTGAGCTGTACTCGAGGCAGGCAATGTCTGTCTTGTCCTGGCACAACTGAAGTCACATTTGCATAAACGCTTTGACCCGCTTTGTCCATAGTTTGGAGTGTTTTCTTTTTTTAAATAACCTGTGATGGTGGAAGTGAAAAGGGAACTGTATCCGAAATGGCCTCCAGGTTACGTGCTTCATCATGTGGCTGAGCCCAGTCACAGTGTGATCAGGCGGACTGGGCTCTGCTGTGCTGTTCTGTTCTGTTGTGATCTGTTTTGTTTTGTGACTATGTGAAAGTGTGGCTCTGGGGGAAGTGAGTACTGTTCATGAGACTCTCATCGTGCTGTTTTGCATGTCTTCTCTGAGGAGTCAGCAGAGACCGAACAATGAGTGCTCATTGTGGTCATGCGATACTGTCTACAGGTGATGCTCCAAGGGAGGTGCCCACAGTCAACAGGGGTAAACCCAGCCGAACGCGCTTCTGGTTCACTTAAGTAGGGCAAGGGTGCAGCGCTAATCAACTACATTGACCCTTTGGGGAAAATGTAGCTTGAACATTTAGTACCCATGCTTTGACAAAATACTGATGCTGGCAGCTCTGTGGTAGAAGCGTCAGCTACAGTGCTTTTCCCCCCTTATGTGGGGGATCTAATCACTCAGCTCTATGCTATGTTTTTTTCAATAAAACTGGCTTTTTTAACAATGCATACAGTAGCTTGATGGTACTAATAATGTAGAGCTCGCTACTCTACAGCTCCCATTCACACAGCACAGTCTGTGCGGGGAAAGTTTAACTAACTTGGACGCAACCTTGGCCAGAGCATCCTTGTTATCTGTGTCTTAAGCATCTGCGTGTCTTGTCACCCCCGACAGGGTACCGCCCGGAAGGAGTTCCCGATGGGCGTGGGCGGGAGCGATGTGTGCCACTCCTGCAAGAAGCGCGTCTACGTGATGGAGCGCCTCAGTGCCGAGGGCTTCTTCTTCCACCGCGAGTGCTTCCGCTGCGAATCCTGCCTGTGCACGCTCCGCCTGGGAGGTCATGCCTTCAATGCCGGCCACGGTACGTCCACAGCTAAACGCAGTCTCTCTCCCCCCCCCCATTTATCTGCTACCATGAGGCAGTGAAAACATGCTTCTTGAGACCAAGGGACAGTTTCTGAACCCCAGTTTTCAAATTGGGGAAATGAAATGCTGCATGCTGTTTCATTGTAATCCTCTTTATGATTTTTGTATTGCAGGCAAGTTCTACTGCAAGTTGCACTACTCTCAGTATTTAGCCGACACCAAGAACCGTGAACGAGTGGTAATGAACTCTTCATTTACTCCTTGTTGCACACATAAATAACATCTGGTATCAGCTTCACCACAATTTCAAAGTGTACCAGAAGCATTTGCGTTTTTGTTGTTGTATGCAGTTTTATATGGCTCATCTTTAGTGAGCATTTACCTCATTACCAATTACAATTTATCCATATAAAGTCATAGCCATTTTCTGTTTAAGAAAAATGATCATTATAATGTTTGCAGGCAGAGGAGAACCAGATGTCTTCAGTGGACGGTGGTGCACTGTACTCGGCAGCGGTCAGCCTACAGGGCCAACCTTCAGGTACCCTGAGTTCCTTGTTTAGGGCAGCCGTGTCCTGGCCGCAGTGGCTGGTGGGGCTGCTCCTGGGCTCGCCATGCTGCCTGGGCCGCTGGGCCTCTGGGGCGGTGCGGGTGACCCGCCAGCACGTGCTGGAGCGGCAGGATGACTATGGCTTCATGTACATGCTGCTGAGCCTGGGAATGCCCCTACTGGCCAGCCTGCATGACGTGCTGGCCCAGATGTTCCGCATGGAGGAGCCGCCTCTAACCCCCCCGGCCCTAAGGCTGGAGTAGGCACACACCCCCAGCAGCCCCCGGCAGCCCAGCTCTGGGCTCCAGTGCACATAGAGCTCTAACACAGTGGTGGTGTTTGGTTGTTTGCTTGTTTTTAAAATCTAACCAAATAAGGAAACCCGATGATAAAAAAAAGATGTTTCCATGTAACGGCCAACAGTGTTAAATGGTTTTTCGTAACCTGCCTGTCCTGTGGTTCCAGCCTACCAATCAGTGTTTTTTGTTTTTAAGAAAAAACAGAACTTGGGAAACCAAAGGAAGCACTGAAAGCACTTTACCTGGAAGCACAGCGCAGACCTGTACTACTTGCCTTTGAGTGTTTTAGTATGGAAACTTGTTTTGGTTTAGAAAGGTACTGACTGCATATAATGGTACAATGATCGTCATTTTCTTACAATGATGTGGAAATGCCAAACAGTATTAGCGGTTTTTTTTTGTGTAGTTTTTTTGGTAACCAAGGAACCTTTTTTTTCTATTGTGTCAAATCCAGACATGACTGTGACCAAACCAGACAATGCAGTATTTCAGGCACTGCCCTGAGTGCCTGTGTTCACTTTAGTTCTGTATGCGTGTCCATCTGCTGTGTGGGGAGCTCCTGTCTCTTGTCCCAGCATGTTGTATTTGTGCCAGGGTTCCATTTGGAGTGCACCATAAAACACTGCTGGATTGTGGCTACAATAAGGCTCGTAGGGTCTTGCAATGTCCTTGCAATATTTTGTCCTTATTTTCTGCAACGTCCCGTTTCTATGTTCGTTGTTATTTTCTCCATCCTTTTTTTCCCCCATCCTTCCACTCTGTCCTATCTCATGTATAGTCTGTTGCAAGTTTCCAATACTTTAATCTCTGATTGGCTGAATTGAGGCAGCAGGAAGGTGAATGGGGGTCACATGATCCTTTGTGTGGCTTCACCAGTGGCTTTCCTCGCAGCCCTTACTACTCCACTCTTTCTAATCAGTTTGTCGAGAACGCAGCATGGGTCTTGTGTATGGAAGTCTTGATGTCGATCTCACAAAATGTAGGCCAATTTTAGTGTGCCCTCACTGCATCCACGGTAATGCTACTAACTGAAACGCTATGCCAACATTAATCTCAGCATGCGCTTTGCAAGTGGAGCCTGTTTTTTTTTTTCGTAGCAAAATTCTTTAGTCCCATTTCTTTTTCATTGAAATAACATATTTCATGTTTTTCTGTTTTTGTTTGTCCCCTGTTGAATGTTCCACTCTAGAAGACGCTTATCTCTCCACACAGTCCCACAGCGGAGAGTTCTCTTGCTCGTCCTCTTAGAGACCAACTGAGCTTGGTACCTGTATGAGGATTCTAGTTTTTGCACTTTTTTTTGTAAATTAAAACGACAAAATCCTTGGATTTTGATCTAAAAAATGTTCTCTTTTTGCTATATTTATAAGACTTCAGCTGCCACCCTGTACATTTCGTAGGCAAATGCTTAATTTATCATATTTAAAGCCTGTAAGTTAAAAAAAAAAAAAAAAAAAAAGAATAAATCCTTTTATTACATAACTCTTGTTTCCTCCTCTTTATTCAAATTCGAGCTGTCTGCATTTCATCAGGCCCACACTTTTTAAAGAGTCTCATGTTCATGCCTGTGTAAGCACATGACTCATCCATTTGCTATGGCATTACTGGTATAAATGGCTTAGCTGCTTAAAAAATAGCTGCTTAATTGATGTGATCAAACCTATGCAGTAGCCTTTTTAAAATTGAGTGTAGCATAGTTAAGATCAGGCGCTCCTATGTAACCTCAGTCAACTCCTTGTTTTGCGGAGATTTAATGTCCTTAGATGCCCAAAATTGGGTGCTGTGATTTTTATCCCCCATACATCAGACCCAGTGCGACCGTGGCTCGGTTCCTACAGTTACAACTAGCCTCAGCCTCCTTTTCTCACTCTCACATTGGGCTGTTTCTGGGGTCTTTTCCATCTGTCACCTTTTTTGTTTTCTTTGTCCCAATCACTCACGCGTTGATCAGTTCAGCATGCTCAAATGGTGTGCAGTGTTCACTTGATTGCGTTTGACTGACTTCACAAGAACCAACATCTGTGCTAAGAAAGGTTTTCAGTGGACACCTTTAACATCTCCAGTCCAGCTGGTTGAATACCTCAGATTCTGTGTAAGGTAGAACGTTTTCCTAGATGACCAATTCCTCAGCTTGTATGAAGGCCGTGTCTTCCGTAAATGCTAAAGTTTTACTCAGAGCATTGTACATAAGCAGGTCACAAGTTCACATAAAATGAATCTGCTGTATCTCTCCATCTACAGTGAACCACCAATGTCCATATATGCTGACACTCACAAAGAAAAGACCTCTGTTGTGTATAACACACACAAGGGTATTCATGTATTTGGTGTCACAGGTCGGGCAACAAGGGTTTCAAAATCATGCGATGGATCCCAAGGTGATGCTATCAAGGCCTTCAAGCTCCAAGGCAGTGTATTGAAAATATACTAAAGCATTGTAGCACTGCTATGCCATGTGTATCACTCCACGAATGCATCTTCAGCGTAGTCACCCTTCACGTCACTGCAGGCTAGACATGACATTCTGCAGGGTCTGAAAATAAGCTGTAAGCTGTGCATAGCCAAGACTGTCTTTATCTCCATGACTCTGAAACCACGCAACAACTTCAGCATTTTGCCTTTTTTTTTTTTTACATCGAAATGACAGATTTTGACATATAAAATAAAATAGGGTACTGAGATAAAAACCACAGACAAATTATCTGTGAGTTTTATAATAATTTTTAGTTTGTGCATGTTTTATGTCTTTGTTTGTAATTTTAGGTGTGTCATCACACATTTCTTAGAACCTTTACATCCATACTCATGGCAAATGAAAATAAATGAAGATGATGTATATAAAATGTTTTTGAGACCAAATGAGTGGGAGCCTAAAGTAACCAGTGGCAGTGGTGGAGACGGACATATCCTCCATCAGGAGCAAAGAAGAAGCGGAAATATAAATTCAAAGTGCAAAGCTTATTTTCTGCTATATATGGGCAATGTTTGTCTAAGTGGTAAATAAGAAAATACAGTTTTGTCAAGAGATTAGATAAATTGCTGATTTTGCATTTGCAAATATAGAAAAACTGGAGGGTCTGCATTTGTCCTTCGAAGTACTGCTAAAGTGTTAAGTTGACCTCGATCTTTGCTCTTTACATTTGACAGTTTACAAATGATTGAAAGTTATATATATTTGTTTAACTAGACTTAACTATTGTATAGTATTTAATATATCTATATTATTTATATACTTGAATTGATTCATTGATTTCTTTAGCTGTTCATTTTCTAATGTATTTTTTTTATTCATATTAATATGTATCTAACGGGACTGTGCTAAATATTTCTCTCCATTTTTGTGTTTTCTGTTCTGTTTTCTCTTATCATCATCAAACAGGTCTTATCCACAAATTGTAATTATGTGTGCTGTTAGTCAGTTAAAATATAGAAAAGGTCTGCAGTAGAGTGCTAGGTTCATTTGTTCTCTGGACATTGCTCCTATGTGATCATTTATCTCCCATGTCCTTTTTAACTTTAGAATATTGTGACCATGTTGTTTGTAGATCTGAGTCCCTTTTTTTGTGGTTGTACCAAAGGTGTTGTGGTTGTGCCAAGCTGGTGTTTCTTTGGTAGCTGCTTCAGATGACGCCACAGCTTGAATGTTTGGTGACATTTGTGTGTGTCCCATAACTTCCCAGGAGTCCCACATGAGTATACAGTTCCCGAAGGCCAGAGCAGAGGGCCACAGAGGGGCTGGCTGGACCCGACCATGGTGGTTGAGTTACCAGAGGACCCTCTGCTAGAAGTGGACCAGCCTGACTCCAGCATGGAGTAAGTTAGCAGCAGGATGGTTGTCTCCTTAGAACTTACTACCACAGTTACACACAGAAAGGATCTTGGGCCTAACCTGAGACAGAGACTCTACTGTATGTCTACACATTCTTATTTAAACTTGTATCTAAAGCTTTGGTTTAACTTTTCAAATGGCCGAGCCCATAAACAGAGCTTTGCCACAGTACTGTGCTTGCATTTAGAGAAAAAAAACTCAAGGTCTACACTGTTTTGCTATTATAGCTTTTAATGTCCTTGGGCTGGAAATGTTGTGAGACTCATGAAAGGAGAAGCATTTTTACTGAATTCTTCTCCAATTCCTCTGTGCTCTCCTTTCCCTGTGTCTCTGTCTTCAAGTGATGTAATGGCTCCCTTGTAGGCATTTGAAATGTGCTCATTCTATATATGTGCGTGTCTGCCTCTGCTTTGTTAGGCTTCAGACGTCCGAGCCCTTTTCACCTCTGACATCTGATTCTGGATCTATGAGCTATAGCGCGCCATCAGAGGAGGGTAAAGGTAAGTCTTTACAGTCCCTGAAAAAAACCTCCACAATCACAGAAACACTTGGTCGGCTGTTGACTTAGTCATAGTCATACCTGACTCTCAACAGTAACAGCCATAGATTTTTCTCAGACCTAGATGAGGTTACGCTGCCTCTGCTGCCCAATCTCCATCCAGCCCTTCAGCTAGTGTGTTTAGTGCAGAAGAGCCCAGGGTTACCCTAACCCTAACCGTCTCCTCCCACTGTCTGCTTATTAGCCCTTAGAAAAGGGAGTGGCTGCCACAGCCATTCCTTCACATTAGCTGTGTATTTGTCTTGGCCACTGGAGCCACTCCTGTTCTCTTCTGCTCTGAGCTGAGCTGAACATTCTGTTCAGAACTAGGAGAAATACTCAGCAGCTGCCGGCTGCATCCTTGTGTGTGCGTGTGCGTGTGTGTGTGCGTGTGTGTGTGTGTGTGGATAATGTTATTCACCCTGATTAATGTCACGAGTGTCACACAATGATAGTTAGTTGTGTTAATTTAATAGTGTGAACTGTTTTCATAGTGACTCTGTTCAGTGTAGTGGTGCATGACTGCTTTATGACCATCATAGCTGAGAAAGCTTTGTTTGCATCAGTGCTTGCTCTCTCTTGCCATCAGACCTTTTCTAAACCTGCAGTACTTTTTAGTTGTTGTTGAACTCATGTCATCCCACAACTAGATCACATTGCAGCCTTTTTTATGAAATGTTTCCAAGCCCGAGTTCTGATTTCAAACATATCCAACCAACCATCTCTCTCTCTCCCCCTCTCTCCTCTAGGGCAACGTCCTGCTTCTAAAGGAGCCAACAAGAGCAACTACTGGAGAAGAAAAATTAGGGCCAGTGAGTAACAGCAGTGCAGTGGCTCCAATACGCCCCCTAGTGTACGGTACTGTCACTGTGCACCCTGTGAGGGCAGTGACCGTGCTCTGGAGCACACCCTCTGGATTAGTACAATTCACTCACATGTCCACTTTCACAGAGCTATTAATAAGATTAATCCCATACTCTAGGACACTTGTGTCTAAAGTACTGGGGCCACTGGTGCATGCCACGTCTTCCATCAATAGTGACTGGCCTGGTGGGTGGGCATGGGAACAAAGCTTGTTGTATATAGTTGCAAGAGAAAAGCTTACCACAAAGGTTTTAGTATGAAGTTACAGAAGAAATGTGGGCTCTTGAAGGATGTGCTAATTTACATAGAGTTTCCACTGAACAATAGTCATTCTCCCATTGACTCATGAATGATTATGTATTAAAAACATAACAGCATCTGTCTACACTAGAGGGCGCTAGTCACCTCTGCAGTGGGACTGAAGGTGCTGCAGCATTATTTGCAGGCTCTCAGGAACCTTATGGGAATAGTGAGCTATTTGTTGTCTCGAGATGAATTAAAAAAATCCACAACAATTGCACTCATAGCATTCTCATGCATTATGAATGCGCAGCATGAAGTAATAACTTCTCCAAACATTGCACTCCTGTTCTCACACACTGATGGTTACCGGACTGCACCGCACCGCAATACTGTTTGCATGCATCAATTGTGCTGTGCACGCATTGTTACAATGCCAGAGCTTCCTAGGTTTCCTACGTGCTCAATGCAAGCGGGTCATTCGTCTCTCTCTCTCTCTCTCTCTCTCTCTCTCTCTCTCTCGCTCTCGCTCTCGCTCTCGTTCTCGTTCTCTCTCTCTCTCTCTCGCTCTCTCAGCACTGCCTCTGATCCTGGTGAGGACGTTTGCCCGTGGGAGAGCTGCTGACAAGCAAGAGGGACCTTCAGAAGATGGGGGGTCTGACTTTGAAGAGATTCAAGAGCCTGATAAGCAGGTTTGTTATTTTGCGAAGCACCTTTAGCACCGTCTTTGGTTTCTTTATAAATGTCCCGCATTAGATTATCAGTGTGTGATGTATATTGGTGGTGTATTTACACGTTTAGTATCTGAAGATACTGTTTAAAACATAAGTAGCCTATGTATTTTATATATATATATATTGTACTATGAAATATCGTCTTTGTGGAAATGGTGTTTGTTAATCTTATTTGTGTAGATCTTAGCTTTTAAGAACTAGTAGCCAATGATTTAAAAGGAGCAGGTGTTGCTTATGCTGGTCATGTTGTTTGATGTGGTGATTGATGAGAGTTGTGTTTGTTTGGCGCAGGCATCCTCATCTACATCTGAAAAACCTGCTGGCTCTCTGTCTGCGCCGGAAACGTGCCTGGCGCAGACTGAAGAGCCCACTCTCACCAACAACAGCCAGGGCCTTCCAGAGAGACCTGACCCCAGCCTCACCTCCTCCTCCGCCTCCTCCTCCTCCTCAGCATCCACTTCCCAGCTGCAGGCTGTCAGCCAAGGGAGCCATGAAGATGGGCAGCAGGAGCAGCAGCAGCAGCCCAACTCTTCTTCGCTCAGTCCCAAGAAGAAGCTCGTCCTCTCGTTGACCGAGAAGAAGAAGCTGCTCAACTGGGACGTGGACCCTTCAGAAGACACCTCAACGCCTTCGGACCTCAGGAAGGGTTCGCGTGTACCCCCGCCACAGCCGACTGATGGAAAGCCTGAGTCTGCGCCTGAGACAGCGCCAGCGGTGGGGGGGCCAGAATCAACACCTGCGCAGCCCCAAAGCAGCACGCCTCAGCCTCAGTCCGCCTTCCAAATGTGGGCCAGCTCCCTCAGGAGGAGCATTGCAGGAGCCTCCAGCAACAAGGAGGCTTCCAGCGCTAACGTGGTCAGAAGAAACCGCATGCCCAAAGCCAGGCCCCTGTCTGAGGGGTCCTTACGCTTTGGCGCTGTGTTCGGGCCCACGTCCCAGAACCAGCAGGCCCCTCCTGGAGAGGGAGAGCAGGAGAACTTCTTGACCTCGGCCTCCACAGCTGCGCAGAACGGGCACGCTGATCACAGGAGGGGGAGCGAGCTGACGAAGCTCCTGCAGCAGGTGGCCCTGAGCTCCAAGCCCACCGCCACCGGCTCCAAAGACGACATGGCCTTCCTGCCACGTCGCAAGCTCAACTTTTTCTCCTCACTCAGGGTCAGGAAAAGAGAGGAGGTGGAGAAGGAACGAGGACGAGGAGGACGAGAGGATAACCAGGATAAGGACATCTGGACCATCCTCTCCAACTTCAGGACCAAAGGTGACAACATATATTCAGTTGAACTGATTTATTTCATGCTGTTGCAATTGTCACAAAATGTAAATAGCTACATAGAGCCTTTATCATGAGGATCACAATTTAAAAACAGAGGTTGCATACCCTTAAATTGTATGGGACCTGTTTGTTATTGTGTATTTGGTTAAAACATATTCTATTGAGATTGAGACAGTTAAAAACAAGAGTCGCACAAACAAGTGCTCACTGCATCACAGTGTATTTATCAGGGAAGTTGATTGTAACTATTTAGAATGAAAACAAATGAGCTGACCCCGAAATGATTTGTCACTGCATGATCGCTGTTCAGCTTCTAGCCATCCGGAGGAGGAGGAGGACGAGGAGGAGAAGGCGGAGGAAGCCAGCTCCTCTGATGAAGGAGAGGATCAGCTGCTTGACAAACCAAGGGTAAGGTCCCGCTTGTTCTGTCCACTGATGACCACCCTGTGGATGTGGATGGACAGACAGTGGTCAGACATCTATGGACGGGAGCTGATAATCCTCCCTCGGATTCTCAGAGCTCACATAAACAGTTGG
Organism: Sprattus sprattus; assembly: GCF_963457725.1. Classification (NCBI taxonomy): domain Eukaryota; kingdom Metazoa; phylum Chordata; class Actinopteri; order Clupeiformes; family Clupeidae; genus Sprattus; species Sprattus sprattus. The sequence continues at coordinate 26,088,476 of NC_137926.1, forward strand.
ATACGTTTCTAATGACCTTCTCCTATCAGTTTACATGCAGAGTGGAAATCTCAATGCTACCCAATGTCCCTTTCATAGATCCGAGAGGCATGCCTGTACACACAGACTTATTTCACATTAGATTTACTCCCCTAATAATAGTTACAGTGCAGAGACTATTTTGAGCCAGAGGAAAATTAAATAAAGTATAGTGATACTTGAAATACTCCAAATTGGCAATTGAGACTGTTTAGTTGTTCTCCCTTGGAAAGGAAGGATGAATCTGTCCATTAAACACACCATGGAAGCTGATGCCCTGTGAAGCCATGAAAAATTCTTCACAATGCAAAGTGTTTAGTTTTTAGGGTCTAGTAAGACATTTTCAGGTATTGTGGTGCGACTAGAACCAATAGACACATTCATGGCAGGCAGATTAATTATGTGGACCTGTGGAGCTTGAAGGCTCCTCTTTTGCTGTGGTTGTCGGAAGGATGATTTTCTTTTTTTTTTCCCCCTTGTTCAGCGCAAGAGGAACTTGACTGAGAGGCAAAGGAGAAAGGAGAAGAGGATCGTCCAAGAGCAGGCCAGACGAGAGCAACTCAAAAGACTCCACAGAGCACAGGTACATGCCCTTGGGAGACAGCCTATTCAGACAATGAGTATTCTGTGTTGCAGTGGCCTCCAAGTTATTGTTTATGTGTGTGTGTGTGTGTGTGTGTGTGTGTGTGTGTGTGTGTGTGTGATCAGACAATCCAGAGGCAGTTGGAGGAGGCAGAGGAGAAACAGCGAGCTCTAGAGGAGAAGGGGGTGGCCCTGGAGAAGGTCCTGAAGGGGGAGACAGGTGGGTTGGACAATTGGATTACCTTTTTGTTCTCTGAGGTGGGCACACACACACATCCTCACGCTCACACCCGTGTAGTAACATTCTCACTGAACCTCATTGTCTCTCCCTCCCTCACAAATACACACAATCACTCTTTCTTGCACACTCACACTGTGAGACTGTGACTCTCACTTGCACGTACTCCCTCCCTGTCATACTCACTCCTTACCACACACACTCTCACACACACACACACAATCAAACTGTGACACATTCTTAACTCATGTTCACTCACATCCTTACCCTAAGTCACACTCTCCCACTCATTCTTTCCATTCCTTTATATGTAGATAATCGTGCTTTGGGCACACACACACACATTATTTTTTCAAACGAGTAAGGTCTGTGCGAGTGTATCATCGGCTGTCCTTTTGCTCACATTACAATAATGAAGTATAAAAATGGCCATACCATAAGCATGTCCAGTTTTTGAGTATTGTCCTTCTGGGTCTGCTCTGGAAATCATTACCATGAAAAAGCTTTAAAAATGAACCTGAAGGAGGTTCTTATTTTCACAATTACGTTCTGGATTACCTTCACCAAAGCTCTCGCAGAGGAGAGGCTTTTTTGATGGGAAAATTACTTTGATTTGCCTTCAAGCAAAATGACTATTTAAAGTTGAAATTGTGGGCAAAGGCTGAAGTGGTAATGGGTCTGGCAAATAGAGGTGTGGGCGGGGGGTAGAGGGAAATGGCCTGTAAATGCAGAGCTTCATTATCTGTGCAAATGTTGATATACATGCTAGTCATTACAGCCAGCAAATCTCTCCATTGAAAACAGATAACTCATGATGGTCTTTTAACAAATAATGAGTTTATAATCATTCTTCTGAAAGCCTCAATTTGTTTTTTTGCTGGAACTGTAAATTGTTTTTTTTTTTTTTTTTTTTTTTTTTTTTTTGCCTTTCACGGAAATCCCTATTGATGTATTATGCATCCTACAGCTTTTTATTAAAATGGCACCAACGGAAAAGCACAAACGAGTATGCTTGCACGCATCTGTAGAAATAAAACAGCTTATCTACAGAAAGTTTTGTTCCAGAATGACCACACAAAAATAGGAAAATTTAAGGGAAAAGAGAAGAAATTTCCACTGTGTGTAATTCAGCCACACTGCATCCTCGATTTCTTTGTTTAAATATATATATATTTTTTTTATATATATATATATATATATATATATATATATATATATATATATATATATATATATTTGTATTATTATTATTCAGATCGTTCAAGCGGAGGTCTCTTATTTTTCCCTATTGAACAGACATATGCCCAAGTCCACGGATAAATCCCTTAAGGGAGAAAGGGAAACATGTCCCCATTGTACAAGCCACGATAGCCGGTGCCATTGACTAGGAACGATCTTTCGGCACTGTGTGCGACCTTGGAGTGGATTTTAATGAATACAGGCTGTGCATTGCTTCTCATGGTTGCTGGAAGCGTGCTGGCTGCCATTTATTGCCTGTTTACTTTGTCTGCGTAATCGTAATAAGGCTTCAGTGTGAAGAGGTGTTTACTGAATGGCTCCTTTGTTAAATTGGCATTCACCGACTCCCGAACTAGATAGAAGTGGGCAGGAGTGGGTGGTGTACAATGGTCCGTATATATGAATATGGGTAAATATCTGCACTCTGCATATTGAGAGGGCTTGCATTTTTAGTGTTTGGTCAATTATGTTGATAATGCCAAGGAAACTGATGTCCCTTTCCATTGATGTAGACGTTTCTCCCCAATGGAGCCACGTAGGCAAGGAACGCCTGGAGAACCTTTCAGGTTTGCACAATACTGGAGTCTCGGGGGGCGGCTGGGGGGTTGTCTCAAAGAGACTGAGGCGGCAGATGTATAGGAAGTATAGAAAACTATGTTAAGGTTTATGAAATCTATATTTTATATCTCAGGCAATTTTATGTGTGCGATCATTACTACATTGTAGGATTCATCAACTTTGAGCAAAGACTGTGTGTGTGTGTGTGTGTGTGTGTGTGTGTGTGTGTGTACTGTGTGTGTGTACTGTGTTCATCAATATACCACTGCCCACCTTACGGAGGAATTGTTGCACATTCCTGTGCTTTTAAATTTGAAAGGAAGAATGTAAAGTATGTGGAACTGGTAGCAGAAACAAGGGAACGAGGTTGGCTAGCACACACAAGACCAGTGGGGAAAAAAGGTGATGGAGGCTTTGTAGCTAAATCAGGCTGCTAAAAAAGCAAGCCAGTGGTTGTGGCTGAGGCGCTTGAAGACCTCTTGGGGTTGTAAATTAACTCAAACTAACACCTGAGATATGTGTAATCTTGTTGAGGTGTCTCCTGCGGTGTATCTGTTGTTGTCTATGATAGCAGCATGTGTTTAAATCTGAGTATGGAGGGAGGTGGGTCTGAAACCCACTGAAAGTGAGTCTTCTGGAGGTGTCGTGGGCCTGTTATTATATGGGTTAGGTTGGATATGTCAGAATGTCTAACTGTGACTTTTCCTGTCTCTTTTCAGATGATGCAGAGTTGTCAGATGAGCCTGAGCTCCTGCAGACCTGGTTTAAACTGGTCCTGGAGAAGAACAGGCTGCAGCGTTACGAATCTGAGCTCATGGTCTTGTAAGTAGGATTGCTTTTAAAGATGCTTGCTCATCCAGCACCTAGTGGTGTTTGTATGAATCAATGACTGTATATATATACTATACGCCATGCAACAAATACTGTAAATTCAAAAAAAAAATCAGTGTTCCTCTGTATCTGCCAGATCACATGTGGAATACATGCATGTTTTTCATTGCAGCATGTTCATTATTTAATTAAGTTTATTATATATCTCAGTATTGTAAGAGTGTTTTCACATAAGGACCACTTGTCCACAAAGGTTGGGGTTAAATCTTTAAAGAAAATCTTCTCGTTTCACATATTATGGTGAACATGGGTTATACCTCAAATAGATTTTTTTGAATATGCATTTTGATTTGTTTTCTGGCTGTTTTATAGTGCTCAAGAATTGGAGCTAGAGGACACGCAGAGTCAGCTTCAGCAGGACCTGCGAAGCAGGATGGCCATTGATGGTAACACACAAACACACATGCACGGCCATCAGACCCCATACAATCAGATGCAGATATCTACCTACGTACCATCCAACCATTGGATCAGAATAAAGTGGTTCCTCATAGAATGCAATTGGAATTGCAAAGTGTTTGGTTGTGTGAACGGCAGGAACTGAGGGAAGGATGACAGGATAGTAATTTAGAAGTGCTCTACTATGATGGCACAGAAAATATAATTTTTTCAAGCCTTTTCCATGTGATGTGATGACTTTCTTTATACACAGCCTCTTTTTTAATCCTTTCAATTCTTTTATCTTGCCGACATTTTTCCAACCATGTCTACTTGAGAGGAGTTAAGTGGCAGCTATAAATCAAAAATGAAATGGTCATACTTCTGCCATGGCCAACCTCACTAGGCCCTGATGATGAGATGATGAAGAATTCTGCCTACTGCTAATGAAATTCAGCCCTGGTCTTTGTGAAGGGCTTGAAAGGAAGTCTTCTTCACAGGCTCTCACCGGTGTCTCTCACCGTGTCTCATGCTGCTGAGAGGTGCCAATGTCTATGACCAGCTCATCTTACAAGTTCTACTTCAGAGACATTTTAGCTCAGAAGAGGCAGGTTCGGCTCTCTGCTCTGAGAAGGTCAAGAACACCGTGGATTGCTCTCCTCAGTATCATAAGCTCTACATTTGAAAGTGAATTAAGTTAGCCTACACACCTTTGGGTGCATGGATATTCTGCCATTCATGCATAGTGGTTGTGCTCTTGAGAGGAGAAAACAAAACCATGGCATATTGAGCCGCTTCTGGGCAGCTTTTCTTGGTGCTTAATCAAATTATTTTTATACCGAACCCTGCTTGCCTTATGGTATTTAACAGAACCAGTGAGAAACATACTCAACATCAGTAGCACTCATGTTTGCCTCAGGTTTAGCAAGGCTGGATGAAGACTGTCTTACAGTGTATAGAATACTACAGAGTCAGAGAGATATAGCAGACTAGCGTACAGCCCTTCATGTGTGTGAGTGTCGGATGTTTTTTCACCTTATAGACTCCATGAAGAGTCCTACAGACCTGAACGAGGAGCAGAGGGTCCTGGTGCAGATCATGCAGGTGGTGGAGAAGAGGGACCAGCTGGTGGAGCTTCTGGAGGAGCAGCGGCTGAAGGAGAGGGCTGAGGACCTGGACCTAGAGAGTATGGTGCTGTCCAAAGGATACCAGCTGCACTGGACCTAAGGGCAGAAGTGCTGAGACGGGTTCCTTTGTGGACTGATCTATGGCTGGAGGAATAGACCCTGAGAGTGATTTAACCATTCTGCATTTTAGCATATTAATTATGTTTTATCTTTTTAAGAATGTTCGAGTCTTCCTATGGTTCAATTCAAGGGTGCCTACTGAAATTATAATTTTTGGCTGTGTGGGTCGAAAGCGTATTGATTTTTGTTGTTAGTTTGTTCATCTGTTTAGCTAGTTTTTTGTATTTATTTTTTTTAAATACTGAGGTGTCACTGTTTCTGTTGTCCATCAGATTTTAACATTTGACACTAAATGAATACAAACACTTGCCTTGCATGACCGTTGGGGTCATATTGAGGTGGCGCTTTTCCTGTTATGTGTGCAATATTATCCATTAATATGGATTCACTCACAATGTCGTAGAATAAATAGTGTTCCTCCAAGCACCAATTCTGCTTATTGGTAAATGTTTAAAACCACCTTTCACTGTGTGTGTCTTTTCAGAAAGAGATCTGTTCACCACTTGGGGAGTTGTGTACTTGTTATGTATTTTACTTTAAGATCTCTCTTGCATGTCCTATTTGAAAGTATTTTTATTGTTCTCTCAATTAACATTTAGAGATCAGAACATTGTCAGACACTTATAATATATAATTGCAGGTCTTGCACAAGATTTTCTGTAAGGAAATGCTGTTTTACTACTGTATGTTGCTGATGTTTTCAGCACCAATACCAAATCTATTATCTTGTTATGAAAAAATGTAGGCTAGCTTTATTTATTTCACTATGTCTGAAACACTGCCAAATGTTATGTATTCTGTGTTTTAATTGGGGCTGCTTGATTTATTCATTAATTTAATTCAGAAATTTGGTTTATCTACACTTCTGTAATGTATTTAATAAAAACCTATTATAGATAAGTCTCTCTCTGTAGTCTGATTGTCTCTGCTCCACCAAATAGGCCTACAACAATAATGCAGTGTTTAAGTATGGTATAGGGCATTGTTGCAATAAGAAGTAACCGAATGAGAACGTTTTGAATGCAACGTTTTGAAGGATTTACTTGTGAGGCTGATAACGCAAATGAATCTGCTTCCCCATACTGATCCAGCCTGGATTAGTTGCACTCTCTGGAAAGAGGGAGGGATTTTAAAGGAACGCGAAAACACACGGGAATCTCGTTTTCGAAGGCTGGGCAAATATCTGGAATTCCGCTTCCGTTTCATGGAAAAAAAAAAAAGTTGAGATAGGCGGATGATCACGGACATTAGTTGTTAAATATAAGTTACTTTTGCCTAAAGGTGAAGTTTTAAAATTCAGATGGCGTCCTCTCCGCAAAAATCTCCCTCCTCACCCAAATCACCCACTCCTAAATCGCCGTCCTCCAGAAAGAAAGATGACTCATTCCTGGGAAAACTTGGAGGAACTTTGGCGAGAAGGAAAAAGGCTAAGGAAGGTACACAAATATATATTTAATAACTTAAAGAGCACTGAACTATGCATGACGTATTCCAGAGCACCATCAAACCCAACGATGATAACTGCAAATGTCTGCTTTGTCCTTAACTCTGACGTCACATTTGAGAGTAAACTATTTTATCAACTTAATTATCATGTAGTCTCAATGTTTAAAATCCCTTTAGGGACACAAGTATGTTAAAATAAAAGGCATAACACGTCACGCCGTGCCGAAAGGAAGATTTCATCCCATTTTGTAGCCGCATCGAGGCTATATGAAAAAATATAACCCCTGGGGCGTTGTTACACACTCCATACGCCATAAGTGATCAGTGTTGATTAATAACTCATCGTCAGTTGCAACGGATGTTTAAGTGACAGGCTTCTCGAAATGTCTAATTTATACTGGATTATTTTTATGTTTGGGGTCAATTGCGCATTCAGACTGAAAAGTCTGTGTGGCCTACTTTCTATTACCATCTAAGGTAGGCTATGCTTACAGTGAACTCCTTCAGATGTTATTACTCAGGAATGAGGCAAGAACAAACACACCTTCTGACAGGAGCAGCTGCGCCTCAGGCTCACTGTTGGTCCTCAGTCTGTTTTCACCATCCATGCCAAGAACAAGTTACTTAATTCGTCGTTACTGTAATAGTGCTTGCCTGTGCGTGTTCACATGAGGTTAAGAGTGAATTTATTGCGGAAGCAAACGCTCTGTCCATTGTTTTTCCCTGTGTCCAACATTAAATGAATTAAGCTCTTTGCTGTCCATTAAGCCCGAGTGGTCCCCCGAGCCTGCCATGTTCCCAGAGTGCACTTGTCTTGCGATTGCTTTGCGTCCATGCTCGCAGCGCTAAGTGGCATCAAATAGGCAGCTGAGCCCATTCCACATATGCTCTCTCTCTCTCTCTCTCTCTCTCTCTCTCTCTCTCTCTCTCTCTCTCCCTCGCCCTCTCTCTCTTTCTCTCTCTCTCCCCCTCTCTCTCTTTCTCTCTCCCCCCTCTCATCTGACTTTCTCTCTTTTTGTTTCAGCCTACGCAATGGCCATGCACAAGCTGAAGCTGAGAGAGTACATTGGCTGTGATACTCACAGTGATTTGATGGAACTGTCCCCTTGTCCTGAGAGACTCTGGGATCTTTTAAAACATTTATCACTCTCTTGTTATTTATGAGCGTGGACAGGAAGGCAGAAGAAAAAGGGGGCATGGACCCGAGCAGGCCCGATGATTGGGCCGGGTAGATATAGAGAGAGCAAGACGGATGGAGAGAGGGATGAAGGTTGAGGCGGAGGAGAGAGAAAGGGTGTGTCTACTGGGAATGAGGTGAGGAAGATGCTAATACCTCACAGAAGGACGAGAAGAGAAGAGATATTGAGGACAGAGGGAAATGGGATGTGGCTCCTTCTGTCCAGGTAGAACGTCTTTATGACATGTCCTTCCAAAGCAAATACCTGCTTTCTCGGTGCTTTTATACACCCTGTGTGTATTATACAATGGTATCTCTCTTTTGAAGATCTATTCCCACTGGGCTTCCAGTCTTGGAGTGTGATTACAGTTATGAAGGTGAACAATAGCGCTCATAGGCTGCTGAAGGTGTCTGTCAAGCTGTGGATTATTCTCACCATGAAGAATCTGAAGGATATCAGTTATGAACCACAGTAGGACGTGTGTGTGTGTGTGTGAGCGAGCGAGAAGTTGAGATGGTGTTGATTAAGAGGATGGCATTCTCCCTTGGACACCAGCACAGGATGTTGACATCCCTGGAGGCGTTGCTGGAATTGCTCTGAGGTGCATGCTGGGTCGTGTGCAGGAGCAAGAGGCTCTGCAGCATCTGGGCTTTTTAATGCTGTGCTGTGCTGGCTCTACAGTGGTGGCCGGGAATGTGTGGAGGGCTGGGGGGTTCTCAGTCTCATGGGGCTCATGCATTACAGCAGCTTCTGCCTCATGGGTGTGAAATGTTAATGATTCTGAAGATTGAACTGATGGGGAGAACAAGACACGGCTTGATCATATCAATGTTATTATTGAAACATGTTTCAAAAACATGCTGGACCCAATGCTAATTCCTGAGGTGGTTATTAGAATCGTGTGAACATAGGTTGAATAGCCTCTAATTTATAACATTGTTAATTGAAATTGAGATAAACCCAAAGATAATTTGATACTGACGGGCTAAATTTAGAGTGTTGCTTTGTGTCTCTAGTTACTTTTGCACCTTGGGGTGTGAGCATTGGAGTTAAGTGAGTCTTTTGATCATGGTGTATGTCCTGTGATAATTGTATTCATAACTGAAGTGATGACTGGCGCTGGAAAATGAAACAAGTAGGATTGACGTCTGACTAGAGACCCTGGAGAAATACTACTTATAGATTTCTATATGTCTTGCCATTGTCTGACAGAATCTCAGTTTGAGGTTTATGAATATTATGGTTTCAAGTTAACCTTAACAGTTACGTATATTTAACATTTTGATTAAAGGTGACTTGCACAAATATCAGCTAATTTTAGTCGTACTATCCTCTCAGAGGAATTTTAAATGTCAAGCTGATTTTTTTGTCAACACTCACAAAGTGTCACAACTTAATCAGAGGTGGGGAAATCGGAGTGACCTAAGAAAACAAAATGCCACAGGATATTGCGCTTGTGTTTACATGATTGTGATTTTCTAGTTAAAATATACTACAAGATTGACTTCAACCATATACTGTATCTTGTCTCTGTGACTTCAAGCAAAATAGTCTTTAACACAAATAATTTCCCAGAAAGTGTCAATTGGTATGTCCTCAACATGCTATGTGTGTTTGCCGTAAAAAAGATCTTTGTCGTTGTCCCTTCCAGTGTCTGAGCTTCAGGAGGAAGGGATGAATGCCATTAACCTGCCTCTGAGCCCAACCCCCTATGAGGTGCATCCAGAGGACACCTTGCTAGGTATGGTATGGTTTAGTATGGTAGAGAGTAGCATGAAATACCCACATTTATGTCAAAAGTAACCCTTTATCTATGCCTCCTTCCTCAGAGGAAAATGAGGTCCGCACCATGGTTGATCCAAACTCCAAAAATGATCGCAAGCTCCAAGAGCTGATGAAGGTATATGTCATTATCACACATGATGGGAATAAGGGATGACGGAGAGGGAGTGCCAGTGGGTGATCGTTAGAGCCTATTTTAGGAGGCACTCTTTTTTTGTTGTTGCGCACCTCCTGGTGTGTTTTAGGTTCGCATCAGCATTGATTTCTTTACATCTTGCAGGTGCTCATTGATTGGATTAACGATGTACTGGTCGGGGAGAGGATTATCGTCAAGGACTTGGCTGAGGACCTGTACGACGGACAGGTCCTTCAGAAGCTCTTCGGCAAGTTCCCCTTTTCCTGGACTATTACCTGACACTACTTCATCACGCTCCTAAACGGGATGATTAATCCTTGAGCTGTTTTTTTTTTTTTTCACCTCAGAAAAACTGGAGGGGGAGAAGCTGAATGTGGCGGAGGTCACTCAGTCCGAGATTGCTCAGAAGCAGAAGCTGCAGACAGTGCTGGAGAGGATCAATGATTCTTTGAAGGTGTCCACCAGGAGCATTAAGTGGAATGTCGATTGTACGTTTCTAAATAAATACACGGTTAAGATGATGCTGAACACTGTATTGATGTAGACTACCATTTCTTTGGAAAGATATTCAGTCATTTATTCTTGGAAAATTACATAAATAATACATCATTTTTTCAGAAATGAACTACATATATGTGAATTTTAACTAATTTGGCCATGTAGCGTCTAGTTCTGACGAACCAAGGCTGAAATACCTCCGATGGTATGTAATACCATTTATGTAGGATTTAATTCATCATTCTAGTGGTCCAGCAGTGTTTTATTTTCAGCGTGGAATTGTCTCAAACTTGTTCACCTACCTTTTATTATTTGAACAATGAACTAAGTGATGAGCATTTCTATTGGGCAAGTTCTTTTGAAATGACTGACATCCGTAGAATTGTAGGCCAGGTCTGTAGCATGGGTTAGAAGGTTACCTACAAGTACCTTTTTTCAGTTTTAAGTTAGAGCTTTCCCCTGTCTGTTTGTGTCTGCCAGCTGTTCATGCGAAGAGCATAGTGGCCATTCTTCACTTACTGGTGGCGCTTTCCCAGCAGTTCAGAGCGCCCATAAGACTGCCTGACCACGTCTCTATTCAAGTTGTCATCGTTCAGGTTGGTACACAACTGCAGTACTTGTATTATCTCATATTAAATCTACAATCATATAAATTAGTCCAGAATTGTATGAAAACATAATTCTACCTAATACTGCATTTGTCACGTAAAATATAAGTCATCATAGATATTTCTTGGTCCTGGAGCATGGAATGTTCATTATTTTCTTTTCCTCAGAAACGGGAGGGTATTCTGCAGTCTCGTCAGATTCAGGAGGAGATCACTGGAAATACTGAGTATGTCTGCTAAATGTCCACAATAACACAGATGGGAACACTATTGTGCAAGGTTTTAGAATTCAATGAAGAGCACAAGGCCGACACTTTTTTTATTTAGCAGATGTACAGGGTAAATAATATTCCTTTTGTACTTTGAAAATGACTGTCATGATGTGGCAGATGTTTTTACAAAAGCCCACAAACACACAAATGTGTTTAGAAGGGTTCAAGGGAGGTCACTCACTCTGATATAGTTTATTTTACACAAACGTGCACAAGGGCCTTGCAATCGAAAAAATATGGCACAATCCAGTTTTGTGGCCACTTCACACATGCAGAAATGAGAGCAGAACAAGAAGAAGAGAGTTATAGAGCAAAAGAAAACTTCAGTGGCTTCAAAATCACTTACTCTGTTATAAAATACAGTATACAAAATGTATACAAAGCCTTGTGTGTAAAGAAAAAAGTGCCATATACATATATTGTCAAAAAGTAGAACTGGAGAGAGAAGCCATTGTTGCATTTTTGACTTGTTCTGCTATGCTGAACATTGCAGCACCATTGATTTTTACTGAGTGCCTCATTGTGTCTATCTGAATCAGGTAGAAAATCTCACCACTGAGTGTAAATAGCTCTGCTATGAGCCAGGGATTTAATCTCTGGTGGATGAGCCGAAAGTATACTTCGCCCCAACAGCGGTCCACTCTCACTGCCTGATCAATATGGTGCATTTGCTTTCTCTTGCACATCTCTTAAAATGATGGGGCTCAACTATAATGGTTGAGAATAGGACTTTCACCTGCATCTTTACCATACAATTGGACATGATGGCTTTAGTTCAGCAAATCTTATCTGAGCAAAAACACGGCTGTTCACTCATTGCACTGGCAACTTCAAAGGACGATGTCCAGACTATTTAGTCATGTAGCCTGCTAGCGGCACCTTCATAGTTTGCCAAATTTGACCTGGGTGTCACTAGGCAAAGGACAGTTCTGCTCATAGTGCATGACAGCAGATCAAAGTATAATTTAATCTTGAATCCTATTTAAAGAGCTAATGTAACCTCTGTCGCTGTGCTCATTTTGTGTCATGGTCGTATTTTTCAGAATGCCAGACGTTCCTGTCTTGAGTTGATGTTAAGTTAATCATGACAGGCTAAGGGGATTCTCTTTAGAATCAGTGGCCTTGCTCTGTCTCATTTCTTTATGTCCGTCACAAACACTTGTTATGAAATTGCTTTCAATGCTGCTCAAGGTTAATTGACATAACTATAGTATATCCAATGTAAATTAAACAGATACTTGTGATGCTAATAGTGGAACAAAGCAGAATAAAGTAGAACAGCATCTCTTTATCGCGCTCTCTCTCTCTATCTCTCCTGTCTCGCTCTCTTTCTCTCTCTTACACTCATATACATATATACACACACACACACACACACAGTGCAGTGGTCCAGCCGGCTCCGAGCAGCTGGGGGATATGGGAAGCTGGGCTGGAGTGGTGGTGGGGGCTGCTTATGCTGTTATCACACAGGCAGGAGCGGTTGCCCAGGCTCGCCACTGGCACCAGAGATTAGAGCAGGAGGAGGGGAAGAGGAGGACGGGCTCTCTGGGGCCCGCTCCGTGTCCAGCCCCGGCCACGGCTGTTTCATCGCTCGGCCTCAGGGACTCCCTGCGTACAACCCAACTGCCACCCCCCTCAACCCCAAGCCTTTTGTTTGTGGCCCCACACTATTGCCCCCACCGCCCACCTCCGTATTGTGTCACATTCGTAATGATCCGCTGAAGAACTGTACAGCCAGCTTGTTAGCGGTATGTTTCCATAGCATTCTTAGCACATTCTCTGGATTCACTTCCAGTTGCTATATGACTCTCTGCTGCCAGCTCAGGCATGTTGTCTTGCATTGAAACTGTGTGTGTGACAGCCATTCATTGTGTTCCCACAAAGCCAACCATTTTAAACTGAGATGTTCTAATTGGCTTGTTTTTCTCTTTCAGGGCTCTATCCGGAAGGCACGGTATGTGTTTTGATAATCATCTGCAGATAACTCTGTTGTGCTCCATGTTGTGTGTTGGTGTGCTTTTTAACACATGAAGCAAATGGATTAGTAAGAGCTGCGTGGCTGCCATCTCTCTTATTGGCTGGCCTGTGTTTTGCACCGGACCCCTTTATGGGGATTATCCTGTTCTCACCCTTCTCTGTGTTGTTTCCAGAGCGAGATGCCTTCGACACGTTGTTTGACCATGCTCCCGACAAGCTAAATGTTGTGAAGAAGGTACGGGAAGCCACTCTTACACTCCTCTTAGCACAAAAGGGTCCATTGTTGTTAGGCTTTTAAAATGGCATACCACCATAAGTCAATGCCACCTACCTGTGAATATTCAACGTTAGCGTGGACCGAACGTAATGGGACTACGGCGAAAGTGCAGCTGAATGGCTGTAGGAGTGAATAAGGATTGTGTAGCATTCCATTCAGACTTGCAAATGTTAAAGGTGCTATAAAGATGGATAAAGCTTTACAAAAAAATCTATATTATAGATAGATATATAAAAAGTGCAAGGTTACTCACAGTTGATTTCAACATGTGAGAACCCTGTTACTCCCACAAATGAGGACAAAATGTTTGATATGGACAGCTGAATCACTTAATTAAGGCGCCTATTTAACTTGTTGGCTTTTTGCAGACTCTCATTACCTTTGTGAACAAGCACTTGAATAAGCTGAACCTGGAGGTGACAGAGTTAGAAACACAGGTAACTCATATTTACACACTATCTATCATATTTACACACACCGCAGGATGATGCATTGCCACCATAGTATTATTTGTTTTCTTTCTTTCACATTTTCATAATATTGTTTATTTTTATACGTGTTGTTATATTATTAAATGTGTTTATCTGGTTTTTTTTTTTTTTTTCATTTGCCCAGTTTGCCGATGGGGTATATCTTGTCTTGCTGATGGGGTTGCTGGAAGGCTATTTCGTCACACTGTACAATTTCTTCCTCACTCCGGAAAACTTTGATCAGAAGGTACATTTCAAAAACACATTTCTATCCACTAAACAACAACAAAAAGATCACTGGTAGATTTATTTTGGTCATACAGACATTCCTTTTGGACACAAAGCTGGTAGTGCAAGGATTCCAACAAGCGATGGCCATCTATTCAGGAACCAGGAATCGGCAGAATGTATGGCATGCTTGTGAAAATACCCTTTTTACAGCCTCCTTTAAAGTGTCAGTGTCAACTCGTGTGGTAGAAAAACCGAATTTGCATTAACAGCACAGCCTTCACACGTTCATGGTGTGACATGATTGTTTCCCCTTAATTTGGGGATAATTTCACTGATCTTCGTGAAGGAGCTGATTGCAGGTTAATCTCTAATTAGCTGTATTGTGGCAGTGGCAATTACTCTTAATTTGTGCAGCAGCCCTGTGTTCTTGGTGCAGCGAGCATGTGGGTCTGTTATTTTTACTCGGCTCGGTTCATGGGAGCCATTTCAGCTCGACACAGGCTCACCTGGGTCCCTTCCATTGGTCTCTGCCAAGCAGGATGGGCATAGACCAGGATGCATCTGTAATCTGCCTCCGCACAGGAAATCGATAAGTGGCTGGGAGATTAGCACTAATGCGGATAGCGAGAGAGAGAGAGAGAGAGGAGGGTGGGGTGGGGTGGGGGTGTATAGCAAGAGCGAGGGAGAGAATGCGAGAAAGGGAGAGCTATAGAAGTTGGGATAGTGGGCTCCTTTCAGGGACTGTTGTTGGAGAAGACCCAGCCTCTTGCCTAAAGGAATCCTATCTTTCTTCATTTCCTCTCTCGTTCCGTCCCCTAGTCTGTTCCTTCCTCCAGCATTGGCTACAAGTGACCGTCTCCATAGTCCCCTAATCCTTTACATCCCATCTGATGTGCTCTAAGATTCATCCAAATGTTGTTCTGGAGATCTGCCCTGCACAATCTCACTAACACTTGCAAAACCCTTATGGAGGCACGTGCACACTTGTCAACACAGCAAATACACACCATTCTTCCTTTTCTTTCTTCCCTTCTTTCTCTAACTCACTCAAACACACACACACACACACACAACCTTATACACACAGAGAGATACACATGCACACTCAAAACACAGACTCAGAGACCAAAACTATCTCTGAAATTCACTCTCTCTTAAGCCCACTGTGTTGACTGAGCTGATTACTCCACTGGCTTAAGGGTTTAAAATGCTGATGTTTACTTTGTGACTTGTGATCCACACAGCACAATATGGGCACATGTGAGTGTCCTAAAGATGGCCCGGTGTCTCTTTCTCTCTCTCTCCCTCCGTGTGTGTGTGTGTGTGTGTGTGTGTGTGTGTGTCTGTCTGTGTCTGTGTGTGGGTAAAGGATTAAGGAACAGAAAAATATGAATGTGTGGATAGGTATAGTCAGGGCATTGCTAGCAGTTGAAAACATTTGGGGTTTAGCCCAGAACTGTAGGGGGGTCTGGGGCATCCTCCTCCAGGATTCTTTAATTTTTTTTTTATTATGGCAGCTAAATGCACCATTTTCAGACTACCCACAGACTAGCTCATACAGATATCCAAAAGGCAATCTTATCTGCAGCGACACGGCTGGTGCAATCTAATAACAGTGTGGGTTTGGTTAGTTCATTGGATGTGCTCTCAAAACACGGAGAGAGCGACGAACCCCACGGCCAGCGATGTAGGCAAGGAGCAGCAGAAAAAATAAATCCTTTGTTGGCCGACACCGTACAGTGTGCTAAAATAACTGACTAATTGAAGCAGTGTGCTGCACGCGATGATGAGGAGAGTAGCGGAGAGGCCGGAGCATCAGCGAGGTGTGAGGCTGTGCTGTGCTGGGTGTTTCAAAACTAGCTGAATGAACTTGTGCTTCAATGCATTTCAACAAGCCCCTCTGCATGTTTGACCATTTCCAAGGTTTAACTCCTCAGTGCACAAACATTTAGAGCTAACGCTGGATTTCTCTAAAGTGCTCAAACTGGTCTTCAACTTTGTTTGACTGTAAATGGCTAAAATGAATATGTTCGTTTGTTAAATTGATCACTTTTATAAAAATAATGAGAATGAAACATTAATTCCTCTAGACTAGGCCTATTCATCATTTATTTTTTTGCATTATAGCCTTAAGGGCATACAATCTTTGATATCGAGCCCAGCAGTAAAATTTAGGTCTGTGAAATACTTACAGTTCATTCTAAACAAACAGGTGAACATGGCACTGAAAAAAGGAAAGGGAAAGGAGAGAAGGCAGTAGCACAGATTTGATATTGTAGCTGAACACAAACAATACAAAGAACAGATTGTTTTTTCATTAATTAATTGTTGATGGATAAACATGTGTCTGTTCAAATTTGTAGTATCAAATAGGGGCCCACTTGACCGCAAATTCCTGGGCTGCTATTTGTTGCCAGTCTGCTTGTAACCGGTGCTCGCTCTCTCTCTCTTTCTCTCTCTCTCTCTCTCTCTCTCTCTTGTGCTCACACAAAATGCATGCGTGCCAAGTGGCGTGAAGTAGATCAGCTGCTTGAATGACACACAGAGGACCCAAAATGTAGGCTACGTTTTTGATCAACAAGATCATATTATTTTCAAGGGCTTTAATGCATGATTGGAGTGAAAGTTGAATAGATCTTGAGCTATTTTATTATTATTATAAGATCCAGGGCTATTCATAAAAAATTTGGGGTGGTAGCCCTGGACACCCAGGTCTAACGACGCCCATGTCTGGTCTCGGACAAATTCTTCCAGCACTATCTGCATTTCCTAACCATGCCAAAGCATGGGTATTACAGGCTTATTTTGCATCTTTCTAAAATGTTACTGAAAATAACTACCTTGTATTTACTGTTTGTAAATACCACAAATATTTTGTGCCAGGTTAATCCAGCACTGTATGATGTTGCAGTATAATTTGGATGTGCATCTCAGAAGACCATGAAGCTGTGTGGTGACCAGCTCATTGTTAGCAGGTTCAGTTATGTGTATGGATGGTGTGAGAGGAACCAAGACTAGACAATAGAAAAGCTTCACTCTCTGGTATGTGGTATACACGCTGCCTTCATCTTGACCTTGTACATACCTCTCTGTTGTATGCTTTATGCAGGTGCACAATGTGTCTTTCTCCTTTGAACTGATGCAGGATGGTGGCCTTGAGAAACCAAAACCTAGGCCTGAGGGTAAGCAACACGTGCATATAAGCGTGCCTCTCACACTTTATTTCATATTTATTATATCCATGCATTTTTTTCCATGAAGTACATCAAAGTTGCAATACACATATATTAGTTGGTGTAAGTTTTGTGTACACCTGCTTAATCTGCTTTGAAACTCATTTGGTGAGTCATTGCACAGTCTAATGTAAAAGGACACACGGAGAGCCCATTTTGAGTTACGCCATATGGTCACACCATTTGAGAAATCCACTGGTCAAACACCAATGCTTTGCCCAACAGAGCTATTAAAACTGACACAGTCCCTAGATTCCCCAGATAGTGATACATGTCTGATGTGAAGCCTGGGCAGACAAATGAACACTCTCGCATAACTGATTTCGCTGTTGGCCTGCCGTGCCCATCAGCTGGTGCATACTGTGGTGTAGGATCTACCAGCATCTGCTCAACCCCTCCTTGCAAATAGCATTCTTCTGCAAAACAGTAGATCAAGTTATGTCTAAAGCCCTCCCAGACACCTTTTCAGAAATTCAGAGCCCATGATAAAAGCTAACTGTGTTCCAAAATCCTTGAAAGCTGTGATGTATAGATAGTATTGTTATCTCAGTTATGCACCCATTTGTTGACCATTTATGTGAATTGGACTGTAAACATTCTCAGAAAACCATAATAACAGTTATTTTTTTTGCTTTTCAGATATTGTGAATTGTGACCTGAAGTCAACCCTGCGAGTACTCTACAACCTCTTCACCAGATACAGACATGTGGAGTAAATGAATTCAATAAACGGACCACATCTTCTTTGGTTCTGTTCTGTTACTGTGTCTTAATATTCGTTTGGTGATCACTTGTGTGAATGGGGGGGGGGGGTGTAAGTACAGGGTACAAATTCAAAACCATGTCAGTGAACTCATCCCAGTATGTAAAGCCCAGTACACTAACACCTTTGTATGTTCATTCAATGCTCATCCTCAATCTTTTTAGTCACTCTGTATATGTTAAGGTATGCAGCAATACTCTATGCTTTCTGCTTTGGCACATTCCAACGCTGCAAAGTGGAGAAACAACTTTACCACTTCAAAGTCTTGTCAAATTCTGAAAGAGATATTTTTTTTTGTATTACACTGTATTTGTAATTTTATTTTGTATCTTCTTTCTGTAAATATACCTACATATGCAACATGAGACATTTCACATTACACTGATCTGTGATCACAACTGTTTGATAATCTCACAATAAGAATCTGAATGAAATGAGCCCAGAAGCTATTTCTATTTGGTATTAACATGAGTTCTTTGTCCAGTGATTACAACATGGCAACTAAATTACGGACACCGTACTCACAGTAAATGAAAGAGATGGCAGTTTGCCAGATAGTATTCCCCTTTAAGCATGGGCACACCTTGAGGAGCAATGAGACGATGCTTTGATGAAACCGAAGAATTGTCCTGATTTATTAAGTGGACACTTGGTGTGAAGCAGACTCTGTTTGAAAGAATAATTATCTTGTGGTTATGATAGCTTAACATGTTACCCCTTTGTATTTGCAAGGTTTTTATGTCACACAAAACATGTCAACCTCATGATCAAAGTGCCTTTGTTTATTTAGATTTTATGTATTTATCAGCAGAAAATGACATGTATATCGCCACATCCGTGTATCAGACATTAAATGAAGGTGTGAGTGAAATGTAATGAAGACAATATAAAATAAAAGTGCTTAAAGAAAAAGAAAGTCTTCAAACTATTTCAGATGGACATCGTTTTCAAAGGGAGCCTGTCAGAGAATTAATGTCATTTCTACCAATTGAGAAGCTGCAGATATCTTTAATTTCACATTGTGGGTTTAATATGAGTGTTCAGGGAAACACTTCAAGATTGAACAAAAGAACAAAAAGCTGTGTGCTTACATTCCCCTTGAAATGAACTGCAACTTGTCCTTAGCAGTTTGGATGATAACATCTATGACAGATACAGAATAACAATGGATTCATTATAAATGACTACTCTGAATTAAAAAAGTGACAACTTTCATTCAAATTCTAATGTTCTAATCTCAGGCTGGTAAATGGCTTTATAATTTTTAGCTTTGTTTTTTTATACACATTGGGACTAGAAAAAGGGCCAGATCTTTGTGTTTTGGAGTGGTGATTGGAATCATTGTGATCGTTGACAATCAGTTTAGGCCATGTATTCAGAAGGAGTGGTTTTGATTGACACAGTAAGTGTTTAAGTGTCAATCATGTTAACAGAATTAAACAGAGACGTTGGCCAACTTTGAGCAACAGTCTTTCATCTGCCACCATCAGCCTGTCACTAACCAAGAGTCATGGAGTCACTTCTCAGTCTTCAGTTTGTGCTCTTTTCCACTAAGCATGACAGGGTGAAGAAAAAAATAGGGGGGTAGAGGTCTAATGCAACATAGAAGATAAAGATTTTCCCATGTGGTTTGATGAAACCGAATGAATGAATGAAAGAACACGTGGAAATAAGCAGCTACAGAAACCCTCAATAAGCCATTTGTCAAAAGCATTTTTCCTGCAATGCCATTATCACAAAACCTTAGCTATTAAAAGCTCGCAGTATTTGTGTGCCGTGTGTTCTCTGAGGGAAAATTACTGCAAAGGACCCCTGAGTACGACTGTGACTGCCCTGGACGAGGTGGCCTGAATTGGAGAGATGTCACCATTAGAGTGCAAATTACCCCCATCTCCAACTTCAATTTCTTTTTTTGCGTATTTCTGTTATCCTCCATTTCTATCTCTCTCTCTCTCTCTCTCTCCCTCTCTCTCTCTCTCTCTCTCTCTCTCTCTCTCTTCCTCTCTGTTCCTCCTTAATGTTCAAAAGCATCTAAAAGATGTCCATTTACACCTCTTTGTAGAATATTTTTGTATTAAAAAGCATACACCTAGGGAAAGGATTATAAGTTAACACTAATGCTAAAAGATGGAGGACATGGATTTCAAGACGCTCTCTGGCTGAAGATTTTTGGGGCGACAGCAGTGGTGATATTGGGGGGAAGGGGGGGGGGGGGGGGGGTCACATGATCTGCATTTCTTCTGCCTCAGATGGAATGATTCCCTGAGTGACAGGACTGAGAAATCAGAGTGAACATCAAAGGGCAAGAGGAACTCAGCCATGACATCAAACAGGGCCTGCTGCTGCGCTATCAAAAGAGCAGCCATGTTAAAGATCACTATGTGCTAATAGTCCACTGTCTACCCCTCTCATTGCCTCTGCCCCAACACTCTTTTTGAGTGAGTGTGTGTGTGTGTGTGTGTGTGTGTGTGTGTGTGTGTGTGTGTGTGTGTGTGTGTGTGTGCGTGTGTGTGTGCTCTAGTGATGCACACAACCCCCAAGCTCAGGACCATTTTAAAAACACATGTTTGGTGTAATGGAGGATGCCCACCGGGGGCCTTGAGTGTGTGCTCTTAGTGGAAGAGAGGTATGTTTCATATGCTATAGCATCATCTTTGATACACATTAAGTGTTGTTTAGTACTCAGTAGCTCGCTAACTTGTCTCTGCTACTGGAAACATTACGTTGCTATGCCATTGCCATTGGACATCCATTGTGGGCATATTAAGGCAATATTCTAACAATGAGAGAGTACCTGTGTATTGCTGTCACAATGTTATTATATCTATTAATCCTGATTTAAGCAGAGCCAAATGGTAAATGCTAAGAATTTTCTGTTGGGAGAATGCAGTCGTGTTCTTAACAGCATCAAAGAAGAATTTCGAGACTACATTTGTATTGAAGTCTGGAGAAATTATATGTCACTTGGATCTGGGCACAATAAGAGTCACACAGGTCTCTACAAACAGTTTCTCCTGTTTTTTTTTTTTTTTCGGGGATAATTATGACCTCTCCCCCTGTCCTCTCTTCTCCATTTTTCTGTCTCAATAATTCAGCTGCTCTTTATGGAGGCATTGATTTCTTTTCCACCACCTCTGCCAACTAATTAAGAGGTTAGGTTGAAGAAACCGGTTTCACTCAATGGCCTTCATGAATGATGGAAATTTAACACTGCCAAAGTTCGGCACTCATCCCTGGAAATACATTCTTGTGATCTAAACGAGATGAAAATGTTTCATTCAATAAAAACAGCTATGTTGACCTGGGTTTAGTGCGCATTCTCCTCACTCGACCCTCATAAATGATCGCAATGTAATGCAAACACATAAGTGAGTTTGTGTCGCCGGGAACAAATGTTACTATCGACAAGGTATCAGTCAAGGCTGTCCTAAAATGAATTTGCTAAGCGGTCCAATCACCAAAGACCTGAGAGCATTTTTATGTGAAAGCATGGATGTATCATCTTCTGCCACCCCATCTGAACCACTCAAACGACATAACCAATTTTAAACCACTAGATGGCGACTGTTTATATAGCCCAGGCATGTTACCCCGTAGCCCAAAATCGCTCAATTCTCTGAGTAAGGAGTGTGTCCAGAGGCAAGATAGGAAGGACCTACGATGATTAAATTACAGACTTTCAGAGAAGCACGATAGTGTGCCGGCTCATGTAAATAGAGTATTGATACGGACTATGCCAACGACTCGGACAACTAAAACATTTAGCTGTGTAACGTTCTAAAAGCCAACATGGAATTCCGCACAGTTGCTTTCTGTCAAGTTGATGTTATGTTGACATTGCTGAAATAATTTAGGCAAGTAAAGAGCCAGTCTACAGATAGCAGGTCATTACTAGGGTGTGCATTTTTTTCCCCCTGGTCTTTTGAATTAGCTTTTGAATATAATCCAGACTGGAAGTTCAGCAAAGTAGATAAAGGGTCTGTAGATAGGCTATGAAGATGTTTTGCGGAGTCGAGTACATAGCCTACTACAGAGAGCCTACTGTTTCCCCAGTGAGGTAATTCATATGGCCATGGTCCCTCCCCCTCCCTCGGCTGGCTCTGGAGTTTTGGGATGACGCCACTTTCGCTCCGCCCCAGCTGCAAACTCAATCTTCGCGTTCATTTCATTCTTGCCCTCATTCCGCGCATACTTCGCATCTCTGTAGATACGGAGCAAAATAACGTTCTCATTCTTGACTGATAAAAGAAAACAAACAAACAAACAATATAAATGCAATTGCTGTAAAGAAAGACAGACCACTGATACAAATCAAACAACTCGAAGTGTTCCAAATTAAATAAACCTAGGTGTCTGAGGTAAGTTTCTTTTATGAGTTATTAAGTAATTTCTCTGAAATTGTTTAAATTCAATTGAAACATAACCTAGATTAATGTGGTTAATATATGTCAAGAGGGGAGTACATTTCTTTCATTGACACGGTCAAAACCACAATTGATTTCGACATGTTTTGTCGAAGCTCTTTCACTTTGTTCAGAACTCACTGTAGCCTATGATTGTCATTGCAATGGGGTTACTTGACTATGTCGTATCGAAATTAGTCCTGAGCTAAAGTAAGCTATGTGTAAATGGAAGAGACACGAATAGTGCTCATAATGAATGTATGATTTTACAAAAATGTATTCGCCTGTGTGTCGTAGTTTTACGCGTTCGTATTTCCCTCGACTGGGAGCTGCCGAACTGAGCTGAACACTTTCAGAGGTTAACAAAAGCGTTTGGGAGGACTTGTTGCACCCGTAGAATAGCCTACCTCGCCATACGCAGTGATTTGATAGAGCCGTCTAAATTTCACACTGTAAGTGATCGTTTGTTTTCAAATTCTTAGGATGCACTGGACTTCCTCGGTCTAGGGAGATTTTTTTTTTTTGGCGTTAACTAAATATGATTTCTATAAGCTAAATGAAATTTAGCGATCGCCTTCCTAAGTTGGCTCTTGATTGTTTTGTCCGGAATGATGGACGCAGGTTAGCCTACTTTGGGAAGTAGGTTTCTGTCAATGAAGAAATCTGGGCGGTAGAAAGTCCACTGTAGAAGGAAGTCTATTGTTAATCATTCATTTATATATGGTATAACCGTTATTATGATAGCAACGATTTGTAGTAGACCTGTATGTTATTATTTATTTTTGTGATTATAACTCTCTCTTTTTTTTGCAAAAACAAAACACTAGCTGTCAAGTCATAACTTCAATATCAATATACGAGGTGGAGTTTTCTGGTAATATCTGATAGACAGAATTTTGATAAAACATGAATACCTCACTGCTTGACTGTAGTAGGCTATACAGTATCTCAAGAGACCACTAATTTAAGACGTTACACGTTTTTACCTTTCTTAAACTGATAGATTATCTTTTATCAGACACAATGAAATAAATATAGGCTACTTTTTAAAATTTGTTTTACTGTGATTTGATGTCTTCTACTTTATTCAGTTGTCTTATTCAACATAATTTTAACATTTCAGTTCCAACTATATTTTAGTGTAATTGCCTTTTTCAATTTCATAAATAATTTTCAACGCCAGTTAAAGTACAGCTATCTCTGAACTGACAGCTATCTCTGAATTAAAGTTTCTGTGTTGAAGAGCATTAATGCTTTCCAACCTTTTCACTTGTTGATTGCTGTTTGTGTGCTGTGTCCATGTATTTTGTTTTGCTCAGTGATCATCAGATGTCCTAATGTTCAGGGGGAAAAAACAGAGGGAAAGAAAAGATGCAAAGCTCACAAGATTGGGTTACCTCTGGGAATGGAGGATTGTGGGAAATTGGGGGAAGGGGCTCTTATTGTTCTTTCTGCCGTTGAGGCAGAGGGCTTGTGGACTTGTTGAACCACAGACGGCAGACAGACCTCTCTGGTGTTGACATCTGGTTTAGTACTCTTATCCACCTGTAGGGAAAATGCAAATATGTGTGTGTGTGTTCAGCCCTGCTCTTCCCGCCTGGAAAATTCAGAGGAACAAGCGTTAGTGAGACTGCCTCTGCCACTCACTGTCTAGCCGGCCCATTGTTATGCCAGCAACAGGCGGTAGCAGCCAAGGCACCATATGGCTCATGTATGCTTCTATGCTATCTGTTAATTTAGCTTATCAGTGGTGCTCTAATGTTTTCAGGCAGCAGTCTGTGCTGTCGTTGGAAAATGGCTCCCCTCTTACTTTGAGGAGTCTGTGGTCTACTTCTTTTGCAGTGTGCATTATTATACCCAGAGTGCTGCTGCCAAGCCACAGCCTACATGGAATTATCACCCCATCTCCCTGCTTTACTTTTCACCCTGTTGCTCTCTCATTCTCATCCTCCCTTTTTCGTTGCTCTTTATTTATCCGTTTGTTATACCCTTCCCACCCTTTCTCTAAGTGACACACACAAACACACACACATTTACAGTCTCTTGCTTCCATTTTCTCATATCTAACCAAACACTGGCTGCCATGCATTGGTCTGTTCCATTGGTCAAATAGTGTACACTGTGTCAGACTCTCTTCCCCCTCCCCAATTCCTCAAGTTCCCTTTAGGTTGCACTCTAGTATTAACAGCTGTTGGTCATTTATTGTCATTTTTGTGTATTTAAATTCATGCATCATTTATTTTTATATTCATTAATTTAATTTGAGTAATTATAATTATATGAAGTAACATAACCAAATTTTAATTTAGATGTTTTAACATCAAAGGTGTTCTGCGGTTGTCATGCAGTCGGTTAAAATATTCCTCTTTCAAAAGGAGCTTGCTTTTGTGTCCCGGTGATTCATTACTAGGATTTAATTAGCTGTTCCTTTGCATTGAAACGGGGTGAAACATTGCATCTGATTATTGAAAGCATTCATTAACATATCTTGGCAACATCGTGAATTCATTCCTCAAATATTTCACCAGCACGTACGTCTGCAGATCAGGTGTCATTGGAGATTGAGCTTTGTCAGTCTCTTCTAAGTTGAGCAACAGGTTGTCCTCCAAATATGTTAGCCATTCCCGAAATTTCTGTTTGTGAAAGTGCACAGGCACTCATTAAAGGGAAGATCAGAAAGGGGGGGGGGGGGGGGGGGTTGAATGCTGTTCGGTAGGTTTTTCTGTTGGCTGTAGGTTTAAAATGTTTCTGTGTTTGATTTTCGTTGAGAGTGCTCGTCATGGTAACTCCTGTTTTCAGGTGCTCCAGAGCCTTGTCAACTCACTGCTGAGAGCCCCCTGAAAAGCTAGAAAATGATCTCAGTGATATAATCATGACTGATGTATTCGTGTCAGGTCCCCTCTGCTTGATCAGTTTTTGTCTGTTCTGCCATATACGATTACCAGTCTCTCCTCTGATAATCGGCACAGGAAGCATGCCTAAACAAAGGCCGAAACAGCCAACTCAACCAATGGAAGAGGGAGAGGGAGGGTGCGAGTATGTCAGAGAGAGAGAGAGAGAGAGGGTGTGAGAGAGAGAGAGAGAGAGCGCAGGAGGGAATAAATGAAAATTCATATGTAATGAAATTTTGGAGCGGGTGGGTCAGAGCAACAATGGAGCAGCAGGCCTGGTGAGCGGCGGGGGCACAGGGGCCAGCCTTTGTTTGCCGAGCGCAGGAACAATGGGCTGTCCTCAGAGGCTGGGCGGCGGGTGGGCCAGCACTCTGCCTGTGCCCTGAGGTAAACCACCCCCCCACACGCACACACACACAGACACACACACCACCCCCTTTCCCTCTGTCACAAAAGGAAAGGACGGTGTGGGATTGTAGCCTTGTTGTTGTTGTTAAAGGTGGTGTGTGTGTGTGTGTGTGTGTGTGTGTGTGTGTGTGTGTGTGTGTGTGTGTGTGGCACCACGGACGTCCCGAGAGTCCTCTGTCATGGCCTCCAGAAAAGAATCAAAACCCCAATGCCAGCCATTCTTGCCGGACTGCTGAGCTACTCTCCAGAATGATGGTTTGGCAGTGTAGCATTTTGGAGAACTGTTGCATGCTGGGATTGTTGCTAACTCAACTATTTATGCCGACTAGGGCAGCAGAAGGACTCTTCTGAGCGGCTAGGGTTTTTCACTGGTCTGGCTATGTAGCTTTGCCCGACGAGAGAGAAATACAAAACCCACAACTCTTCAGTTGTTTCACTGCGATTCTGTGGACGATATGACTCAGCACTTGTGCCTCACGTCCACAAAGGCTTGAACAGTGCTGCCCTATTTCCTTGAGGATGAATGAAAGAGATTTTTTTCCAGCCCATTTCATGTGCCTTGCAGAGCGGGACTTTGCTCTGTGGCCATGCGGTCATATTTTGCACTGGGTGAAAAAGGCTGGTTTGATTTGATGTGGTAAAAAGAAAACTTGTAATGTTCATGACGATTGATGTCATTTTCACTGAGTAGCCTAGGTAGAAAATCTCCCGCAGTCTACTAAATATGAGCAACGTCCCTTCTACATATTATGTTTTCATTTAGAATCAATGTAGGTTTTTTTCTTGTTATTGATCCAGTCTGCCATATTGCACTGCTTGCGTGTGACCCACCCCACCCTACTTGTGGAAAGCATTTCTCACTCTGGAAGGCTCATGACGAGCAATATGCAACTCATCAGTTATTAGATGAGTCAAGTACTGTCACTAAAACAAACCACAGAGTTTCAGTTAAAGTAGGAAATCCCAAATTCAACAACTTCCTTTCCCACACTCTCATGATAGCAAGGGCTTGTATTCAGCTTGCTGTCCCCTCAAAGTCAAATAAATGTGTGCAGTATGTGGCCTAAGACATAGATACAGAGATAGACTTAGATCATGAACAGTATTTCTGTGGAAAGGCTCTACCAGGTGAGCAGGTGGCAGTGTCCTTTTCAGTTTGCTAGTAGTTATGAAGTAGCTCAACCGTGCAGGGAAGACCTGCTAAGTATATTTAATGTTTACGGTTTCTGAGACATTCTGAAAGTGCAAAGAAGTTAATTTTCAAAGACGTTGGGGTGGGGGTGATAGGACTAGCTGTTTGTTTTTTTATTTATTTTTTATTTACGATCAAGGTCGGTATGTATTCAAAAAATGACCAAAAAATTCCAGCCATGACAAAGAAAGACATTGAATCCCTGTAAGCTTTTTTTTTTCGGCAAGTTCACGACAGCCCACAGTTAAACTCTGAATGGTTCTTTTGCTGCTCAAGCACTGAGAGAAACACACCACTATTCTGTGTCTGACGTGTGGAAGAAAGTGACAAAAGATCAGGATCTTGTGAAAGTTGTGTGTAAATACCATGGGGATTTTACCTAGCTACATTGCATGTCACCCTAGGAAGGTGAAGTGCCTGTAATTCAGCTGAAAAGAAGAAAAAAGTGCTTTTGTGACAATTCAGGTTGTCTCTTTTATTAGTGTGACTTGAAAAGGGCTTTTTTCTCGTACAGCTTAAAACACCTTCTCGGTATTCCATCAAAGGTTGTGAGGAAGCTGTGATGAAGTTCATGGTAGTCTTGATACCACACTGTGCCCCCCCCTGCTGAAGGTCTCCAAAAGGGCATGGGCAAATATTGGACATGCTGCCAGGGAGTTCACACTTATTTGAACATGTTGTCCCCTCCATTTCCTGGAGGAGGTATTGTTGGGACCGTGTGGGGATAGTGGCACCCTGGGAAGATGTCCGATAATGGTGGGGTCTGACTCAGCAAAAAAAAAAAGAAAAGAAAAGAAAGAAATGGCTAGTTTCTTGGAGAATGGTGGCATTGAAGTGATAGGGGATTATATCAGGAGCACAATACCTAGGGGAAGTTGAAACGCCGGAGGATAGTTTCACAATACACCGAGGAGGGGGGGGGGGGGGGGGTTTGTTTGTTGGTCAATTCTGACAACCATATCAGGCTTTCTTGAATAGGAATCTTTGAAGTGCCTCACTGTGCAGCTAGATGTTTTCTAATGTTCTGATGTTTCGCACTATGAGCCTTATCCTTGAAAAAGAGCAGGACAAATACGTATGGACTCCATACTAATCTCCTATGTCTTTTATTTGTACCACACATATTTTTATAGAAAGATGTCTTCAATTGTTCAGTGAAAACTTCCAGAGATTTATTATGTTCTTTGAAATATGGAACTATTTTCCCAGAGGGATGTTTTTGTGGTTATATGCTATTGGCAAATAGGCCTGAGTGGAGTTCTCTGTGCAACCCAGAATTACACACGGATAACAGAAAGACCTCAATGCTAACTGGAATTAGTCCTCATGGAAGGATAGTGGACGAAATGGACAACGCTTTTAAGAAGGTTTTGTAAAATAGCTGTCATCTTCTTTCTTCTCCCAGAAAGGATGTTTTTAGGTTACTGAGTAGAAAATACTGTATTTGTAATGTACCGTATTTGTGCGACTGCCTGCTTGACTTGCGTTTGTGTTTTTCCATTTAGGGCTATGATATCAGTTGGCTACTTGTCTATTAGCAGGAGGTTAGGTTGAAGTTCCCTTGAACTGTTTAAAGAATCATGAGGATGACTGATTGCAGTGAGACTAATGCATAATCTCCGTGTCATTTCTGGTATGAGGTGACTTGACTGTCAGTAAAGGCTGCTGGAATCAGTGAGTACAGTGAGAGGGAGGGCTGGCGTACCATGGATTAAACAATGAATCAGCTGTATTTTTGGCCTGAGGCCCCAGATTGTGACTCAAGAAACCTCACCAGTTAAAGGCCAGTGCTATGTAGTGTCATTTTCTGCAAGGCTTCAGTACATAGGTAATGTCACCTAATTTGGGGGCTAACTCAGCACTGGTACTGGACTCTCCCTCTACTTTGGCACATTCCATTTGAGCCCTACAGTGTGCGTATTCAGCCCACTAGCTAACAGATGGACAGAGGCCAAGCAGCAGGTGATAACGTCATGGCCCATGCTTAGCACAAGCACCACAGATGAGGTGTAAAACATTTATTAATGTCACTTTTTGGATTTAATGTTTTAAAATATAATTTGAAGTGTTGCGTACATACATTGTGATCTTTTTTCCACATTGACCTTAAGAGGCAAAGATTTATAAATGTTTTGACAAATATAATAATCACTGCAGTCAGTGTTGTAAGTGAAACCATACCAGCTGTTAGTAATGAGAGATGTTTGGAGTAGACAGTCATATTGTACTAATAGCTTAGCCCTCAGATTTGTACAGACATCAGCTTTTTTGTATCCTTTTGGTTAATTGTCCTTTGGAGAAAGAGTAAGTAGCAAGCATCGAGTTATTTAAGTACTACTCTAAATGCAATTTGTATGGGGTTGTGTGTGTAGTATGTGTGTGCATATGTGTTTTAAAGATCATAAGAAGGATCTAGGCTGAATCCACACTGCTCTCTTAAAGCAGCGAGGTCTTTCGAGCGGCAGTGTTTCATGGGTAAATTTATGTCCCTCTTGAGTGGAAAAATAAATGAAATAAGTGCATTTCATAAACATGAAGGAGACAAAGGGATGTGTTAATGGGCTGGACACTGTGCTAATGAGCCTCAGTGAAATGGATATTGGGGGCATTGTGGTGGTGACTCTACCGCTGTGAGGTCCTTTGCGTCAAAAGGAGAAGTGTCTCGCACAGAGGCAGAAGCGAATGCCTGGCTTCACACACACACACACACACACACACACATACACACACACACGCACACACACCGAGCACAAGATGCGCTCACTGTTTCACCATGCATGCCATTGAAATGCAAAAGCCTCTGTCAGAGAAAAGCTTGAAAGGAAGGGATTTTTTTTTAGGTCATCCTTAATTGAATTTCCTGCCTGATGATAGACTAATAGGTCTGCTGGGACTAATGGCATTGTACAAGCATTTCATGTCACTAGGATAATGCACTGAATAGCAGGGAAAGAATATTGTTACTTCTGTGATCATTTCCAGGCCGAGGGGACATGTTTAGAAAACCTTTCATTTCTCCCCTCTACTCCTCTCTCATCTCCTCTGGAACATAATGAACCAAGCTCATCATATCTATATATTGTTAAGCTAAAATGACTTTATGAGTAGTAATGCGGAGGCTTGCTTCTCAGAATTAAGAGTGACAGACCTGGTGCATTGTGAGTCAGGCAGTAAAAATGTCCTGAATGTTTGCAGTCACATCCTCGTTACCTAGATACTACTGATTTTAAATCTAATGCATTTGAATCAATCCACTCATAAATAACTGGATAGTTGAATACCCAGCTGTATAACAGTACGAGGCAAGAATAAATAGATGTTGTTTCGTATTATATATGTTCAGTACTGTTCTTTTGATTTATAAGTAAGTTGTTGTTGTAGATCACATTTAAAGTTTACTAACGGTTATTGTCTGATATTTCGGTTTAAAAAATGGCAATGACTCCTTTAACAGTCTAGTGATTGATGAGTTGTTCTCCACTGTATGTGAACGGCTAGTTTTAAACCACGTCTACAGTATCCAAGGAGCATATCTACACTGGTGCAAGAATTCAAAATAGTTCATGAACAAACTTTAAGAGATAGAGGTGGTTCTTCTGTCTGTTTTCACAGTTTTTAGTTTACTGTTCACTGTAACAGTAACATTTTTTTCCTAACAGCTTAATTCACTTAATTCAACTGCAAGTCACTTATGCCATCCCAGTCGTGTTTATCTATTTATTTTGCGTAACTTACCTAAGGGGGAGTACTTGTTCTCCATACCCCTGCACTAGTACAGAAAAAAGTCACCTGTTTGCAGATATTGTATTGTGGCAGCTTTTACTGTCACATCTTCAATCTAGACTGATTGAATGAAAAGCTCGGACCACCTGAGCAGACCCACACACACACACACACACACACACACACACACACACACACACACACACACACACATACTGTATGCAAAGCTGCTCTCATTCATAATACCTATCATTACATTTAATTACAACTAGTTGGCGCTGTGTTGTGCATGTACACACCTGGCAGTCGATTCTGCACACACACACACACACAGACACACACACACACACACGCACGCGCACATGCTAACCCCAGCGGCTGGCACAGGCGTGAAAGCAGTGCGGGAGTTCGACAGCTGCTCGGCTGTGGATGTGTGCCCCCTTGTTTTGTGCGTGGACTGGCCTCCGTGCCATACCATTTGTTTGGAATGCTGTCCCCTTCCTGGAGGGCTGAGGAGCGGTGTAAGTGTAGCCACAGTATATTGTTGCGTGACTAATCTCCCTCTCCCATCTGCCACTGGGGCCCCCGCTAGAAGCAGCTCCCACTCCACCATCAACCTCGGCCATATTGCCATGGCCGCAGCACAGTGCAGTGCGACGCAGGCTCCTGGCTCTTGGCTGCCTTCTGCATGTCTGCGCGGCTCTGCAGAGAGGGACCCACGTGGAAATGTGTTGAGTCGCATCGACAAGAATTATCACCATGCCCACACACACACACACACACACACACATAAGTGAACACTTAGAACCGCTGAGATGCCCAAGCACGTATGACATCTCCTTCCAACTTAGTGTTTTTTTATTTCCCCAGCACACACACACACACACACACACACACACACACACACAGTAAGGCCCTTGTTTACAGCTCAGTTGTCTTGTGATTAAATTGAATCATAGGCTTAAGTTCCCTGTCTATGTGTGTGAGGAGAGCATTATTCCTTTGTGTGTGATTACACCAGGTTGCCCAGTCCCATTTGTCTTGTCAGTTATTGTGCCGCTGGATGGAATGGCTGCGTTATGTTCCCCGGCGCGGGGCTGCATGGATTTTACCTATTACAGCCGACCATCTTGACACACAGCGTTGAACAACAAAGAGCCACAAACAGACCTTAAATGGAGCTGAATCGCTCATTAATGCTGTGATGTGGATGGACGTGGAGAGGGGAGCACACACTTTTGGTTTCTCCTCGGCTCCCTGCATTTTTTTTGTTTTTTTTCTCCCTCTTGTTGCCTTTTGATGTTTCGCTGCCTTGTAAATTACAGAGGGGGCGACAGATGCACCGCTGTCTTGCATGGATTAGCCTGTTGTCAACTGCCAGTGATCCTGAGAAAATCAATAGCCTTCTGAAACACTCCTTTTCTTTTTAAGAGGCGCTTGCGAGATGTTTCGGGCAATCAACTGCTGCATTTACAGGCACGCTTACTTTATCGTCCTCGCAGAAATGTCACAATGCCAGGAACAGTCACAGTTTGTTCGTTAGATCTAAATGTCAAGGGGACTGAGAAGATTTAGTTTATGTTCGCAGATGGCCCCTCACTTTTTTTTGGTTAAGTTGACCATGGCTTCCTCTTTGGCCACTCACCCAGCTACATCTCCTGGCCACTTGTGCTGCTACACCTGGGACTGTTCATATGCGCTATGAAACTGCCTGTTGGACCTCAGCTGTCTTGCTCTCCTGAGATCGTGCCTCAGACTGGGGTAACTGGGTTGCGCCTCCCCCGCAGATGGAAGTCGGAGTGTGCCATATCAGTGCTGGAAGCGATTAGGGGCCGAGTTGATTATGCAGTCAGGGGAATGATATTAAGGCCTCGAGTTGTTTAGCGGCTGGAATTTTTTCCTCCCTCTCTCTCTCACACACACACACACACAAACACACGCACCAGGCCTTCAGAAGCCCAAAGGAAAGCTGAGGAGGCTTATCCTCTGAGTGGCAGTCTATGATGCACATTCTACATTTGATTTTCACAGCTATAGAGCTATGTCATTCTTTTTTTTTCTAGTAGTTTGTAGATATATATGCAAATTTGTTAATAATATGTTTTTTTTTTTTTTACCTAACTCAGAGTCTGTTTTTGTGTTTTGTGATCTTGTGTGTTGGTGCACAAGCAGTTTCCCTTTGGAGATCAATACGGTCTATCTATATATCTATCTTTCTATCTCTCTATCTCTCTATCTCTCTATCTCTTTAAGTAGTTGTGTAACGTTAGCAGTGGCACCCATCACACAAAACCCAAATTCAGCTTCAGGCTGCGCTGTGGGAGATTGCGCTCTGTTGTCCTCTAGTCCCCTCCCCCCGACACACACACAGTCACACATAAATTATACAGTCATCTACAAAACATCCATTGTCAGTACATTACCAGCCATTGACAATCAGTACACTACAGGAAAAAAAGGAAACTACACTGTATCTCAGCTGGAGACAATATTGTGTCATTTGTTGTCGATGCAAGTGTATTGATATTAGAGGTTTCCTCAGTTTCTCATAGTTTGTACATGCGTTGTAAACAAATGTTGTCTGTCGTGAAATTCCTCTATCTGTCAGATGTTTGGATTACCAATGCTTGCTTGGCTCTGCATCAGAATCTTACAAGGATTTAACAATGGGCAGAGTGATCAGATTGTTTATACTTTGTAAAACTCTCTAATCAGGAAATTCCCAGTCACACATGGAACGATCTTACACGTTTTGGGAGTAAGTGGACATAAATACAGCGCTTGTCTTTGGCCTGAAAAGTCCTTTTCTACTCCAAGGTATTCCTGATGTGATCCTCCGTGATTTATTTCGGAGAGTGAACACAGCGGGTATTGAGCGCCGTAAATTTTCATTCAACAATCTCTCCCGCCATGAATTTTTGCCCAGTTTAAGAGGCTGGAAGACAACAGCGAAAGCCTGTAAGTGTTTTTACAGCAGCTGTGTTGGATTATGGCTCTGCTTTTTAGAGCTTGGCTTGTCCATTTCCTTGTGCGCCTACATGGTCTTTCTGTTCTGTTCCCATAACCAGCCTCTGGTTGCTGAACATTATCTTTTCATTGGGTGTCAGAAGATGTTTGGCCTAAAGAAAATCGATTTATTTCAGAATCACTCTGTGATCTAAAGAAGGTTTTAGTAGGACTCAAGTTGTCATTGCTTCGCTACTACAACTGCAAGTGTTTGGCGGTCACAGCTCATTATCTTGTTTTTTTAATCCAACCACCATTTTCCATTGACTAAAATGTGTGATTACAGCTTTGATGTTTGTTCTGCGAACTTATAAACATCTGTTTGTGTGTGTGTGTGTATCTTCTCCAGGTTTCTCCTCTCTCTCCTCCACTCACTTCCAGGCTTGGGCTTGGAGGACCCCCCCCCCCCCCCTAGCGCCAGCATGGACCCCAGCAGCTGGAGTGGCAGCGAGAGTCCGGCAGAGGACATCGACCACATGAGTGAATCGGCTGACAAAACCATGGACCACGATGCCGAGGGCGTATGGAGTCCCGACATCGAGCAGAGCTTCCAGGAGGCCTTGGCCATCTACCCGCCCTGCGGTCGACGCAAAATCATCCTCTCCGACGAGGGCAAGATGTACGGTAAGTCCACACACCCTTACGCTGATGTGAAGAAACACCCCTGGTCTAGGTGTTTTTGTGCTATGGTACTTGTCACAGCGGTTATTGCATTTAGAGTAGCTTGTAAACTGTGGAGGTCTGCGAGGGTGATCTCATGGTGAGATGAAACCTGTGGCTTGTGAGAAGGGTTAAGGAGAGGGGCGTGGGGATGGAGGGGGTTGGTGGGTCTGTGCTGTGCTGTGCTGCGCTGCGCTGTGCTGTGCTGTGCTGTGCTGTGCTGCGCTGTGCTGTGCTGTGCTGCGCTGTGCTGTGCTGTGCTGCGCTGTGCTGTGCTGTGTTGTGTAGAGAAAGGCAGCCGCTCTGTCGTAAAGCCAGTGTGTGCCATTAGTGCAGAGCAGATGGTCCTCCGACCGCCACCAGCTGTGCCCCCCCACACCCACCCACCCTACTCACACTCACACACACACACACACACACACACACACACACACACACACACACACACACACACACACACACACACCTTTGCCTCTCCCTATTCCTGGCCCGAATGATGTCATGGAAAGAGGGGATATATTGTTCCTGCTTTTTCTTCAGCTCTCAAGTTCTCTCTAACTTATCTCTCTCTCTCTCTCTCTCTCTCTCTCTTTCTCTCTCTCTCTCTCTCTCACACACACACTCACACACTCTCACACACACACACACACACACACACACACACACACACACACACACACACACACACACACTGTCATCTTCAGAACAGGTGAAATGTAGGGGCATTTCTATACATTTAATCAATATTAAATTTACACATTGCACACAAATGAACTGTCCCTTGTCTATCAGCATAAACAATCATATTATTACATACTTTTGCTATTACTGAGGCACTTGAGTCAACACATTTTTACCAGTGTGCTCTGCAGCAGTAGAATCCATGCAGCCTACCATAGTACTGCCTGTGGCTGCATTCTCCAGCAGCACTTAAACATTTCCCATCTCACAGCAGGCAGGTTTTTGTCAGGCACTACTTTGGTCATCCCCTACCAGGAGTAGTGGAGAAATTACTGGAGGAGTGCTTGGAGATGATTAAGCCTGTTGAACGCATTTAAATCGCAGCACTTTTCTCTCTTCAAGTGCTGGGCAGGACAAAACGGCACTCTTCGACAACAACTTAATTTGTTGCCACAGGTTTGCTAGTTTATTTCTTCTGTGCGCCATCAAGCCATCTGTTTTCTGAGCAGGCACAGGCCCAGGTATCTCTACTCCCAAAGGCTGCTCAGAGATCTGTGTGTGCTTGTGTGTAACAGACAAACACACACGCGCGCACACACACACACACAGGTCCTGAGTGCCCCTCAACCCTCTTGCTCTCCCCCTTCCACCTTGCTCAATGCAGTTAATTAGCAACAGTCTCTATAGCAACTGGCTCTTACTTCAAAACAATGTGTAATTTTTTTCCCCCGTTTTTTTCTTCTCCTCCACCCTGCTGCCACGGCTAAGCTTATCGCGGCACTGTTTACCTGAGGGGCTTTCTGCTGCTTTTGAGTCTCATTGGGCCTGGCGCCGTGCCCAACCGGGGGGTGGATGGGAGGGGAGGGCAGGAGAGAGGAGGGGAGGAGACACTTAATTGTGAAGCCGATGAAAACCACAGCGACAGCTGCAGCACGAGCGCGTTCAGTAGCACCGCTCTCGAGCCCTAGGAAGTGGCGGCGGATCCGACTTGAATGAGGCCACAGAGAGACTCGCCGCTCTCTTTGACCAAGCCCTTCATCGCCCCCACCCACCAACAGCACCGTGTGTGTGTATGTATGTGTGTGTGTGTGTGTGTGTGTGTGTGTGTGTGTGAGCTTCTGTAGCGCTTCTCCATTTATTTTTGGTTTATATGGTTACATTTGGCACTTGCTTTGAATGAATGAGATATTTTTTTTTACTGACTCTCGCTCTCTCTCTCTCTCTCTCTCTCTCTCTCTCTCTCTCCACTCGCTGGGAATCCTTTAAGCATATGTCACGAGCCAGCTCTGTCCGGTGCCCCCCCCCCCTGTGTAATTAGCGCGTTCCTTCCGACCCGATATCAGAGAGCGCTCTGTCCCTGCCCTCTGAGGTCAATAAAGCAGCGGAGGACAGAGGCGAGTGATCCTGAGGACCTGCTCTTTCTCTCTCTCTCTCTCTCTCTCTCTCTCTCTCTCTCTCTCTCTCGCTCTCGCTCTCTCTCTCTCTCTCTCTCTCTCTCTCCTGCTGGGCCAGGGAAATTAGAGCAGCTCACCCTCACAGTGTCTGTGACCCAGAGAGTCCCGACATGTGCGCGACGGTCACTTCATATAGGAACTGCTTCGACAGCACTATATGAAGGTGAATGGGTGAATGAGAGTGTGTGTGGCTGTTGAATAAGCAGGATAGGCCCTGGTAGAATGAACAACATTTACAGATGATAATGAAACCATCTCTACAGCAGATTTCTGATGCCTTGGTTGCAGTTTGTGTCTCCAGAGGTGGCCTTGTTTGCGTATTTTTTTTAAAATAAACAGCTAGATGAGGTTTAATTTACCTGTAGATGGAATTGGGTGGAAGTACACTCAGAGCAGAAGAGGCATTTTTGAAAGTGTTTAGTATAGACAGTGAATTACCAGAATTCATTTAGCAGAAGCAAAAGACAAGCAATCACAAATAAAATGGGGAAAAAAGGTTGGTGCAGCTCCACATTCGCCGCCATGGAATGGAGGCATAAT
The DNA here is from genome assembly GCF_963457725.1 of Sprattus sprattus. Lineage (NCBI taxonomy): Eukaryota > Metazoa > Chordata > Actinopteri > Clupeiformes > Clupeidae > Sprattus > Sprattus sprattus. The sequence continues at coordinate 26,125,456 of NC_137926.1, forward strand.
GTTTGCCCACGAGGGTGGTATTGTCTCTTTACAAGCTGTGAATTTTGGCCGGCCCCATCGCCCACAGGGAAACAAACAGGCCTGTTAGGTGACCAAGGTTCGAGTCATCCCTTGGTCACCCTTGAGCTATCTCACAGTTATGGTATAGCTGGCAAGAAACTGCTACCCCCCCCCCCCCACACACACACACACACACACCACCTCATGCCATTGATTTGTATTATTCAGCCACAAGCACTCTGAGCTTGCAAACACTTAAGGCATTGCGAGTCAATGCAGATACTCTCCAGTAAGACAGACACACTGCCACAGGCCCTGAGATGCATTTACTGTGCCAGTGGCCATGAAATATTTGGCCTTGATGGGTGCCAGAACTGCTCTTGTCATTCCTGCATATATATACAGTATATATATATTATTCTTTTATTTAATATATTTGTTGACTGATGCTAGCGATTGTGTGGTTTACCGTCTTGCCTGATGAAGACCTGAGGGTCAAAACTTAATTCGCTTTCCTGGACATGAACAGGCTAGTTCTGCTGACGACTGGCAATGAACACAAACACTAACTAGAAACATTTAGGATTAATCCACAATTGAATATTGGTGATACAGTTTTACTGTCATGTCGTGTATTGCACTGTGCTCTATTTGGCACATTACCTCTTCATTGCTGCTTTGGGCGGTTTAGACAGTACTTTTCTCAGTAGCGATACCTATCGTTCAGGGGCAGAGCGCAGCAAGTCAAACGGGCCTCCGACGCTAGTATAAGGTGCTGTGTTGACGTCACAGTTCGTGCATGCAACTACCAATCTGTCAGATATAATGGAGGCTTCACACTCACATTAACACACATGCTCTCTCATATACTGTATATATACAGTATATATATATATGTAGGATATATACGTGAAAGCACAGCCTTGTCTCTGAGAAAGAAAAAAGAACAGCACAGGACTGAGTGTCCAATTTCCCCTTTGGTACGTAGCACTGCAAATATATATAAGCATATTAGAAGAGAGGAAGAAAGAGAAGGCATATCAAAAGAATATATAAAAGACTTGACTACAGAGAGGGCATATTAAAAGTCAGAAGGATCAGGTTAAGGTTCAGTTCCTTTTGTGTGCTTGTGGTGCAGGGAAGAGGGTCATCCATGAATACCCCCCCCCCCCCCCCCCCCCGCACACCACAGAGGATGGAAATGAGCTTTGCCGAGGATGCGACGTTTTCAACATCGAGAAAAGAAGGTCACCAAATCTAAATGGAATAGACCCGCGCTAAATAATGGAAAGAATCTCTCTCTCTCAGGGATATCCAGATGGAGAATTGCATTTTGTGAAAGACAGCGTATTGTGTGTTCTCAAGAAGCACCAGCTGAACGAAAAAAAATAAACTAAAACATGGGAGCACTCTGACAAAAGGTACATACTGCATGTCCCTGCCTAAGTAAAATTGCTGTCAAATTGCAGCTGGCGGTAGCAAGAGGGAGCTGTGATCCCCGGCAGAGCCGGTTTTTAAGGAGGTGGCCAGCCCTTTCTCCGCACCTGTTGCCTCCACCGACTTCTCTTACCAGTGCTTTGGCTCAGCCCAGTGATTTCCTTGCGGAAAAAACTGTAATAGTAAGATAATCATGGAGAGTGTATGGGTGTGTGTGTGTGTGTGTGTGTGTGTGTGTGTGTGTGTGTGTGTGTGTGTGTGTGTGTGTGTGTGTGTGTGTGTGTGTGTGTGTGTGTGTGTGTGTGTGTGTGTGTGTGTGTGTGTGTGTGTGTGTGTGTGTGTGTGTGTGTGTGTGTGTGTGTGAGAGAGAACGTTAGAGAATCATAGCCTTTTTCCCTCAGGGTATTTATCCAAGAGTGTGAGTGTCTGTGTAAAACAGAAGGATGGGGCGTATGTGAGAGCGAGCATGTGTGTTAATGTGAGTGTGAAGCCTCCTTTATATTTGACAGATTGGTTGTTGCATGCGCGAACTGTGACGTCAACACAGCACTGTTTACTAGCGTCGGAGGCCCGTTTGACTTGCTGCGCTCTTCCCCTGAACGATAGGTGTCGCTGCTGAGAAAAGTACTCTCTACACCGCTGGAAGCAGCAATGAAGAGGTTATGTGGCGAATAGAGCACAGTGCAATACACGTCATGACAGTAAAACCATATCATATATTCAATTGTGGATTAATCCTAAATGTTCCTGATTAGTGTTTCTGTTCATTGCCAGTCGTCAGCAGAACTAGCCTGTTCATATCCAGCAGTTTTCATCAGGAAAGCGTATGAAGTTTTGACCCTCAGGTCTTCATCAGGCAAGATGGTTAACCTCACAATCGCCAGCATCAGTCAACCAAAATATTAAATAAAATAATACGTTTGTACACTATCAAAATAAATAATTGTCTGCCAGAGAGCAGGGAATCAAACACCTTGTCAGACAAGTTAGCAAAGCAAGCATTCATTCATCTTGTAGCTGTCCAGGTTACGAATGCGACCGCCGCACTTCATGCGCAAAATTACAAAATAATTGGTAGGTATGCGATCAGCTGAAAGGACACCAAAGCTGGGTTTGGTCTGTGGCCCGGAGCCATGAGGTGTGACCACACCAAGCATGTCTGCACTTGTCCCCTACTCACACCCTCAAACAGAAGAGGAGAGAGGGGATGAGTGTTGAAGGGCTGTGGGATTAAAATAGAAACCAATATCGCATCACTTCATGGCTTCCATTCCACTGAGCCCAACAGCAGTTATCAAACCTCGCCGTAGCTAGGGAAAAGTTGCCATGACCACCTTGAGGCAGTCATTTAAAAATCTGCATGAACGAAGCAAAACCTAACTGAACAATCTTCCCTTTTTTATATGTGGTTCTTCACATTTTATTGAAAAATCTCAAGGTCAGGAATACTGTTGAAGACTCGCTTAAAAGCCGATGGAAAAAAGCTTTTAAACTTCTCCACAGCATATATATTAACATTCTCTCTCTCTCTCCATGTCTGTCTTTCAAGGTGAAAACCAACCCTCTCAAAATACTTCCTCGCCCATAAAGACTTGATGTTATTCACTTTGCATCAGTTATGACCTTCAAAAGCACAGTTTGTGTCAGGAGTTCCTGCAGTCCAACTGTACCCAAGTCAACATTTTTCCCCCCAGAAATAAAACGGGATGGTCCTTTGACAATTTAACAGGTACATCAGCAATAGTTGAATTGCCTGGACCACAGGGCACGTTATATTCTTGAAACAAGTGGAAGTGTAAAAAATGTGGTTGGGATTTAGACTATATTCAGCATGGCTCAATCAAAAGAGTTGTAGGCACATACATAATGTAATGCTTTAAATAGTGAGGCTGTTGTTTTTTGCCCCTCTCCTTTGTGTGTAAGCTTTTTTGAACAGAACAAACACTCAATTTCTTTTCAGTAAGGTTAGAAGATTTGGCTTCTTTTTTTTCTGGTCTTGGCCTCGGGATCATGTTTTCGGTGTACATTTAGCGTTGCAGTGGCAGCTGCACCAGGCATAATGAAGAGAGGTCACTGGAGGTTGTTTGTATTTTCCAAGTGTGATATCCAGCGTTCTGGTGTTATGTTTCCAGCCCAGCCTGCACCGGCCTCCCGCCCACCCCGTCGGAGCACAAACGAGACGGCCTTGCTAACAGGAAGCACGGCTAATTACTCCCATTAAAGCCCAACGGCTGTGGAGCGACTCCGCTCACTCCTAATGACTTCAGGTTTTTCTTGAGCTCTTGAGCTCAAATGCCCCAGCATTCACGCCCGCTCTCCCAGTAAGAGCAAGTTGTAATTTCTATCACACACACACACACACACACACACACACACACACACACACACACACACACACACACACACACACACACACACACACACACACACACACACATTTTGAAATGAAATGGACATTTTGACCTTCTTCTACAATGAGTATCAGGCTATTATGGTTGTGTAGGCTTGTACAGGTTGTGCTCCACAGTAATTACAGTTGAAGCGAAATGCTGCAGTTTTTAAATCCCGTATTTCCATTAGAACAGCTCAGGTTGCACTGGTCTGCTCTCCTAAACCCTTGTAATACCCACCTCATGACCAACAAAATAAAACAATGATGCCACAATTGATTCACATTTTTTATGGATCTAGTGTTTTATTTATACATCTGTTTATTTGTTAACGTTAGAGCAACGTGTACTGCATTGACCGTTCAAGTAAAACATGATTAGGGATACAAAAAAATCTGCTTGTTTTCACTTAGCATTCAGCGGTAGTTTACAAAGAAACTCCATAGACCTTTTCAAAAAGGGTATCCAATATAACTGTAGAGAAAAAAAGAAACAACAAAGCCTTCTGCTTTTGCTTCTCGGTTGGCGAGTGCCAGCCACTCATTGTGCAGGTCTGGCCGGTGGGCAGCAGCTTGCGTCTCTGCTGCGAGCGATTGGCCCTCTGCTCTAATGAAGGGCCCGTATGGGGGAGGGCTGGCGGTCATTGTGATGTAGAAGAACAGGCTCCGTCATGGTTCCCCACCATCTGACTTTGGCCGTGAAGTCTCTCTTCAGCCCCCCCCCCCCACACACACACACACACTCCCTTCCTCTCCCCTCCCTTCTCTTCTGCTCTCCACAATGTGGGACACGAGGGGTGTCAAAATGTTACGGGTTATACCACCTACAATAGGCAGCTGGCCGGGCAGAATCAGATGCACTGCAGACGTGTGTGTGTGTGTGTGTATGTGTGTGTGTGTGTGTGTGTTTGTGTGCGCGTGTGCCTGTGTGTCCTTGCATGTGTGAGTGTGTGTGTGTGTGGTGTGTGTGTCATATGTTTCAAGAGCAGCTTTATCTGGCAGTGGAAAGACAGCCTCACCCTTTGACTCTTAATACCCGTGCTCTCGGGGTGATACTTGCATTTTTGCCCGCTGATCATATCAGCCTAAGCTGCCCCGACTTTGCGCCAGGGGGATTGCTTGAGCCCACCATCTGCTTAAGGCTGCTGGCCATCCGCTCCAAACCAAAAAGCACCATGTTTAAACAGAAGGCAGGAGGGAGACTTTACTATAAACCACTGATAACTTGCTGACTGGTCCTCGTAGCACTGCAGCAGTATCCAATAAGAAAGTAATCTACTCAGTTAGCGTCTGAGACTGGTACCAATCAAGCAGTAGCAGGTGTTTTTGGTGGAAAACTAGCAATCTGTCTACTGACAAGCTATGCAAAAACCTTACAAACACCAACAACAGCAAAGTTGGCACTGATTTGGCAGTATAGTTGGTGATTTTCTGTTTGGGGGGGGGATGGTCCAACCTGGACCACTGAACAGCATGGTGCATAGCCTAGGTGGCTGGTTGGAACGACAGGTGTGTTTGTCACATAACCATATACCATGATAATTAATATGTATTAGTTGCAAATGGTCAGTGGCAAATTGTTGCATACTGTCTCCTTAAAGCCATTTACTTTTGCTGTTAAAACTATTTATGTTGGTTAAATCTAGTTAGGATGATTGAGTTGCCATTTTAGAACCCACATGCTAACTTTCCATGAATGGGAAATGAGTGTTAACAGTGGGAGTAGTAAGCAGCTAATTGTAAAAGCGGTAGTAGCGATGATGGTGATGGTGGTGGAGTGGTCGCAGCGGTTATTGTAGTAGCATTAGTTGTAGTGGTATTAGTAGTAGTGGTATTAGTAGTGGAAGTAGTAGTAGAGCTGTGTTGAGGAAGAACTTTCCCCCCCACGCCCTTCCCTTTTTTGCGGGGGACCTCCTGCTGAAAGGCTCCATATTGTTGGCTTAGGCCATTATGATGCTAATGCGGCCTGAGACCCTGGAGTCATCCATCATGGCTGGCGGGACGGCAGGGCCATTGTCCAGAGGATTTGGGTCTCTTTTGCCCTCACCTCGCTCAGACGCTAGGGGCCCAGGCCCAGACCCCAGTGCATTTTGGGAGAGACGGGGGGAGGGAACGGAAAGGATTAGGGCCTCTGTCACTGTGTAAATATGGAATAATCCAAGGAAAATAAGTGGCAGGGGTTCAGAAGATTTTTTTAAAATATTTCCTTCCTCGATTTATTCAAGCCCTTGTGCAAGAACTTTTCTTTTTTTGTTTATTTCTTTTTTATTTTTTGCTGAACAAGCAACACCTCTATGAAAACATATGGTGAGGGGTTGGGGTGGGAGTCAACAGTCCTGTGCCGTTAACACTTCTGTTTTACATATTTCAATCTCAGTTTGTTACGTTGACAGACTTTTTAAATGGAGAAAAAAAAAAACGCAACCAACATTTCACAGAAGGAACAGAAATCCCATTTCATGGCAGTGTTTGATGGGATTAGTCATGGTTTAGCCCTGGCAAAGCTCCTGCCCATATTTCCTTTAAGATGCAAGCAACGACACTTGGAAATTGCTAATTAATTAGCTTTTAAGTGCGGATCTGTTTGATGGGTGTCTGGAGTTTGGGGCCATTCCCTTTCAGAGAACCTTACTTCGCCTGACGTCCTGAAATTACGCCAGGGCCAAGGCTCTTTCTTTCCCCTCCCTCTGCCTCCTTTCCTGGAGGAGCCACATGAAGAGAGCCTTTGCGTGTGTGAATGATCCACGGGCTGTCACAGTGCCAGGCCACGCTCGCTCAGATCCGCTGACATCATCCCAGCCTCGCCGAGGCTCATGGGAGTGCGGTCGAGGGGCTCATTAAACGCAGCCAAAAGGAATGAGCCTCTCAACATCCCCCATCAATCCAGAGCGCCCTCTCTCCCTCTGCATTGGTCTCTCTCGCTCTCTCGCTCGCTTTCCTCTCCTCTCATCACCACCACCAATCAACCAAAACAGCCTAGCAACCAATAATCTCTCCAGTTGCCCCTTAAGGTAAACAAAGCCAGCTCTCACACCACATATGCCTCTGTCAATCTCACTTGTTCTTTCCTTCCACCCCGTAACTCAGGGCACAGAGATTCGCTGAGAAGTGATGATTTGGCATGTGCGTGTGTGTTTTTGCCAATGACTAATGGCAGAAGCCCGCCATCGTCGGAATGGCCAGCCGTGGGCAGACTCGTGTTGTCAACGTTGAGTGATAGGCCGTGCCCTCCGCTCCACTCGGAGGGCCTGGCAGCTTTTGTGGTCTCCTGTGCCCTCTGCCACATGCTCGGCCAGGGTCAGGCGGGGTCGAGCGGGGTCAGCGGCAGTGCCATCCATCAGCCTTGTTTAAGTCGAAGTGGTGGGAGGTCGGACCCCCAGGCAGGAACTGTCCACCCACGAATGCCTGTATGGTGCGTTGCAGGGCTACCCCTGTACACCCCAAACCCCCCCCCCCCCCCATTCAAGACCCTCTAGTGGCGTGGACATAGCACAACCACGATCACTCACCAGCTCGCAGTGTCTGTCCAAACATCTGATGCCATCTAGATTGCTGTGATGCCAACACAGATATCAGTCCGAAACCCTTGAGTCAAACTGCATGCAGGTTCTTTCTTGTGGTCTCTTCTTGAGCCCCAGGGTAACTGGCAATGCAACAGGAGCAGTAACAGGTAGAGGGAAAGAGAGAAAGAGAAAGAGAGGGAGACGACCCGGTGTTTGTGATCCCTCCTGATCTCTGCTCTGTTGTGATGGCTCCAGCTCCTGAGGCACTGCTGGGGCCTGACTTTGATGTGTAGTGTGGAGGGGGGGGAGAGGAGGGTGGGGGTCTAGTGGTTATCAGTGATTTGAGGTCTGCGAAACACATGACTGTGTAGATACCACCCCTAACACAACCTCCCCCCCCCCCCCCTCATCCCCCAGCCCGACTTTAAGTAAGCAGCTGTGATTACAGGGCTTGAGAGGCTGAGCTCTTTAAAGTAGCCATATGAAAGCAACCAGTTGAAGGCTTTACTGTGTCACATTTACTGCCTTTTATTTTTGATCCGTGCTTCATTCTGATGTAGCAGAATGGCCTATCAGCTCTCCTCAGTGAAGTTGTCAGTGTCTGAATGCTTCCCAATTCGCATCTGTGCCACAAAAAGCCATGCCTCATTTACCTTCCGGAAGGATCTGCAGATTGGCCAGCTTCTAGCCATTTTAACCTCCCAAACGTCGACCAAAGTTCAAGAGGCACTGATAATAGTTTTCTGACCCCTGCCATTGCTTCACACGTGAAGTAGTCTGGAGTAAATTGTCTCCTCATCTTTGAGGGAACACTGGCGCATTATGTTTCACTGGGGAGCTGTTGACCACTCTGGACCTCTCTTCAATGTGGTCGCCGAGTGTAATTTCCCTCATCCGCCAAAAAATAAAAAACAGCCGCCGTGATTACTTTACAAGGCTCGAAAGTGTGCCCTCTTATAAACATCGCAGGGGAGGGATTTGCGCCCCACTTTTTTTTTGTTTCCATCTCAGAGATTTTCAAGATTAAAAAAAGGGAGAAAAAAATACAGACACAGAAAAAAGGGAGGAAAAAAAAAGTGCTCTGGCCTCTTTCTCTCCTAAGGTTGTTTTGCACGCTTGCCAAGTCCCGCTGAGCGTGTTTTCAAGCCGCTGAAAAGAATGAATTATTCAGCAGTAAGCATGCTTACAGCTGGCCGTTTGGGGCCCTTTGATCTGGGAACGGGGCGTCTGCATGAATGCCCGTATTGTCATGTTATGTGTACACAGTGTGTGAGTGATTGAAAATAGGGAGGCCTAGGCCCTGGCTGGGTAGAGATTACAGTGCAGGCTCGCCGGGCGCAGGGGCCAGAGCAGAAAATCCCCAGATGCTGTTTGTTCGCCTGAGGTCACATGTTGCCGTGGCACTCCGTGTGGCCTTAACAAAACGCTCCTTTAGAGAGAGAGGGAGAGAGAGGGAGAGAGAGAGAGGGAGAGAGAGAGAGGGAGAGAGAGAGAGGGAGAGAGAGAGAGTGAGAGAGAGAGCCTCCTGTCACCCCCCTCTCTTTTCCCCCACCACACCTGTCAGAGCTGTGTAGCTGAGTCAGGAGTGTGTGTGTGTGTGTGTGTTTGTGTGTGTGTGTGGGTGGGTGTGTGTGTGTGTGTGTGTGTGGGGGGGGGTGTGAGTTTGAGCGCATTTGTGTTTGTCTGACATGTGAGTACAGATGAACCTGTGCTGATAATATGTATGCCTTTCCCCTGATCCAGCTCACTTTCAATAAAGTATCTATCTGCTGGGAAAATATGACAAATGTTTGTCATTTCAGGACGAGGTGAAATATGAATCAAATGACATGCTTTTTGGACTCTATGGCAGTTGACACAGACTTGATATGACAGCAGGTTTTTATTTCTGGTTGTCAATGTTGTTGATGACTTGTATTGGTGTACTTATTGTTGAATAAAAAATGACATGCTTTCAATATTTTTTTCATGAAACACTCTGCACTTCTTAGAAAAAATATGGCTGTAGTTTTGTCTCACGTAGATGGCAAATTACTTACTCTGTTCAGTCCCCCTCAAGGTCTCTTTCTCTTTCTCCCCACGCAGGTCGCAATGAGCTGATAGCCAGGTACATAAAGCTGAGGACGGGGAAAACAAGGACAAGGAAACAGGTAAATGAGCTCACCAAACAATCATCTTGCTTTATTCATACTTGTTAAAGTTGGCACACACAAACACACACACACACACACACACACACACTCACACTCTCACAGTAGGGAAAAAGAAAGGAAAGAAAAAAACAAGGGGAAAGGGAAGGAAGTATCCTGCTGCATTTCTAAGCCCCTCCGTGCCCCATGTGGTCGGGTAGGCTCAGGGTGACAGTCCTCCTCCAGTATCAAAGAGAGGAGGCTCCAGGAGAGCGCTCCTGTGCTTAGTGCTTCCTCTCAGGCAGAAGTCCTCCTCATGGCCACTGGCTCTGATGTGTGTGTGTGTGTGTGTGTGCATGTGCGTGTGCGTGTGCGTGTGCGTGTGCGTGTGCGGGTGCGGGTGCGTGTGCTTGTGTGCGTGCATGCATGTATGCACGTGTGTCTGACAGTGTTGTATGCAGCATGGTGTCATGGCTTGAAAAAGGGGGGCATTTCTCTACTGTGACCAAATGGTTAACCAGCAACCCAAAAATCTCCACAGGAAATGTTGATGGCTGGATGGTAGTCAGACAAACAATAGTCCTCTGAACAATAGGTCAGTATTTCAGTTTAAGGTGCAGTGTGTAAGATTTAGGGGGATCTTTTTGCGGAAATGGAATATAGTATTTATAATTCTGTTTTTATTAGTGTATAACCACCTGTAAAGGAAGAGGAAGAATAATAATAATATGAAAGACAAATGGATGATCATACTTATTATTTAGGACAAGAAAAAGCAAGTGAGCATGAATCCTCATTGTCAAGAAGTGAATACATGAAGGAAAACTAAATAGGAACAGGCGATGGCAGAGCACAAGGATGTACATTGGTGGCCTTTGGAAATTGCTGATGAGGGACAAATGTTTACAGTTTTCTGCTGGACAGGTAATTTAGCCTACCAATATATAGTAAATGCAATGTGTTGTTTGATAGCTTTAGCTAGAACATGGCCATGGGCATAGGAACCAAGTACAAGTAACTGTTACCATGTCAGTGTTGAAAAATATCTAATTGCTACAAGGGTTGTAATTTCACATTTATGTGTGAAAAACTAGAATTTATCCAGAAAAGATCCAGAAAAGATCCACAAGATCGAGTGACTGAGTTACTGAGGTCAGTCCACAGCTGCTGAAAATTATTGTCAATTAAGTGTAACAAAAAACGCTTCGGAGCTCATGTCAGCCAAAAACAAACATAGCCACACTTCAGAATTTACAGTCTATGGAAGCTATGACCTCTAGTTTAACAGACGGTCGTAGACAGTGACATAATTTTGTAGGGTTGCTACTGGCACCTGATGGACACCATACATTCTACAGGCTCGGAAAGGGAGGGCTATGCAGTTGGTTGTAATCTGCAACCTCACTACTAGATGCCAGTGAATCCTATACACTGTACCCTTTAACATTAAGCTGTGGTTAGCAGCGTGTTAAACCTGTCTATCGACTATTCTCATAGCTTCTATTTTTTACTTTCACTCTCTCACTCTCTCTGTTTTTATTTCACACCTTTTGTCTGCTTCTTCCTCTCTCTCCATCTCTCTCCATCTCTCTTTCTCTCTCCCTCTCTGTCTAAAAGTTATCCCTACTTACTACATAATTATGGACTCATCCACTGACCAGGTTCTGTGCTTGGGCTGCCCTGTTTTCTGCGGGTCTGTGGTGGCTCATGGTGGCTGGCTGTGCTCAAGCACCCCGTGTCCTCCTTTAATGAGCTCACTGTGGCGCCAGCGGAGTGTGGGGACAGCCAGCTGAGAGCCTGAGGGGGGGGGGGGTGTGTTGCACAGGGAGCTGTGTCTGTGTGTGTGTGTGTGTGTGTGTGTGGTGAGGTTTACTTACACTGTGGTGTAAGTTTTTGAAGCAAGTTCCTGTCACTGTTCCTGTCAGGCCAGCCAACTTCTGCCACACACCAAACCGGCACCCCCTCAAGGGATGCTCTAGTTGGTTCTGTTTTGTGACCCACTGAAGCCTGTGTTCAGATGTTTACACAACTAAGTGTTCTGTCCCGGGTCACTATACGAGGCCCTTCTCGGGCTGAAAAAGTGAGCTGAGCAGTTGACGGCATTCAAAGGGCTATTGCAATTCATGAGTCTGCTTCTCGCAGTGCAGGAGGGTCTGCATTAGTCAGGAGGTGGGAAGGTTTTGGGGGTGGGGGGGCTATGTAGGGGGGCTTTTCATTACCATGGTAACAGACTGTTTCTTTTCTCTGCCTCCCCTCCCCACCCCACCCTGCAGGTTTCCAGCCATATTCAGGTTCTTGCCCGGAGGAAATCTCGTGAGTTTCAGTCCAAACTCAAGGTAGGCTCGCTATTATGCTTTTCTTTGGATACCATTAGTCGTGTGTGTGTGCAAGAGAGAGCGTTTGTGTTTGTGTATGTGTATGTGAATGTGAATGTGAATGCGGTGTGTATGTGTGTGTCTGTGTGTGTGTTTTTGTGTGTGTCTCACTTCCTGTGTCCGTTTCCGTAGTGACGGGCTGGATGCCTGCTGCTGTGATTCCTGTAACCTAGATTCTGTGCATGTGATTGTCCTGTTTGGAATTGGCCCTGATAGCAGCTCTCGCCCCATCCCCCCATATTTGTTCACCCCTTGTTTCCTTCCT
>NC_137926.1:26142553-26235053 GCF_963457725.1 Sprattus sprattus
CATTAATCTTGTAAATACACTTTTCATGTGTCGTGAATAGGTGTAATAATTTGTATTCAGAGAAATCCTCGGCACTGTAAATAATATCAGTGGGGCTCTAAGCTGAAGGTCACTGGTGACTTTGAAACTACTCCATTTCAGATAACGCGCTGCCTGGCAATTGCTGGCTGTAATAACTTTGCTCTTAGTCAACATGTAAATAAAACAGCTGGGGAAATGTAAATATAAGTGAATGATACGGGAACACTGAAATGTTGCATAAACCACACTGACTTTGCAGCAAATTAAAAAAAGGCGGCTTTGTGCCAGACAGACTTGGGAGTGAGACAGACTTCAAGTGGCCATTTAGCAATGCTGCGCTTCAGCACATTAATGTCTTTGTCTCTCTGTCTGCTCCTTGTGTCCGCAGTACAATAAGCACCTCTTTGTGCACATCAGTCAGACGAATCACTCGCACAGCGACACCCTTCTAGAGGCCGTGGACATCCGTCAAATTTATGACAAGTTCCCGGAGAAGAAGGGGGGGCTAAAAGAGCTGTTTGGCAAAGGACCTCAAAACGCTTTCTTCCTGGTGAAATTCTGGGTGAGTCTCAACCGTCCAGCAGTGTGCTTGTGTGTGTGTGTATGTGTGTGTGTGAGAGAGATAGAGAGAGAGAGCATGGACAACCCAACTATGAGCCTGCTGGTGCAACAGGCTGAAGTACACAGGCTTTGTTTGAACACCTGCCTGGTGCAAGGCATTCTGGGTAGATAAAAAAGCCCCCAAGTGCAAGCAGATGAGCCCATTTCCCTGTCAGCTTAATCGCCACTCTGTTTACCCACTGGCTCCACCCTGTGGAATTTCAGGCTCATTGCACCCTTTCAATGGAAAAGAGAGGCCAGTGTTTTACTGTCTCACTTGGAGATGACAATGGGGGAAATGTTTATTTGCTCATATTTTTCCCTGTGGTTAAGTTGTCTTTTTGTTTCCAATTCCCACATTTGCATACTAGCACAGAAACAGATGTGTGGTTGTGGAACTCCCTGGTAGAACCAGCGCCGTCATCAGATTTGAGTTAGCCGTTGTCAGCCCTCCAGTCAAATAAATCAAATGCAAAATCATAATCATTTCTAGGCAACGTTTCAGTACCCTCTTATTTCTGATGGGCGTCCAGTATTGTGCTGAAACGATTCTGCCTGGTAGTCTGTTTGGCTGGAACAAACAAGTGTGCATTTAAAGATAAATAAGTGTGTGCATTTTCCTTTCCACATCTATACTATAGTGAAGACAGATGTCTGTGCTGGGATGTGAAAACTGTAAACATTGTGCAACTAACATAACAATAGACTACACAGCTTGTGCCTTTAAACCGGTGACTCGGCTGATTTTGGAGTGTCGGGAGTGTGAAAATTGATACAATCCCATGTTGAGGTAGGAGGTTTTTACATAATCATAAATCATCACCTATCACTAATCTGTAATTTTCTTCCCCCTTCCAGGCTGACTTGAACTGCAATATCCAGGAGGACTCCGGAGCTTTCTACGGCGTCACCAGCCAGTACGAGAGCTCAGAGAACATGACCATCACCTGTTCCACTAAAGTCTGCTCCTTCGGCAAGCAGGTGGTGGAGAAGGTGGAGGTGAGGCAGTGCTTGACAGGGAAATGTGGGTTAGCTTTCAGAAAACCGTAAACCATAGTGTAGTATGTAGTCGCTGGTTTAGGGTGACACACAAGTAGACTAGGCCGTATCTATGCACACAGTGGTGCACTGGTCTCCATATTGTGTGTATGTGTACAAGGACAAGGGAGCCCTTATGTAATGTTTTTACCAAAGAGCCAAGCTGAATAGCTGAATAGCAGGGGATACCGTGACCCACTCAGTCCAGCGGAGATGAAAAATAATTGATTCTAAAATGTGATCAAAGGAACTGGCTACAGTCTCCTTTGCCGTCTTTAGTGGACACTGACAGGATCAAAGGAATTTTCCGCTTTGTGAGAGGAAGGTTTTATAGCCTTTTTTTTTCGTTCACGGAAACCTTTCGAAATTCATAACCTTTATCATATCAGAGACTCCAAAAATGGTTGAAGTAAAATTCTTCTCACGTCCAAATACTCACACAAGGCTGTCCCAATCTTTTCCTCGTAGACGGAGTATGCGCGTTTTGAGAACGGACGCTTTGTGTACAAGATCAGCCGGTCACCCATGTGTGAATACATGATCAACTTCATTCACAAGCTCAAACACCTGCCGGAGAAATATATGATGAACAGTGTACTGGAGAACTTCACCATCTTACTGGTGAGTAAATGTGTGTGTGTGTGTGTGTGTGTGTGTGTGTGTGTGTGTGTGTGTGTGTGTACATAAATAAATAAATCAATGCTAATTTGTATGTGTATCTGTGTGTCTTATTTGTGTGACTTAATTTCTGGTAAACCATTTAAAAAAAATATCCCATATTTGTGTGTGTGTGTGTGTGTGTGTGTGTGTGTGTGTGTGTGTGTGTGTGTGTGTGTGAGAGAGAGAAAGAGAGAGAGAGAGAGGGAGAGAGAGATTGTATGCATGTGTGTATTCATGCAAGGGAGTTCAGGCCCTTGGCACTATAAAGCGCCTTGAGACAATTGTATTGTTTTGGTGCTCCATGAATGAAATTGAATTGAATTGAAGTGTGTATGCGTGAGTATGAAAGAGAGAGACTCCGTGTGTGTGTGTTTTTGTGTTTTGGGAGGGTGTGTGTGTGTGTGAATGTGGAGTGTGTGCCTGCTCCTATTCAGCAACGCCGCATTAATCAGCATCTGCTTGCTCCCCCGTAGGTGGTGACGAACAGAGACACCCAGGAGACGTTGCTGTGCATGGCGTGTGTTTTCGAGGTGTCCAACAGCGAGCACGGCGCCCAGCACCACATCTACCGGTTGGTGAAGGAATGAGGGAGAGATGGAGGGATGGAGAGAGGGAGAGAAAGAGAGAGGGAGGGATGAAGAGCCATCCTCCTAGCTGCTCCCGCTGCTGAGGTGTGCCCTGACAAGAGACAAAACCCAGGACATGGACTACACACACTCACCACACGGCCAGGGACAGATCGCCAGACTCTCGCACAGAACGACAGACAGACAGAGAGAGAGATGAAAGGAATGAAAGCTTTGAAAGACTGAGAAGGTTGCATTTCTTCTTCTTTTTCCTCTTTTTTTTTTTTTTTTGCTAGTGGCTGTGCCTCTAAAGAAAGACCCCCACCACCACCTCCTCCACCACACACACACAGACGCTTTTAAAAAATGTTATTTGTTGTTGTTTGTTTGTTTGTTTACTTTTTACCCTGGTTACATAAGGGTGGCATCTCCTGTCATTGATTTGACTATTAATATTTCTCAGTGTCTTTTTTAATGTACCTTGTGTAAGAGTGCAGCGGTTCAATGGCGGTACTGTTGGTTTTGTATTGTTTGTTTTTTTCGTTCTTTCTGTTTTTGGTTGTTATTTTGTTTTTTTAACTTAGTGTCTCCATGTTTTCTGTGAATAACTAGTCAGTGTCTGTTGGTTGTAGATGGTTTTACTGCATAGGATAGGATAAGTTTCCACTCACTCGTTCTAATCCACACTGCCATTCAGAAGCTTACTTTCAGGGGGGAAACAATCTTGTGTACAATCTTGTCACCAATATTATAAGATTAAAAGATATTTAAATGTCATAAGAAAGACTTGTAACCTAAACCATGTCGACTGAGGACAGACATGTTTAGTGTTACTTTAGACTTAGTGAAGTAGCCAAGAAATATATTTGATGTGGATATGTACAGTATATATCGCAAAGGCTCCAAGAAAAGACTTAGACTAGCACACTCGTAACAATCCTTACTCATGCCATTAAAAAAAAAAAAAAAAAAAAACATTAACTAACTATTAAACAATAACACATCAGAATTATCACATTTCAGCTTGAAGGTTCAGGTTCAGAGGTACTCTATGTACAGACCAGCAGAGTAACATTAGTTCACATTCATTGTAAAAAAAACTATTTTGAAATGCCTTTTAGCGCTTACTAATTATGAAGAAAAACAGTCCTGGCTGTTATCTGCAGGTGTTAGCACCCACCCACCCCCATGAGTTGTGGCCTACAAATTCCACATTCACAAAGCCTTAATCTAGCTGGTGTGAACTTTTTAAAGCTGTGAACTCTTTTCTAAGACTTCCTCCTGTTGTCATCACACAAGTCAGTGCGGAATGAACAGTACAGAAACTGCCAAAGCAAATGTAGTCTACAGTGCCTTAGTGTTACCACCCAGACCCTGCAGCGACATTCAGCCCACTAAGACACTGGCCAAGCGTATGAGTAATTTTACTGAGGAATATGTTTTCTTTTCCCCCAACATGGCGTCCATTTACATAGAATATATGAATATTTGTGGTTATGTACAAAGAGGAGCACAGATTTTCAAACTATACAGGTGCATGAACTATTTATAAATGCCATCAAAACTAGCCTTTTTCTGTACCAAAAATGACCAAAAATGATATTTTTTAGATGCCTGTCCTTTGGCATGTCTGAATGTGCGCTGTAGCATGACAAGTGCCTTTGGATTGGACCCTTCAGTTTAGACAAGATGGTGCTGCAAAGCCGAAAAACCAAAAAAAGAAGAAGAAAAAAGAACTGCAGTTTAGGGAGAGGATCACCATAATGCCTTCTTATCATCTATTTCCTTTTTGGTCTTGTGTTCATTTGGAGCTAAAGATTTGCTTACATTTGAAGTGCCCTCCAATTAAGTTCATGCCAAGTGATATAGCTAGCAGAGAGAACCCTGAATGTCTAGTGCCATGATGTCCAGTAGAAAGTACGCTAAACATATTGGCAACAGTTGTCATACATCTACCCATATCAGATGGATTCAAATCAATACAGTAGTAGACAATATAAAGGCGATTTTTAGCAAACCTGCGTAACACAATCCAAGCTAACACAGTAGTACTAACACAGACAAATCCCTAACCACACATTTATCAAGCACAGTGAATGGGTTTATAATATAAATATACATGTTTTTAAGGGGGGAAAGCTATGTATTCCATCTCCAAATCATCATCTCCACCCTTCTACACAGTCTCTCCCTTATATACAAATCCTCCATGTCCCCAGTGTAACCGATGGATATACAGCATTTTCTGAACCACAGATCCTGGTTTGTGTTATTGTCTATATTGTTACTGGATGTGATGCTGTAGTGTCACTGAGGTCTGTTTCTTTCTTTTGTGTGGGGATTTTGTTCTTACTTTCCTCCTAAATTGAAAAAAGCTCACAAATGTGTGTGTCTTGTTTAAGAGATGAATATTTCTTCATAGTGTGAGACTTTGAATTCAAGGTTACACTCAGACTTCTGCACTGCTGGTAAACACAGCAATTGCATCTTAAAAAGCGTTTAGGATACCTCAGCAGTACTTGAGGATTCAAATATTCTTTTTAATTATTGTTGTAATTTTTTTCCTTCTAATATGATGAATTCTTCGGGAAATAATATTTTGATTAAAAAAAATGGACATTAAAAAGGACTGGACATGTTAGCAGTATCCAGGTTGTGTTCTCGTTTTTCTCTTCGTCTGTGACTAGGTACTGGTACCTTTATGTTACTATTTGTTCTGTCAGTGTTGAGATTGAGCTGGAGTCCTCTTTGTTTGGAAAAAGCACTGTAAGAAGTATTGGTTTTGTGCTGAAAAAAATGCAAGGTGCTTTTGTGTAAAGAAGATTATGTATGTCGGATTTCTTTGTACAAATGTTATATATTTTTTTTCCTTTTAGATTATGAGGATGTGGGGAAAAACGTGTGTTTTCATTGCACCCAGATGTGTGCCTGCTCTGTAATATTTACGTGCAGATAAAGTGTTAGATATTTTATAGATTTCTAGTACATTTGTCAAAATTATTCAAGGGAAATAAATGATACTCTATAATTTCTCCTTGAGCATTATTCAATTGTACACAAATCAATCATTTTCAGTAATTTTAGACAAGAACGGTGACGTATTTCGGTACCTTAATAGGTGTTCTTGAAACCTTTAAATAAGCCATTAGAATGCAATTCACATGAACGTCGTCTTTTTAGTCAGTAAATGAAATGTGCTATACTGTTGAAAGACGCCTTTGTGTTGCAATATGTAATTTCACGTCCTACCACTAGATGCCACTAAATCCAAAACAATCAGACTATAAGTTATTTATTTGTCAGATGCACAAAATGACACAGGGTCAGACTAGGCACTAAAATAATATATTTGAACCGTTTTGGTAGCATCAGGGGTCATGCATGGACACTGCGTTATCATCATTTCATAAGGACATAATTGTGAAGTGTGTATTATAAATGGCATGACCTACAACGACATATTATTATTATTATGATTACTATTATTATTACTATGATTATTTGTCTTCAGTAAGACGGGGGGCGGGACAGACTGATGTTTCATTGGGAGTTATGTTCCCTTGTGATCAGCGAGTAATCCTCTTGTGTAATCTCTGTTGATGTGGGAAAGTACTATGATCATAACCTCCAGTCTGAAGGTTTTATGCTCGTTTTCATCAGCAAAACTTGGCTTCTCCTCAACTTATCCAGTTAAAGAGGGCTAAATTTGGCACAGCCTGATGACGAAGTCTGCATCTGGGTGGGGCAAAAACACATAAACGTGGACAGAAATCTCCATTGATCCAAGGGAGTCTGTGCGTAATCACATGCAAATCCCTCTGCAAGGGGAAATACTGTGGTCTGTTAAACATGTTTGGGGCCATGTGGTTTTACTGACACGACTAGTACATCACTGGGTGAGGAGGAGGTGGGGTTCCAGCAGCTTTGAAACTCTCTGAGTGCGTTCTATCCAAAACACAGACCCTGTGGTTCAACCGTCATCTTTCACTGTCAGAACCACGCAATCAAATGACAACACAATCCAAAATCCATCCTACTCTAGGCTTCCAGCGACGTCATTGATCAATTGAGTCAAAGCTTTCTGATGTAGGCCTATGTTTGATTATCTGTGAATTCATTAAAAGTTCCTCTACCTCTGGCTAAATTCTGTAGCAACTATACAGTTAGTGAACCAATTCCAGTTGTGGAGTATAACTATTATAGGTTACTATGTATTCAGATGCATGTTAAAATGTTAAAATCATTTGGCAGTTTTTGGGGTGAATTGTCCCTTTAATATGATTCAGCGTATGTGGGGCCTTGGTGGCATTTCGAGCTTTTCTACAAATCACAATATCACTTTTAATACTGATGGGAACTAACCCCTACCTGTTTTTCACATAGAAAATGTTTGCAGAAAACATTTTTGTGAAACACTGGTCGTGTATATGTTTCTAGACTTATTTTTCCGTTCCTGGTATGAGATTTGGTTGCTCTGAGAAGTTTGGAACCTTGGCTCTGCTTTTGTCAGCAGTAACATACTGGTGATAGATTTGACTGGGTCCTTCCCATCTTAAATGCAACTTTTAAATCTATTGAGATTGTACAGTGTGACCAACACCTATGTCCATTTTTTTTTTTTATAACATGTTTGAATATTTTGTATACAAATCCCCGGAAGCCCAGAAACTGATTATTCTGAGCGTTAAAAACTAGGACTTAAGAAAGAGGGGATATTCAATCAATTAGTTACCGTTGTCCTAGGAGAAGGCTTGAGTTGCAACTGCGGTGTCATGTGATCTTACGGAAAAGGAGTAGGAGGAGGCGGGGAGTTTGTGCACATAGAACGTGCTGTTTGCTTGTATTCAGGCAGAGCAAGTTAGCAAGGCTGACGTTAACGTCTGTGTGGGCTGAGCATCTAACACCCATGCTCGGGGAGAGCTGCGATGGGCTCTCTCAAAACAGACAACTTCTGCGCCTGGTCGCTAGGAATAAGTTGAACTCCTGGACAGAGGAAACTATATTTGTAAGAAATGCACACTTCATGATGGGCGACGAAAAAAGACGAAGAAGTTGATCTCAAGTAAACGCAAGTGGCTACGTCGCTGAAAAGAAGGCTGTCTGTTAAAAGTCTTTTTGGACTTATTGTAAGGTATAAAGCAAAATGGAACCTGAAGACTGTAAAATATCCATTTGGGTCTGTAGAGAAGAGAAACTTGTCTCGGGACTGTCAAGACGCACTACCTGTGCCGATGTTGTTAAGGTGTTATTGGAAGACCAAAACCTGCTGCAAGGTGCCTCTGCTGCCATGCTGTCCGGTTCCCCTCAGTCATACTGCGTTGTGGAGAAATGGAGGGGTTTCGAGAGGACTTTACCAAACAAAACCAAAATCCTTCGTCTCTGGAATGCCTGGGGGGACGAGCAGGAAAATGTGCGGTTTGTGTTGGTTAAGAACGAGGCATCTTTACCGAACAACGGGCCGCGAAGCGCTGAGGCGCGAGTAGTTCCCAGCAAAGACAGTCCGTGCGCTTTCAAAGGGACTGGGAAAGCCACGATGGCTTTTACACAAGAGAAACAGCGCCGTATCGTAAGAAAAGCTTTTAGAAAGTTGGATAAAATAAATAAGAAGAGAGAAGAGGCTGTTTGTAAGGACAAGTTATCTGTGGAGAAAATGGAGACCTTAGTGCACCTTGTAATTTCCCAAGATCATACGATTCGTCAGCAAATCCAGCGAATCAAAGAATTGGACGGGCAAATCGAAAAGTGCGAGGCCAAAATTCATTTTGACAGAATTAAAAGACACGGCATCAATTATGTCCAGGACACATATATGGTTGATCAGAGTTCGGAGACGGAGTCGACTGACCAAGATATGCCTTGTTCTTCGGAAACCATAGCAGAGTTTGAGGAATATGCGACAAGGTGCGAGGAAGTAATCAAGCTACAGGAGGAACTTGCCGAACGAGAAGCGTTTCTGGAAAGTCTCACAGGTGAGATTCAAGAAGAACTAAATCACCGATGGATGAAACGCCGACAAGAGGAGCTGTCCAATAAAGACATAGAGAGTACTGCTGAAGAGTTGGCTATCCGAGTTTCAGCGGTCTCTCCCCAAACAGACGCCGCAGACGCAGAGGTAGAACATTTGTCAGAGAACGAAGAGGAAGAAAGAGTCAAAACGCAACTGGACACAAGTTTGTACATTGGCCTGCGTTTGAATACTGATTTGGAAACGATTAAAAGCGACCTGGACATGAGCCAGGAACAGTGGGAGGAAAAAGAGAAGGAGCTGGCGGCTTTACTGGAGAAAGTAGACTCGCTGGATGTAGATGAGGTTGAACCTGCAAAGGACATCAAAGAAGACTCACCTGTGATGGACACCGAAAAGTTGCCCTCTATAGAAAAAAACAGCGGATGGGTTGAGCAAGCTAGGGGGCTTTCAAAGAGCCGCAACACAAACGATGATGACTCAGACACAGGACTGAGCTCTATGCACAGTCAGGACTCGGATAACACACCTGTTTGCGAGTCTCTTGTGTAAGGGATTGATATCTTGAGCGTGTCGTATCTCAGGGAACTGTATGTGTCTGATAATTCCAAAAGCAGTTTGATTTTATATATCAACAAGCACGGCATGCAATTGTACTGTAGGCTACATGGATATGGTCGCCCCACATACTGTAAAGTACAGTTCAGTCTTGTGAAATAGGCTAGCTTGTACTCACCAACAGTAGGTTAACTAATTATTCAGTGCATTTATTCAGATCATATTGTATCGTAATTCTTCTTAATCAATTGTAATTGACTTGTAAATACATGTAGGATAATCTCTTGAACTTGTAACGTCCTCGTCCCACACAAATTATTTATTGGAGGTTTTTAGTGCTAGGGTCAACACTGACGACCTTGGCTAAAAGAAGATGCTCAGCTACAGTAATGCCGTTTGAACAATAATTAACCACTTTATCATTAAAAAATATGAACTGAACTGCATTCTGCCATTAACTTCGTGCTTTAGTCAAAGGCCATCCATTTTTTCTTTGCAATAAAGTGTCATCAAAGTGATCAAAGTTTTTCCGCATAATTTAAGAGGAATGTCTAACGAAAATTTCGTGTCACGCATGGCTGTATTTAATTACTTATAGTTCAGACCTAGTGATGTGGAAACTGAAGAAAACGAAACGCTGCAGTGTATATTACATTGATTTATAGTAGACAACACTTAATCTGAATATGTCCTTAGCAACAGAATAAAATGGAGACTTTTGCATGAAGAGTATGGTCATGTTTTGGAAGTGTCCCATGGCTTCAGAGTGCATTAGGACACATTTAAGCTCAAACCATCATTTCATCATGTTCATGGAGGAAATGATAAGCAATATCTAACTTTGTTGGAACTGGAAGTTTTCCTTGAGATCTGTATTCCGAAAATAGATTTAGCAACAAATAGTTATTCTCAAGTAATATATTGACAGGCAAGACAAGAATGTAATATCATTTTGTTTTTGAGTTTTGAGCTACATAAAGTGGGTAGACTAAAACTAGTACAGCTGGGGAGCTTGCTGTAAACAACCATGATTTCTGTAGAGTCTCCGGCTTTAGAATGGGGTGTAAACATGTTCCTCAGACAGCATTGTCAGGATTTAATGGCTTTACAAAGAAAATGCCTCCCAATAATTATCTTAACTTTGCCATTATAGAACAGAGAAAGTGTGTATGTATGTGATTGTAGAGTTTGGCACAGGCAGCAGAGCTGGATGAAAGCAGTGATCAGTTGCTTGGGTCACTTGGCTGAAAACAACCATTTATCATTTATGTAAGGGTTGGGGGTCGGGCCCTCTCTCACGTGCAATGTGTGCCGCGTGGGATAGAGAGAAGCCACAAAAGCAATAAAACAGCCCTTTGTCCATGGACACACAAACTAGCCAACCCACAGCCCACCCGTCTTTACAACCTGAACTGTGATGCCTGATAAACACACCTAAAACATGAACTGTGAATAAGTGATATACATACACAGTTTTGATCTTATTTTTCAGTGGTCGTGTTTTGAACAAAGATGCATTAGAGAGGAGGTTTCCTTAGCGACGGTCGTCAGGGATATTCTAACCTCATGCCAGTCAGCTTTTAGCCCACTGAGAATGCACGCATGTCTCTGGAACTGTTCACGGCCCCCATCTGGACCAAAAGAGAAACTTTTTTGTGTTTTTTTTTTGGGAGCAGACTCGCTGCACGTCCTGTGATTAAACTAGAGGAGACGACTGAAACCACCGAGGGGAGGTGGGAGGGGGACCGCATGGGACAGGAAGGGGGGAAGATAAAGAGCGATTAAGCTGGATTGAAACTGAAATGTTAAAAAAGGGAAATCCCTGCACTGAAGTACTCACTGTCTGTGCTGACTTTGGGTGATTACGGGGACATGAACTGAAATAGGCACCTGCCAGGGTGTTCAGGGTAAATGTAACATGAATCTGTCAGGCCACTGTCCAAGGCAATTTGAGCTGACTAGCTAAAATCTTAAATCAGATTAATTGGGTATGGTGAAAAGGGGATATTTTTGTCATTAGGTCAAGTGTTAAGTGAATATATATATAGAGGTACCTGCCCATGTAGTTGCACACAAAGAAGGTCTTCATGGAAAGGAAACCTGTTTTGGTGTTAAAGAAAAGATGCCATAACTTTCAATTCAGCCCAGGTTTACTATCTTACACTGACATTAAGGGCAAGTATCAGTCTGACCAGTCTGTCCAGTAAATACAACCATAGATCAAGTGGCCAAGCAGTTAAGAATACTTTGCTGCAAATCATAAAGTACATAAAGAAATGATGGAACTGATATTAGAGGATGGCACAGTGATATCTTAGAGTGTTTCACCACATATTATGAAATATCTGGCTCCTGAGCGAAGAGATCAGTTTGTACACACGAGGATAGAGATAAGCTGAATGCCTGAACATGCTCTATGCACAGAGGCATAAAGACATACTCAACGAGAGGCTGCAACGAGAGGCTGGGGGGGGGGGGGGGGGGGGGGGGGGGGGCATCTGCGTGGAGCTGGCTGGTAGAGAGGTAGAGATAGAAAAACAAGGTTTGTGTGTGGGGGTCAGGGGGTGGGTTGGGGTAATAGGAAAAATGGCAGATTAATACATACACGTATCAGGATGAGCACAACAGATGCAACTTCTGTCAGATACACACATACACTCATATTTAATCTGACTGGAAGTACAACTTCTGTCAGACACACACACACTCCATATATTTAATCTGACTAGAAGAACAACTGCACAACTGGACGCTGCACAGAACTTGGGACCTCATTGTGTCTCAGCTGGAGTGAGTACTCCAGGCCAGACCCATTCCCCAAAGACATCTCTCAGAGGACACCTCAGGACAGACTTCGGTGCAGCCTGTCATAACCACACAGTCCAGCATTTGCTTTTTCTGTTAATGCAGCTCCATGCCCAGCACAGCTTTGACAAGTCCCCTCTCTAAACCACAATCAACATAGCAACCATCAACACAAGATAAGCATGTTTAATACATCTCTGTGACATTGTCCCTTCAATGTTCATGTGCATAACCCTTTATTATTATATAACAAAGTATTGTAAATAGGAAAACATCTAGTACAACCATCTACAGTGTGTTCTCTGCAATATTACAAAATGTAACTCACATCATGTTGTTGTTATGTTCCAAGGTCAAGTGTTTATATTTAGACTTTTGGTTTTGTCTGGATGTAGGCCTATATAGGTATATATGTCATGTTGTTTTGACTTCAGTAAACATAATGTGAAGTTGGTCTGGTATTCTAGCATTCTAGCTTTGGAGTTTAACCAAAGTTGTGTCCCACTCACTTCTGTAGTTGATCAGGCATATATTTCACCCAAACCTTCACAGGTGGAGAAGTACCAAGATGCAGGGCATGGGATTTACGAGTTTAGGCTGTCTTATCAATGTATTAATAGAGCAACACTTATGAATGGGCAGCTGTGTGTTATACATGCTAGACCATGTTTACTGCTCATGGTGTACATTGGACATATTTCAATCAAAGATTTATTCACAATCAAAATCAGGGATGACACTTTCCATTACATCAAAATTATTACTTTCCATTACAATCAAAATCCTTACATCAAAATCATCAATCAGATATTGACTAGACTTCCAGAAGCCTGTTCTAAGAAGCTGAGTCATGGTGCACGTGAACCGGGTGTTTCGTATGGCCAGAAGACCCATCCCGCCAGCAGTCAAAAGCTCACTCTCAGCCCAAATCATCCGCCTGCTCCCCTCCTCCGCCTCCCCCAAGTGCTTGGATGGTCACTGTAATGAGACCCTGCCCTGAGCCATTGTGTCACGCTCCATCAGGCCCGACATCATTAATAAACCCAGGTACCAGTGTGCATTAATGACCTCCGCCCACCCCATCAATTCTTCAACAGCAGCAGTTTGCGAAGCCGGGATCGTTATCACGCCACGTCGGGTAGGATTAGCCCGGAGCCCTTCAGTGAATGTGTCACAGTGCTCCCTCCCCATGTCCACACATGTCCACACACACACACACACACACACACACACACACACACACACACACACACACACACACACACACACACACACACACACACACACACACACACACACACACAAAAAACAGCTGCAAGTCAAACCTGAGCTCGGGTCTCATTTGGCCAATCGCACCGGGCGTCCATCCACATCAAAGACAAACCAAGCACCTCATCTGTGACAAGCTCTCGTTAACCAGACAAGCAATACAGAAGGAGCATCTGAACACATGGGTTTAATGCAACAATGCCCTCTGCACTTTAATGTATGTGTCTCTGTGTGTGTGTGTGTGTGTGGCAGGGGGTCTATGTTGGTTCATTTCCCTTGGATTAAAGCCCAGCCTTGTATAATGGGGACAGCCTATCTGATACAGTGAGTAACACACATATACCCGAAGCACACATGTGCTCTTTCAACTGCGGTGAGACTGAAGTTGATTCTGTAAGATTGAAGAGGACAAGAGGCAAGAAGCAAACAGTGGGTTCAATGGGCCATAAATGGGGCAACGACCCTTTCCTACATTGTCTGAAAAATTACATAAGCAGTCACTAGAGCATGACAACAGAGGAATGTTTTTATCACAGTCAAAATCTATAGTAATAGAGTTATGTCCTTCAGGCCATATGTGTGTGACGAGGGCGGAAGGTAGGAGCGTGTGGAGATTAGTTCCAGAGAGGCGGGGGTGGGGGGGCGAGGCTGTCAGCACCTCACATGTTTGTGCTTTTCTCATGTCTGTCAGGACAAATGTGCTTCGCGGAGGCAAGGGTGTGGCCTTATGACTCTTAGATGACAACAACTCCACCGTGGAAGCGCCTGTCAGGGTAATTACACACAGACAGTCAAATACTGCGGTGTGGAACTTACTCCTCTTTGTCTATCCAAACACATATGTACGTGCACACACACAGAAAAACACCTAAACTTAATTCAGAAATAACAGGGTAAACCACACACCTGGTGGTTGTAGATTATAAAACTAATTACCTCCGCCAAGGAGGTTATGTTTTCACCCCTGTATGTTTGTTTGTTTGTTAGCAGGATTACGCAGAAACGCATGGACCGATTTCCATCAAACTTTGTGGGGAGATTGGGTAATATAATGGCAATAATTGATTAGATTTTCAGATGTCAAGGTCAAAGGTCAAGGTCACAAGGCAGAGGTTTGCATTCTCTGAATGCTCCCATTCTTGTTTGTCATTTAATGGAGAACAATTGCACATACTTTATTTGAGTTCTTTTCATGCCTATTTTCAGCCCATTGCATTTCACATTTTTGGGTAACTTTTTGACAACTAATTGGCATTTGAGGAAAAACACCATGGTCCTCCTCACGTTCTCCTCACTTTTCCATATTGTGGCTTGTAACAACCTGCTGATCTTATGTTGACTCCTTTCAGTCAGGGAAGCGTGACAGTCTGCTGTTGACATGGGAACCCAATCTCACGCATGCATGATTCCAGCCCAGCAGGACAGCATGCCTGGCTGACATGAAATAGTTAACTGCCACGGCTCAGACCTAAGCCTAGTGCTTCTGGCTATCAGCTGTGGTCCCTGTGCTGTGATTCTGCAGGTGAGGAATGGGAGTCGTTCCAGTATGGATTATATATTCACCAGAGTAAATATATCCAGCAGGCTTCCTTGACCTCGTGCTCCAGAGTTCCGTCAAAGACAAACAGACCTGTGTGGCGATGTGTTTTAACTGGTCTTGTCTACACAAGCGGGGGCCGGCATCCATAGAAACCAGAGCATTCCCATACAGTGCTGCCAAGAGTGTAAATATCGTCACCATGGATTAGAGGTTTCATTTTTTTATGGGGGGCCTGCTTCTCACAGAAAGACAAGAAAGATGGCTCATGATCCACAACACGTAAATTAATGATCAAATAATGCTGCTTGGCATGGCTGTTGTACACTGCTGGAGGGAAAAACCTCCCACTAATAAAACAGGTTCTCTCCTGAGTGAGCCACAGCACTTGCACTTGAACACAGAGTTACCTCTTACCAGCAGTTACCAGTTATGCAAACCCTTAATTAATGTTAATGAAGGCCTCTACACACTGCAGTGTTTTCAGGCATTTTGGCCTATTAGTATTCATTGTAGGGACTGCTACTTGGTTAAATAACCTTATGCAAAGCGGTGGTAATGTTACCTTACGCAAGCCAAAGATCACACAGACATTTTAACAAAACTGAATCAACTAAGAAAACTAAATTTGATTTGAGTTATAAAAGTGAATTACAATCATATCAACAGTGAATGAAAAATACCTATTTCTGGTCATCTGAAGTGAAAGCAAAGTCTGCAGCTTTGTACACTGAGCTGGTGTGAGGGGGAAACGGGTGACGTCAAAGCGCACCGCTCTGAGAGCAGGTCAAGTTTGCTCCATTCAGGCAGGCCGGATGCGCACCTTCCCTCAGATTTCACATGGCCCAGCAGATGAATCCCAGGAAGCAGATGGCGCTCGCCTCTTTTCCTGCTCACTGCTTCCTCAGACCTCCATAGATGGAGGGAAGGAGGGAGCCCCGGGAGAGAGGAGAGGAGAGGAGAGGAGAGAAGAGCTTTACTTTCTCAGAAAAAAATAAAGAGAAGGGAGGAGGAAGATATTTCCTTTCCCAGCCTGGTGAAGGGTTATTCCTCCATGTTGGGACCCATGTCTCCCGAAGCGTCAAGCATTTACTGGGGTCTGAATCTGGGAAAGTCAGCTAGGACAGCTGTTACTGTGGCTTTGACAAGGTTTCCAACACCACCCAGAGCAATAGGAGAAGATGGGGGAGGATGGTTAGGTTCTACCTTCTGTAGAGCAAGGGCCTTGAGAGAGAGGAAGCTGTCAATAATTAAGCCTCATCCGCTTGCCTGCCTCTGTACTCATGCAGATGTTGGCGAGGCTTTAACGAGGACTCCAGGAAGCCACTTCCAACAACAACTCTCAGACTAATTGTAACCCACATATGAGTGTGCGTGTCAGCAATCAGGCCTCAAGGTGTATTTTTCACCATGCTGACCCAACTGAGCCAACCAAAGCGTGCACACGTCACAATGGGGAAGTTAAGAATGAGGAGGCGTTATGGGAAATGAGATCAAATGGAGTATACTTTAACAGGATGCTGCGGCTGAGAGGTAATATATTACGTTCCTTTAAATGACCTGTCTCCCTACTGAAGAAAAACAAATGATACAGGAGAGTGGGGGAAACGAAAGCACATGAAAAGA
Source organism: Sprattus sprattus (assembly GCF_963457725.1). Taxonomy (NCBI): domain Eukaryota; kingdom Metazoa; phylum Chordata; class Actinopteri; order Clupeiformes; family Clupeidae; genus Sprattus; species Sprattus sprattus. The sequence goes on from NC_137926.1 coordinate 26,159,199, forward strand.
GAAAGCCGCTAAACTGTCCAGTTAAAGAGCAACAAGCTCTTTTTGGGGGGCTCAAGAAAGTTTCCTTTTTTTAAACCAACACGTGTCGGATTTGTTATTTTAAATGTCGGTGTGTGTGTCTGTGTGTGTGTGTGTGTGTAAGATCTTTGTGGCCTGGGGTAGTGTCAAAGCATATGTGCTGCCTCCTCCTTGCCTCTCCTCTGCCTTTGATCCTGAACTACCAGGTTAGGCTCATTACAAGGGCAAAGGGTTCACTCAAAGCATTCCAGCACTTAATAGGTCACTAATAGATTATTTGGAGAGAGGATGGGGGAGGCCCAGGTATGCATGGTCATAGATAGGGAGCTTCACCTCACACTAGAAGTAAACTCTGTAAAGTTAACGTCAATGAGCCATTCACGTACTCGAAATATCTAAACGTTTTTCAGGTCGTTCCCACAGATGCTTTGAGCTCTGGACTGGCAGATTCATTGTGAGTTTCCTCATTCCTTAGTTGCGTTCTTTGTTGGAGCACATTCAGAAAATGTCTCCATCTCCTATTTTGAATGTATCAGTGACTATAATGCATCACATCTGATGCCTCTGAGAGTGTAGAGTACAATACTGACTCAACAAAACAAAACAAAAACCATGTCCTCCACTGTGTGGCGTGGTCACATGATGGCTCCAGGAGTGTGATGTGACTGCTTGCATCTGGTTGTTTGTGTGAAACCTACACCAGGGCTAATTACAGGAGATGAATGCCTCTCCAGAACACCTCGGGACACACCCTCCTTCTTCGTGTCAGAGGTACACCTTGTGCTTGTGTTTGGCGTCTCCGCCCTCCACCCACCACACTGCACACAATCCCCTCAGCCGACGGGATTGGTAGGCGCCACAGGTTTCAACGGCTTTCTGTGGGTTGACTTTAATGACTTGTGCTTGATGGTCCTGACTTCAAGCGGGGCATGACGTGTAAAATGTTGATGTGATGATGCTGCTGAAATAGCACTATGGAAAAACATACAAACAGTTCCACCCTCATTATACTTAACACCCATTATTGTGGTGATGTTGAACAACCACATTTTCCTAGATTTATCATGCAGAGCTTACTTATTTTCAATTTATCCTTTTAACTGTTAACAATGAGCTGTTTAGCGAAGAGCAAAGACTAAATTGTATATCTCCAAATGTCTGCAGAGGAATTAAATGCTTTTAGCATACAGTGAGCTCTGACTTAGCGTGGGATGTCATTAAGCACTGCAACTCACAACTAAGCCATACACATGAATAAATGATGACAGACTATTAAGAGCGTTGTTAATGTTTTATTATCTCAAACTGCTATAAAAATATTACAATAAAACCAGAGGCTTGCTGTGGCGCGTCGTACACTGGAGTGCCATACAAAAATAACATATGGTCCTTTACAGGCAACATCAAAGTAGTCCTGAAAATGGCTTCACATGAATTAATAAATGAGGCACTGTCTGTAAGTGACTAGAGCACTAAAATATCAGATAAAAAGGAGGCACATATGGACAGGGACAGGGTCATGGTGAATGAGGGGGGAAAAACCTGCATAACCTTGCTGCAGCTCAGCCTTTGACGACGTGGGAGAATAGATACAGATACTATTTATTTCACCAGCAGCAGCTCCTCAGCAGTAAATCTCTCCTCGCCCCCCCCCCCCCAGGCCTATCCCTCGGCACATGGCAGCCTGCCCAGAGTAAGTGCTCTCAAGTGGACCTGCTGGGCCTCAGAGGTCGTCCCACTAGGGGTGCCAGTCCCAGAGCCCACAGGCCAGTGAGGGGAGATTGATTTCAGGCGGGAGATGGGGGTAGTCCAGGGGGCAAGCTGCTTTGGTCCAGAAAACGTCAAGTGTCTTGATTATGTAGAGCTTTAGGGTGGAGATAGACAGGGGAGCCAGAAGTGAAAGGGAGAGACAGACAGTCAGACAAGTGCCTCTTCCTCCACCCCACCACCACTCATATTAGCTGGGACTCCCTGATTGGCAGCTCGGTATTCTGCTCATCCCGAGTCTCGGGTTGGGGAGACAGTAACCTGTCAAATTTAAAAAGAGAAGGAAAAATAGAGGATTATGTAGGTCAATCATTTTCAGGGAGGGTTGGGACAAAAATAGTGTTTTCAGAAAATGCTTTTTATAATTTAAAAGGTGTAACTTGCGCACCCGAGTTGCATCTTTGTTACAACAGAACACTTTTATCAAAATATAGAAACAAAATGTGTGTGGGTTGGGGATGCACAAACCAAACGAGAGAAGATGTCGACTTTTAAGAGAGAAAGTTTATCTGCTCTTTGTTAACTGACTAAACTCAAGGGTAGCTACATCACAACACAGCACAGAGATAAAGTAAATCATCCCGCACTGCTTAAAGCATGGCTGCCCCTAACTAAAAGCTATTCAGGAGGGATAAAAAATAAATGAAAAGGAATCAGTTATTTTTTTAACAAAACACGGCGCGTGCGCTAAAAGCATGAGATGTCCGGAAGGGCTTCCTCCACCTCAGGCCTTAAGAGCACTTTACCGTCCCTTCGCCGAAAAAACCGACACAGAGCGCTGAACAGAGTCACATTTCTGACGACTAAAACACCACCGCTAACTCGCAGAGTGAGTGCCACTCTGGTTTTGAAGGTGCTGCCTAAAGCGCACTTTCAGAGGGAGGGGGTGCCTTAAAAAACCCTCAATCTCATGTACATTATTGAGAAGGAGCCCAATGTGTATACAACAGTGAAGACAACTGAGGCTTTATTTGCCAACAGCTCATTAAAACCTAAGTATGGCCCAGGGGTAAAGAGGAACAGAGAAGGAGAAGAGGAGAAGATCTCGGAGGGAATACTCAGAGGGTGGCTCAGGATGTCTGGAGGTGCCGGGGATGATGTTTCAGAGCAGAGCAAGTCTTGTGATACCGAAAGGCTTAGTGTTAATACGCTCCCACAAAGAAATCAGCTCAGACAAAACTAAACTTAATGACAAATCAAATGAGTTTGCAGCCCTGCATAAGGGCTTAGCAACATGCATCACGGGTGAAAAATGTCATAGAAATACAAAGCCCCAAGGGGGATGCGGAAGCAAGCGCCTGCCAGTAATAATTTCCAACTTCATCCTAAATGTAAATAATTTTGCGCAATACAATCATGCATAGATTGGTATACACCAGATTCTTTCAATGGCTGTAGTCATATTTAAGCGCATTTCACACATATGGCTCGTAGATCCCATCTGACAACGCAACGCGACACCGATATGTTTTTCTGCTCTGTTGAGCGGACACAATGTGGGCTCTGGAGAAACACAGCAACAACACACGCAACTGACTCCACATGCACTCAGATTAAAACTCTTACTGCCACAATGCGCCCCCCCCCACCAAGCTCTTCCATATGTAAAAAAGATCCAACAAACTGCCGCCCCCCCCAAACAAACCCCCCTGCAACCCATCGAAAATACCACTTCTCTCTGGGATGAAAGAGTCTAGGAAAAAGCAGTTTGAGTGGAGCAGTTCGCAGCATGTGCAACAGCTGCTGCCCATCGCTACCCCTCCGCCCGCCCCTCTCTATCCACCCACGGTCAGCCTCTCCATTTGTGCGGATGGAGATTACCCTGAAGAGTTTATCCACGCTGGATTTAGCCGTGTGTTGGTGCTACGAGGCGCTAAGGGCAAACCAAGGGCTTCTGAGGTGAGACAATGGAGCTTTCTGCCCGGCTCTAGCCAAGAGTGGCAGCAGCAACAGTGGCAGCAGAGGCATAGCAGCAGGTACTGCGTGACCGGTGTGGCCCACAGAGGCCCTGTGCCGCCTGGGTAATCCTGACTGGCAGGCGCCTCCCCTGCCTCCACAGAGCCCCTGTACAGGCAAGCGCCGCACATCTTTCAAGGGTTGAAAGAGACTGATGGGAGGAGGGAGGGAGGGGGTGATTACTGAGCAGGGCTGATAGAAATGACATCAAACGTCTAATACCAGGTTGACAGGAGGCGGATCTTTCGAGACTTAGACGGGGAAACAGCCATGATATTGTACTCCTCTTGCCTCCTCCCCCACTTTCTCCTGCCTTTTTCTCTAACTGACTTATTCTATAATGAAAATAAAATCACCTACTGCTACATGGATTTGTCCCTTTATTAAAACAACTCCTGCCAAACATGTTGAACTTTGTCCCAAATCCTCTTATATGTATGTGGAGTAGATTTATAATGAAAAAGTGGATTATTTTCCTTTCACTTTTACTATCAAGTAAAGAGGTATAAGGCCTATTCCTCAATTGTTGCTTCCCTCCAGAACATCAGAACAAGTGTGCTATGAGTATGCATTTGAGGCTGCTATTAAAGGTTATATGCTATATGCTATTTGTTTTTTTAAAGACAATTAAAAAAATGAAAATGCTTGAATACTTGTGGGTTCTTCCACTCGGTTTCAATTACTGAAACTTTTGTTCCAGCACACAGTTACAGGTACAATGACGCTAAGTGCAGGAGCGTATCTTTCCGACTGACAGGTAAACAATTCACCTAGTTGTCGACAAAGGAGCCTTTGTGACCCACGCATACAGTGCAACACTGGCCAAGTGTGACCTGGATGTGAATGCACACGAGAATGGGAGCGAGATCAGTGACCCCGGGGCAGGGCAGGGCAGGGAGAGGAACTCCAGAGTAACTCAAAAAGATCCTATTATATTTCCCACTCTGATATCATTCCCTAGGAATCTCATCAGATCACAATCAGGTGACTGAAAAGCATGGCCTCGGGAGGTCTTGTTAACGTTCTTTCCTTGGTATTTACACTTGCTTTTACATTCATGTTTAAAATGGTCTGAGGTAAGCAGGAGCTCATTTGGATTTCACGTAGTCACAAAGACGCACAATTGAAACGGTGGCCTTTGTAGACCCATGAGAGCACTAGAGAAGCAAGTCTATAAGGTCAGACAAAGCAAGCAATTATCTTCTCCGTGGCTGAGCAGACATATGCATTATTCAAATGTAATTAAACGACAGGGAGAGAGAGAAACCAAATAACAGTGGGGGTTTTTTCTCCAGAGAAAGCAAGGAAAGAATTCCTATTGGGAGAACGTAAAACATAACGTCCCACAAATGAATTGGGGAGTTCCAGATCAAGCACTCATAGTAACATCAGACAGACATGTATAATCACACTGTCAACTCAAATTATAAACCAATACCACTTACAGACAAAATAATTTTGACTCAACAGTGGTCTCCTGTGTTAAATAAAATAAACATTGAGGCAGAGTGCATTTGTCAGTCATATCGGAATTTAGCTCTCCTGAAGTTTGCAGGGAAGGTGGTTTTATTGAGGTGGGCAGAGGTACACAGGTGTGGGGGGAGTGGGATTCTCACAGGAACGCAGACCCAGGGAGGAAACCACTGTTCTGCTGTTTCTTGTGGCCTGGGGTCAAGACTTTGATCACATGCAGGACAAACAAGTGGGTGTGATATTCAACGTGCCTGGCTATTGGGAAATGTTTGTTCTTCTCACGTGTGGAGTTAAAAAGTATCAGTGAGAAGCCAAAGTCCTCCAGGACGAGGCTTCTCCTTCTCCTCCACACACCTGGACACTGATGCCATTCTCCATTCCGTCTATTCATTGTGAAATGGCACGGCTAAAAATGAATGTGGTTCACTGTTGCAACATATGACTGTGGAAAAAACAAAGAATGTAAAATGTGGAACAATACTGGGAAAGAAAACCTATGGTGTGTTAAGACTCTCTCTCATCCTTGAACACTGGCTAGCCTTCGCTAAGAACAGCAGGCTAGCGCTGGGAAACCAGGATTGCCATCATGAATAAGTAAAGGCTACTGCACTGAAGTATTGTGTGTCGTGGGAGTGTGGTTACACTTGTTCTTAAGTTTGGGCACACTGCCCGGGAAACAACTCTCGCATGTATATTTCATGTGCCGTTTGTAACAAATATTCCCACTGAGAGTGACTGGCCCTTCATGTAGAAGAGGATTAAAACGATTAATACTGTGATCGTAGAGGCATTCTCCCGCAGTCCCCCGTGCACTTACGTAACCCCTTACACCTGTACAATGGTGTTAGGAATGCTTGGCCGAGCTCAACCCTTCAATCCAAGCAGCACATTTGTTGCCCGAGATCCCCCAGTGTAGCTCACACACCGTACAGCTGTGCAGGCCTGCTCATATCAGTAGAGTCCCTGCCCTGCCAGCTATGCAGTAATCTGTCCCCCGTTCCCAGCAGACCCTCCCCTCCAAGAGCTCCCAGACACATCAAACGCTGGGCACCGGATCACGTAACGCTCCTCAGATACTCACCGGACACACATGGTATGCAGCGGCAGCCAGTTTCAACAGCAAAAAAAAAAAAACATCTCATCCTATTATGCAACTGTGCCATCCTCTCCTGAGGTTCTCAAAGGCACTCACAGCCTCACACATCACATCTATCTAAAGAGAACAAAGACAAACTAAAAAACTAGGATGTATTTGTAGAGCTACTGCAGGCCCAGTTTGGAACGCTCAGGTTCGGAGTTTAGAACAATTTACAACTTCTGCTCTCCAGCTGATGCAAGTTGAATTTGACCGAATCATTGTGAGAAATATGACAGAACTTCATAGAAAAAAAAACCCTGTTAAGATTCATTTAAAGTGTATCATAACTCTCATAAAAAAAAATTCTAAAAGGGTGGTCATGGTGTTTACACACCCAACAAATTACTGACTTGTATACAATGTGCATAAACCACAGGCTGAACATAGTGCTAAGAATAATTTCATGAACTTTCTAATATACAGTCAAGAGATTGCTCATAATTATGTGTAATTAAAAATATTCAACTGTGGAAAATTACTGGTGAGACTAGTTTCATGGTAGGCGTAAAGTTAATTAAGTCTTTGGCAAGCAGTCAAAAATGTTGACAACGTATTTTTGAAGCAGGTAAAAACCATTGAAGGACTGACTTCCTCTACCCGTACATCCATAACACCCACTACACCATGGCAATCCATGAAGATCATTCCGGAAGAGCAGAAAGGCCATCAGAGCAGACAGCTTCACTGGCCTCCTGCTTTCTCATCCGGAGTGACTCATCCGCTCCAGCCCAGAGACCAAGCGTCGTCTTTTTCCGTGGAGGTGGCATTTAAAATGTCAGGCAGGTGGTGACTTTAGGGGATGGAAAGGGGACATGGAAGGTATAAATATAAAGCTGAAATGGTGGCGAGCTACTCTTTACAAGGGCTACTGGCATTATCAGGCTGGCAGAGAGGATCTCCCATCACTTCCTTACACACCCCTTTGCTTTCCGGTCCACTCTGAGGGGGGAGGGAGGTGAATGAGGTCTCAGGAGCTGCAGGGGTGGGGGGGGGGATGCAGGTGGGGCTGAGAGCTATTTTTAAATAGTCACTGCGCATCCCCACATCCAGACCAGATCGTCATGGAAAAAAAATAACCTTTTCTAGCCCAAATATAACTGGTTACCAAACATGATGATTTACAGGACACTTTGACTAGAAGATTCCACAAGCTTGTTCTTATGTAGAACGCAAACATTATTGTGCCAAACCGCTTGGGGAAAAGTTTCTGGCATTTATTTGGGGTCAGTATAAATCAGTGCGCTGCTTTTAAAATGAAGTGGTGCCTTCTCTTCCCTACCCACAATGTCTGGAGCCACTCTCAGGCGTTCAAACATTATTTTTCATGAACCACATTTTTCTAGTTGTTAGTTACCAAGCTAATCATTTCGGTTTGGCTGCGCCCTCCATAAGGATAAGGAGCAAAACCATCTACTGTTTTTATATGCGCAACGTGTACTGTTTTAACCAACCATAGCATTTGCTTCACATGAATCAGTTCTAATACAAGAAGGACCATGATGTTCTTCAATGGAAGGTCTTTTCTCACTCACTCCAATGCCCCATAAAATTCAGGTTTCTCAAAGAAGTCTGCAACCCTCTTCCCTTCTTTTCTGAACCAAAAGCTCTGACAGAAGGAAAAACTTTCCCCACATTAATTACATTACAGCTCAGTTTCCTTAACAACATGACTGGACAGAAACATGACTCGATATCTCATCAGCTACCTTATTGAAAATGAGTGTGGGGAATATCCCTCCAATTAAAATGTCATTACAATCACCTTGCTTTCAACCCTATAAATCTGCCAAACCCAAATCAGTGATCCTAACCCTACAAAATGTTTTACTGGTATACATCATCACACACAGCATCTGTCTGCAACTACACAACAGAAGATCAGAGGCGGATGACCGGGCGGATATTGTTCCCTATCGCAGTGGACTGCGATCTTACATATGGGACGTGACGTAGTCGCGGAACCAATCGAAGCACTATTCACGGCCATCATTCTCTCTTCATACTTCGCTACGACAATGCAGTTCATTTCATGTGTAGCTTGACTTGAACTTGACCCAACATGGCGTTCTGTACCTGTAGTGTCCTGCAGTAGTCTGGGCTGTCGGGGGGCTCTCAGTGCTGGTGAGTAGGAGTTTGTGAGAAGCACTACGGGGCGAGCCTATGGGACAAAGCTGAAGGGACCTGCGTCTCAGGGCCTTGTGGACGCTCTTCCGCCGACCCCCTCGCCCCGCAGGGTCTGACTTCAACCTCCTGAGGCCTGGTTCTGAGCTGTGGAGACACCCACCACCCATTAACACACATCAAAACAAACTTCAAACTCAGCAACTTTGGCACAGCCAGAACCAGAGAGCAATAGAGCTCTGGTGGGGTCATTTGCCGTGAGAGAGAATCAGAAATCAGGTTTTATTGGCCAAGTAAGTTTGCACAAACAAGGAATTTGTCTTGGTGAAGTGGCACTCAATGTGCTTACACATGTTACACAAAATATACATCATAACACAAAACAATACAACAGTGCAAAACAGTAGGTGGATGTAAATAACATGAAACTGTCCAATTAAAACCCTCAGTCATCACGTGGGCTGAACAAACAACATTGACAGGAGATGACATCCTTGGAACACCCTGAATCGTACACAACTAAAAAAAACCATGCTGGGAACACTCCTAATCAGCTAGGGTACAGGATGCTAAAGCAGACAAACACACACACACACACATGCCCACACACGCACACATACACACACACACACACATGCCCACACACGCACACACACACACACATGCCCACGCACACACACATGCCCACACACGCACACATACACACACATGCCCACACACACACATGCCCACACATACACATGCCCACACACGCACACATACACACAGGAGTGCTGTTGATGAACAGTCATAAACATCAGCTGGTTGACTTATGTGCACATCACAGGAAGCACCTGTAGGAGCAAAGGTGCGATATCATCAGATCCCAGCAGCTCCATGTTTACTGACTAGACCTCACAGCCCTGAGGGGAATGGCTGGGCTGGTCACGCTTCATACAGATACTAACACTCTACTAGTGGAGCACATTTGACTAACAAAACTGTTCAAACAGAAACAGCTGCAAAGTTCCGTACAACCCAAATAAAATAAGGTAAAATAAGGTACTGGTGCAAAATCAAACTACAAGCTTGAAACTTCAAAAAAGTAGAAATAGAGAAGAGTTAATTTATGACAATTTAAACTGACTGATTTTTGAAAAGTGAAAAATGTCATCAAAAACACGTTTATAGGTTCCTCTATTGGAGCCTACACATCTGTACAACACCACAGAGGAAATAAGCCAAGACTGAGGTAAAATAAACACATGTCACACAAATACACACGGAAATTGTCTGTCTAAACACTACTCCCACAATTTTTCTTCTGCAGAAAATGACAAAACTCTAAATGTTATTAGATTTCCTACAAAACAAAGAAAAGGTGACCTAAAGGATCTACCCAATTATTTAGCATTTAGACTTCCCAGTGAGCTCGTCCGAATGGCAGGGATTCTTGAGTTTAATGAGTGAAATGTTACGCGTCACTATGATATTCAGTCTGATGGCATGAGACATGAAAGGGCTACTGACCTTTCACCTCAGGCTTCCGCTTATGGACCCACCCCTGCGCTAGAAGAATGGTCTGTGTGTTGTTGTCGTAGACGAGGCCCACCCAATAAAATGCCTTAGTTACCTTCAATTAATATCAGACAAAAAAGAAATGCCCCGTGTGTTGCTCCGGTGGGGGCACTTAATGAACACCTGACAATACCTCCCGGGTGACAAGACTTTGCCCTGAAATATCAGGGGGTCTTTCATTCACTGAGGTGGACAAAGAAATGCCCGGTACCTCTTTTCAACCCCCCCACCCCCCCCTTCCCCCACCCAAGAACCCTCCCTAAATCTTGTCAAATTAGAATAATCCATTCTGTGGCCCTGGTGACCCGGCCTCATTTGGGCGATTTCGGCCACTTGACACTAATGCGGGACCTGCCTAGAATGACTGGCATGCGGATGCTTCCTTGGCCCCGGCACAAAGGCACACAGTCTCCTCCATCTGCGAGGAGGGCTTTCCCTGCCAAACTCAGCCAGTCCTCATCCAAATTCAACAAGTGTCCCGAACATGTTTGAATGCAGGGAATGTATCACTTTTAATGGGAAGCAACGACAACAACCATGATCCACCACGCTCTTGTGGTTCGCTAAACTACGTCTTAATTCCTCTCTAAATCTGAAAGTACAATGGCCAACTGACATCTCATCACACAGAGACATTCTGAGAAAACAAATCCACATAACTTCAGGTAAAAACTAAAACATTACAAACCGAGTTGTGTGATAATGTTAATGCACTTCCTACTGTTTCCCAGACATTAAGCTGGAACACAATGTCCTTCATATGAGTGCTACAACAACAGTGCGGTTTTTATTTCAAAGGAGTGATTTGGCCTCTGTGGTTTACCAGTGTGGTTGTCTGAGCACCTGAAAGCCTTTGTAAAATGCAGATGGGAGTGTAGGCCTACAGGTTCTGCTCACAGTTGTCAGGGAACGAATTAAAGGTAGCCACCCTATCATTAATACTAAGTGGGGCTCGATGCGTAACTCTTGAGGACTACAAGAAACTGGTGACACCTGAGCAAGGATTTACTCTACAGTACTCTGATGGCGGGACATTCCTCTGAGAAATATTCCAGTCATGCAATGTGGGTTCGAAAACAACTCCACTCCATAAAAAAATGTTGTGACGTTTTAAGAACCGGATTTTCTTGCACATAAAGCTCAGGTGCAACAGTCTCCCTATCACAGTATGCGTGGGAGCCATTCACTTCTTTTCGTTCTGATGACTCCGGGACAAATCCATAAATCATTGTGGAAACCGAGTCTAAATTAATTCTCAGGATTCTCGTGTTGTCGCCTCAGATGTGCACACGGTTTTGTATAGCACAGTAAAAGTGGCAAGAAAAATAAAAGGCAGGCAACATTTGGAGGGCTGAATTAATACGTACAGCTTCGGGGAGGTTGGAGCGGAACAGCTGCTGAACCCCTCAGCAGTTTTTTCTATAATTACCTGATGACCTTTTTTAGCATACCGCTGGGAGATAGGCATTAAATATGGAAACTATTCACCTTAATGGGGGGGGGGGGGGGGGGGGAGTGAGACTTCTGCTGCTCCGCCGAATTGCACATGTACACACACACACACAACACCAAACACACAAACACACACACACAACACCAAACACACACACACACGTAACCAATAGCTTTTTTGACCAACCAGTCCTCAGCGGCACCACCAGCCGCGTCTGAGTCCTGGGAAGATGGGCCCTGTTTCCTGGCCAGGGTGCGAAGGGCCTTCTGGCTCCTCCTCTTGGCGCGAGTCGTCTGCCAGTGAAACAAGGAAGAGCATTATGTGCTCACTCTGACACTAGAGATCAAGTGTCACAACAGCACGCTCAACAACATAAGTTCATTTACACTTCCTGTGTACACTAAGGAGATGCATTCTTCCGCTCAGTCTGAATAGCGGTGTGAAAAATAGCTTGTCTCTCTGAAATCTTGGCTTCTACTGCCAAAACTCCCCCTCCAGCCATTTCTTGACCTGCTTTTCAAAAGCAAAAAAAGGCAACTGGAACTGAAACAGTGCACCCACCCATGTAGCCAGATGAAGGCATTGTTTCCATACAATAGGCTTGCGTGAGCCACAGCAGAGTGTGTGTATGTGTGTGTGTGTGTGTGTGTGTGTGTGTGTGCGCTTCATTGTTGAACAACTAATATCCAATTTACTTCATTTCAGCACAGTCTCAAAATGTCTATGTTCCACGTTTTGAGCATTTAAAAAAAAGAGTGGGTTTGGGCCTGGTACCTGAGCCTGAGGAAGAGAGGAAGAAGCCCTGGCCTTGGAGAGCTGGGGGCTGCTGGAGGAGGAAGAGGAGGGTTTGCTGCCGCCGCTGGACTGGCCCACCACCAAGAGGTAGCGCTGGGCCACCCGGAGCATCCGTGTGAACACGTTCTTGGTCACAAACCCCGCAGCCTCTGCAGGAGCAAGGGGAGAGAAATTAAGTTTTGGAGTATGGAGCGGAGACACAATCGCCCAAACTACCCATGATAACTGTGTGTGTACTTTTCAGAACATCTGTGGCAGAGCACAGCTTGACACTGAACATACGACACTGGAGGGTTTATTTCCATTCCAGAAACAGTTCTTTACTATAGACATATGTTTTTGTGTGTTTTGTATAGCTCAGCTGTGACAAACTTTGTTTTTGCTACACATCATATTTACACAGGTGGCATTAAGCACAGCCTTGAGCTGAAATTACATGAGCTAGCAAAATCTATATAGTAGACACACACACACACAAAAACACACAGAGAAAGTTTCGTTCACACAACCCCCCCTCCCCACACACACACACACGCACAGAGGGCAGTCAAGCAAACTGCACTGTCTAGAGACCAGATTATAAGGCCTTCTTACTGAATCAGTTGCCTTGGGACAACTTAAGCAAAGTCCTGAGGACAAACTAAGTGACAAATCAGCCATCATGGGACACCTGGTCAGACGTGCTGTTTAACGCTTGCCATACAAATATCAGGGCTTAGCAAGTGCCTGGGCTCAATGTCAAATCGAGAGAAAAAAATGCATCCAAAATGCTGTCACACTAAATGTAAATGGGTACATTAACCAATACAACAGATCTGCCTGCCATCATGGGAAGCTGTTAGGCATTCCAGTGTATCAGTAACTGATATGATTCCAATACATAAGATTGTAAAACGCTTAATGTGAGCCCTGTGCCCATGGGGGACAATGCGGCTCATCAATCTCCCTTTCATAAAGCAATCCACAGGCTAATCAACCAGTGACGAGGGTCCAAAACTGGCTTCATCCAACCAGAAGGCCAAGAGAACACATTCACCCTTTGTTGGTTCCTTGGCTGCAATCGCTGGTGTTTTGGCATCGCTCTTGATGGCTTTCGGCTCTGCGGTCGGCGGAGATGTACAGTTGGGCTTCGAGTTCTCTGCAGAGGAGGGAAAAAAAGGAATGAAATGGTTTTGCTGACCTTTTAAATAGAGGACTTTAGTGTGGTGAAGCCATGAGGCATAATTAGGTTAAGAGTAAAGTGACAGTTGAGCTGCAGAAAGGGGAAAAAAAACCTATAAAAAATGTGATGTTGGGGATAGAGAAAAAGAAAACGTAAATCATACATGCCCACAAAAAGTCACACATGAAACTACTGGGAATCTTTTCAACAATGGTGGCTAAAAGTCCCCTGGGAATCACAGGGTAATCAGAGTCATTCCTCAGTGATGGTTTGAGGGCATTCGTCGATTACAAGTATTGGCCTGCATTTAGACATGCTTCTTAGCAGAGTTTGTGCGAGCCATACATCCACTTGTCAAATACAACACAGATCCCACAGACTCTCACAGGTAGCCTTTCACTGCAGCACACTCCTTTTTTTACAGGACTTTCTCAGAGATTGGGGCAAATAATTGGGACAGTGTGTTGATCTGCTGGGGCAGAGGGCACGGTATGTTTCCAGGCTATAATTTGCTCTCTGAGATGACTGTTAATGGAGCGAGACACCGCAGACTTCCCACTGGCATCTGTTTCAAAGAGGGGGAGCCAAACAGATTACCAGATGATGCAAAACCAAAGGATCACCCCCACAGCCTAATGCAATAATAACAGAGCTGCATTTCTGAAGAGGGATGACGGATAATCCGCTGATGACAGTAAAGATTTTCAAAGGAGGAGGAGCTTTTGGTTTTGTTCATCGCCATTCCCTTCAGGGGGAGGCAGTGTTCAGTGTGGTTTATTTTTTATTTTTACAATGAACACACTGAAGAAAGGTGAACTTGAAGCACTAAAACAGCCCTGTCAATTTAGCTAATCAAATTTAGCTAATCAATTTAACTACAGTAATCAAGGCTTGATGTCAGTTTTGACACTGCATACAAAGGTTAAACAACAGACTCAGGCTCCAAGTGGAATTCATAGATTTCTGAGACTCCTGAATCATGCAATGATGATTTAAACATCCTTATATATTGCAATTATTATTTTCTTTCGGACTACAAACTGAAGTGCCGACATTTTGCAATATTGCATGTGTGAGACAGTCTGGTAATTTATGTATAGGTAAAGACAGTTGGAATCGATATCAGTTCCAAACCAGACAGGTTAGGAGGTGTCCATGAGTTTGGCTCCAGGTGATGTTCAGAGGGGCCACTCTCTCTCTCTCTCTTTCATTAGGGCTTGAGTCATACAAGAGACAGACAGAGAGAAAGAAAGAAAGAAAGAAAGAAAGAAAGAAAGAAAGAAAGAGATGTCTGTTCATGGCTGCCACCCAGACCTGGCCCAATCACTGAGACCATGACACACAGCTCCAGGAGTTGTGGTACTTTGAGGAAAGTGGCCTTGGATAGCCTATCTTGGGACTTCCCTCGAGGATGTGTTTATCAAGGACTCTCCTTCTCAATCATTCATACTTCTGGCCACAACAGGCCTTCATCATCTTTATGAGGCCTGGGGGTTAGCCAATCTACTTTGGCAAGATGGCAGTTCAAGACACATCTGGTCAAGGCTGAACTTGACTGAATCACCAGTCAGGGTCATCTGGTAAATTATGCAAAAATGGAGCCATTCCCATCAGAACAAACTGTAGGGGAGTTTTTTTAAGCAGATGACAGCTGCCAGACATCAACAATATTAATTTCCCTTTCAGTGACAAGCCGTCAAGCTATGCTCTCAAGGAGAAAGATGTCCTCACAAAGCCTTCCGAATGTCATTCCACTGAACATCTCTAATACTTTACTTTACAGTTCTGTGAGACCTTCTTCAGCCCGACATGAGTTGCTAAAACAGCATCTCTTTCATAAGCACACCTGCTTTCTTTCTTACTTCCATTAGCCCTCTGTTCTTCTGCCGCTTGTGAATTCAAAGGATGTCTCAGAAAAAGCCCCAGGTCACTATGCGGACCACTGACTCAACCTCTGCCTAAACTGCTGATTAAGCTCTTTCACGCAAAGTCAGATGCAGTAACTTCAGGAGTGGTTCATTTTATTATTTTTGTTGGGGTTTTGGCAGAAGAGTTTGCATTCTCTTCCAGGTAAACCTCAAGAGGTTCTGTTCCAATACTGCTACTTCTGTTACTTATCCAGTGACAGCTTGGTAAATCTCAAAGGGGCTGCATAGATTTCCTGTAATCTCTCAACACCTAGCGGGGAGACGGGAGAGAACCTTTCCTATGGGAGAGAACTTTTTCACCGCTGTTCCATTTAGTTCTGAGACACAGAAATATCTTCATAACTCTCTCAGTTGCAACCTCTACCAGTGATGAGCTGATGAAGACAAATTAACTCCTGACAAGCTGCCACTGTGGCATTCACCCAAAGAGACTCTGGGGCACAGTGAGTCTGTCCAGACAAAAGACAGTCTTTTCTCTTTATCTCTCCAGGAGGAATCCAACGACAGTATGGGACAACAATGGACCAGCCCTCTAGGCACAGATCAGACCTTCATGTAAGCCTGACTTCAAAACACCCGATCCTCCCATCTTCTCCTTGTGGCATCGAATGTACTTTCACTGGGCAAAGCAGCCTCTACCAGGTTCACAGGTCAGGAGATGAGGACAGATTATCCAGCACATGCAGGTATGAGGGCCCTGGTTAGGTAGCACACATTTGCATGTCAAACCTCATTTAGTCATAGTTTGGCTCCCTGAAGTATGTTGTTAAAGAAAGAAGTTTAGATAAATTGGCCAATGCTACCCCCACCCCAAAAAATTGCCTGTCAAGATGTGACAGTTATATTACATCCCTTCAATGAGGTCAGACCTGATTACCATTACTCAGACCATTACTCATGCTAGTCGGCAGCTAATATGAGGCTGTGGGATTATAAGGGACTGCAGCCTGTATTTACCCACTGGGTCACAGTCAGGGTTAACATCACATACACACACACACTCACTGGAGCTGTGTGAACTTGCATGCATCTTATCAGCAGCTCATCTCCCCAAACATCAAAGACACTTTTGACTTTACTACAAAGAATCAGCGCACTTTCAGCTCAGAACACAGGAGATCTCTCTTTCCACAACTTCACCCTGTGGGAGGGCTGATGTAGAGACAAGCGCACACAGACACGCACACACAGGCACAAGAGAGAAGGCGCAGGAGAACAGACTCATTCGGCAACAAAGCTGAAACAGTGTTGGAGTTCCTTTCACATTCACAAACACAGGAGTCCAATCTCACCTCCGCAGGTTTCCTGAAAGCCGACACATGGTAGCATGGAAACGACCTGGCAGATAACGGGGAGCGCGGCTAATGAAAGTGCTTGCAGCTTAAAGATGAGGTCATCAGGTTCATCAGGTGCCTTTTCGGCTACGGTGAGAAAGCCTGAGCTGTGTAATCAAACGTCAGCATGACATCAAACCTGTGAGTTTCAGAAGCCCACGCAAATTAAGGCCCTGCAATTATTATCAAGTTTGATAACAGAAAACAAACAAAGCTAGCCACCACGATTAGCGGTCCGGTAAGGGTGGACATTTTAGCCACACTGAAGAAGGCCAGAGGGCAACCTCTAGAGGAAAGCTGATAAAACGGAGGGAAAACAAGGACCAATGACAAAACAGGGCCAGGGCCAAGGAAGGCTGGGACTCAGGGACACGGTCTGAACCAACACAAAGGATCTTGCTGATTGCATGCCTGCTTTCATATGATCCCTTTGAAGTGTGTGCCAAACCACTCCTGGGTAATATATCAAAATACATTAAAAAAAATGCCTTAGCGGCGGGGAGAAATATTAGTGCAAAAATGAAGCTGTTCAAATAACTTAATGCGCACTGCTTGAGAGTGCCCTCGTATAGCTTAGGTTTGCCAGATTGTGTGGTGAGTTATGGCAGTTCCTCACAAAGCCTTGGAGTCCCTTTCATAACAGTGTTTTCCTAGTGCCAAGCTCTTAAGATTAAACAGTGATTAACCAGAAGAGATTGAATAGTCTCCTCCATCTTCGGCATTTAAAAGTAATAGCCTTTGCGGATAAACTCTGTACTTAAACCAAAGAAAAACGAGAGGATTTAAGACTCCATTGCGCACGGACCCCATTCAATTATAGTTCATATACAAATACAGATGGGACCTTCTGGTTCGACATCCGGTTCAAGCATTTAATACCGATGTCAATTTGTCTCAGACTAGATTCAGACGCAGTCAACCACAACTTACTGGGATGCTACATCAACCTGTAAGAGGATTTCTACCACTATGGGGGAAGAACTGCTGTGTCTTACAACCAAAAATTTACACAGCAAAATAATCTATTTGAGAAAAACAAACTGACTAGTAGACACCTCCCACTACACAGTTTTAACATGTGGATAATGAGAGAAGAAACACTCGCTACCAACAGCTAAGCAGGTGCCCCTGAAACTGCCCTCTGGGGGCTTAATCCACAGCAATCAAAGAGATGACCCAGGCAGTGGAGACCCTGACACTTTCAGGTCCATGCTGGGTCACGGTTCCTCACAGTACTCATTAAGTAATGTAAGTACACCACGGAGATAGGGAGGCAGAGATTACAGAAGGGAGCTACAGGCTGTGGTCAGACCCATGCATCTAATCAACCACTGTAACACTCAAGCCCCACACAGCTTAGTGAAGACAGGGTGTGTACCAATGACAAACCACAGACACAAAACACTCATTTCATGGCTGACTGAAACCTACAGAATAGGCATAAGGCATAGTTTATAAAGATACGTCTGAGACCATAATAAATGAATGATTTCAACCACTTGGGTTTACCTGGGCATTAAGGGGTAATTGTAGACCTTGGCCTAAATTACAGCGGGGGCTTGTGCAGAGTAAGAAAGACATGTTGCTGCAGGAGGCGAACAGACCACACAGTAGGAAGGCACCAAACTGCGATAGCTACGCTTAAAGGAACGTTCTTCAGTGCTATTGGTCAAGAAACCGCTTTAATTGTTGATTACAAAGGGCAAATGCATTAGTTTGGTAACTTGGACTGTTTGAAACAAGTTCAAATATATGGTATTTTTATTAATATCCGTATATGTTATATTTAAAAGATTTAACATGAGGTATTTGTAGATTGCAATACATACCCAATTAATAACAAAGACAGGCAAATATATATATATGAGTCTAAATCAAAAGACATACATTTTCCATTCTGTGTTTGGTCTGATGTTTGCGAAGGAGGCCAGTCATATCTAAACCAGTTGAACTCAAGCATAATTCTTTAGTGTTTGTAACCCCCAGCCCAAGCAGCTGTCTCTTAGTACGATGATAACCGTGCTGAGTAGTCCTTTACGGTGCCAGTGCTGTTAGTACATAATTTGCCGTTGATTTTCTCTGGCAAAATCTGTGTCTCTTTAAAAGTGTTTTGTAAGCTAGAAGCCTTTGTTGCATATCAGACGAGCTGGTGTGTAACAATCTGTAAAATGTATTTAATTAACATTTATGTAACCTGTAATGTGGTGCCCTGGTATCATGTGTGGTTCCCTGGTATGTAACATTTATGTTACGTTTTACTTATTTTTCTATCCGTGTCTCTTTACAAGTATTTGTAAACCCCCCTCCCCCCTTTTCTTTCCTTCCTACTGTGAGGCGCATTGTGATACCTTCGTGTATGAAATGCGCCGTACAAATAAAGTTTGATTTGATTTGATAATCACATCCAAGTACAGTATAATAATACTATCACCATGACTTCAAAACATCAACAAATAGTGACCTAGACAAATCCATCTTATTTGAGAAAAAAGGTTTGAGTTTAAGGACGTCTTTATTCATCCTGCACAGAAGCAACCAGTGACATGTCAGTGTGTGTGCCTTCCCCCATTATTCGATTCCTTTTTAGCTTGTGTGAATCTCACCTTGTCGTGGGAAGAGCAGTCATCCTGAGTGATACCCAGTTGTGGTACAACAAAGAAGGGACGGGAGACAGAGGCCGGGCAGTCTACCATTGTGTGGGGATCTCCTCATCTATCAATCAGCACTCGCTCGTCTGGTTCTTGATAACCTTCCATCAGCTTTCGCAGCAAAACCAATCACTTGGGGGCTCATATTACAAAGGCTCCATAAATCAGGAGAAAATAGACCCCTTAAGCATATCTCTATAACTCTTGAGAGTTTGAACTGCCTCGAGTACTCCATCCATCTCAGGCAGTAATCAGATCAACACAGGGGCTGCATGCATTACAGCTGCTGGCTCCCATCAACTAAGAGGGCAGATAATGGCTGAAAACTAGCTTGAAGTCATGAAAAATGGTCAGGAACATCCTGATTGGTAGTAGGCAATACATATCATCCCAGCTGGAGCAAATGTAACACTGTGCCAGTTTAAATTAACACTGCGTAAAAAAAAAAATGGATGAAAATGAATTGGCAAGAACAGTTGTCTAAAAGTGAGGCCCCATTCCACAACACTGCCACTCCCATGAGTGAACATTAATCATCCAGGCTCTCAAACTACTACCTCCACATCCGGAGAGTGGGAAGTCTTCTTTTTCAAGAGGTGCCCCCTCCAACCTCTCCGCAATCATTTAAAACCTTCTCTAGTTCTGTTGCCCAATTACACAGTGACTGAGGAATTTCTTTCCCCCTTTTTAAATCTCTCAATCACAGAGCCTTTGTTTGTTATGGCGGGGCAGAGGCGTTGAGGATTTTGCACTCAGAGAATAGAGAAAGGGGAGTATAAGACGATCGCTTGCCTTAACCTCTGGGACCTGAGCTTTGACCCAACCACACCCTCTTGATTCTGGGTTCAGGTTTTAATGGGGCTTTAAGCCTGCACTGAGGTCAAAAGGTCAACACGGAGGCCAAACGCCAAACAAAGCCCTCGAGAAGGCGCTGCTTGAGCTGGAGGGAGGAAAGGTGGGCACCTCGGTCTCTGTATCTTCCCTCAGGAGTCTACTTCGAGTCAACACCATCCCTATTAGCTTCATAATTACAACATTTCCACTGTCAACGGCTAAATTATGATCGGTGTAATGACCTCTCTCATTCCCTCTTCAAGCCACAATGAAAGAGACCCAAGATAAGCCCTGCTTCATTTTGCTGCTCCAGAACTGACCTCTCCCTCTGCGTCCACAGCAATTTGACAGAAATTACATTTTTGGCTTTGGTGAAACAGTGCAGCCTTCATGACCACGGCAAAGTTTGTGAGTGTGTGTCCGTGTCCAGATGTGTACATTTGCGGTACGTGTGTGTATGCATGTGTGTTTTTGTGTGCGTGCGGAGGGGGGGGGGGGGGGGGTGACAAGGGGGCAGTGAGGAGATTTAGGACCAAATAACAGCCCATGTCAGAGAGAGAGAGAGAGAGAGAGAGAGAGAATGCAAGCCTCATCCCTTCGGAGGATGTGATGAGCCAGGCGGCTGGGTAAGAGGATCACGCCCGTTGCCTTGAAAGGGACAGTGTCTCCAGATGGCTGACACACTTACACAAGGATTCCACTGCATTAAAACTCTGCCCTTTTGTGTCTGCTAAAGACCTTGTCACTTCCTCCCTCCTTGTTATCCCGGAAAGCGGGGTGAAAACATCACACACCACTCGAGCGATGACTCACGCCTGTTCAGGTGGCCCCGTCACAACACAGAAGCCATGCAGTTGTGCACATCGATTCTTTTCCCCCGGAAAGAGGAAGAACTGGTGCAAAGTAATTGAAATGCAGCAGCTGTTACTCACTATCGGCTACTTTTGGCAGCTTTTGGCACGCTAAGAAAAGCACAGAACGTGAGGCGTGAGACGAAACGTGCTTATTGCCGCTGGCCCGGTCATGATGGCTTCTTAGAGTATTACAGACAAATTCTTTTGAGGAAACAAATCCGGAGTAAGCCAGGCTCAGCTCCAAACGGGCCCAGTCCACTGGGTCCCCCCAGATGAGGGTTCATACCAACAAATGGACGGCAGGCAGGCAGCACACGAGGCATTATAAGCCCATAACGCCAGCTCTGTGGAGAAGAGAAGTCTCACATTAGCAGCGTGTGCTCATAAGCCAGGGGTCGGCAATTACGTTTGGACACGGGCCAATTTTTTTTCAGACAATGGCATCGCGGGCCATAGCTTTTTTTTGGGGGGGGGGGGGAGGGTCTACTATTTAAATTATTATTTATTTTATTATATTAAAATAAAATAAACATCATCTAACTTTTAAAACGCATTTAATTTAATTCCAATAAAACGTTTATTTGCTTATGTTCGCTGTTTTTATGCCGCCTGCTGCATCTCGTGTCTTCTCTCATGAAACAGGCGCTTGCCTAGCAACCTGCCGTATACAAATATTCTTTTAGATGACGTGTAAAAATGATTAGCTGAACATTGCTATGCTAGTTATCGATGCAAAATGTCGTTGTCGAAAGCCTTGAAAAGAAAAATTGATTCAGAATGCAGGACCTACAAAGAACCCTTTGAAGCTGGTTTATCTGTCGCCAACAAGTTGCGCAGCAAATTGTACGTTTTTGCACCCATGACACTCAACTACTTTTCTGTCGTTCTCTATTTTGTTTGCAACATAATACTGCTCAAGTCGTTCAATGTATGAAGCCCAGTCTTCCACAGTACTATCAAAACTGTCCATTTGCCCTACACATCCAGCCATCTTGTTGCAATTTTTTTTCTTTCAACTTACAGTAGCCAATGTCCAAGTTTTCTTCTTTTAGTAGTTTACTTTGTCACTCACTGTTTCGTTCATTCCATGCGTCCTGTTTCCCTCCTCCGGTCGTGGTTGACGATAGCTTTGCTGGTCCATTGATTCAGCTTAGCATCCACAGGGTAGGCAAAAACAGACGGTAAAAATGTCGACAATTTCTTTCTTCGTGATACTTTCATTGCACATATGGATTCAGTCCAGTCTCGTCGCCAATTGTTATGTTTCTACACTTATAACAAGATGAATAACCACGCAGGTGAATATAGATATAAACTCTTTACTGATAGTTTTAGTTATACACAGGATCACTGTAAACGGTATTTTACGCAGTGCATTACTACACATAAAATAGGTCCTGTAACAAGTAGTTCCATGAACATAA
Organism: Sprattus sprattus; assembly: GCF_963457725.1. Taxonomy (NCBI): domain Eukaryota; kingdom Metazoa; phylum Chordata; class Actinopteri; order Clupeiformes; family Clupeidae; genus Sprattus; species Sprattus sprattus. The sequence continues at coordinate 26,181,661 of NC_137926.1, forward strand.
CAGAGACAGGACACTTTTGGGGGTTTTTTTTGCACAAGATTACGCGCACTCGCGTGCCAATACCGTTCCGACCTGTGCGTCATGGATAACTGCACAGATGTTCCACCTGTTGTTTTGTCACTTTAGGACTATCATCTATACCTCAATAAATGTTTCGAAATTGATGGGATTGCTGTATGCCTTTTTTTTTCTTTTAAAAAATATGGGGTTGAAAAAAAATTGAATATATTTTTTTTTTTACATCAAATTAACGTTATCTCGCGGGCCATACATAATAGATGGCGGGCCGAAATTGGCCCGCGGGCCACTATTTGCCGACCACTGTCATAAGCCCTCGAATTATACCAAATCCTATGTTTCCACAGCTGAGTCAACATTAGGAAAGAAGGAAAAATTAATTATTTAAAGATGCCTTGCTGAGAACAGTTTTTAAAACAGGGTGCAAAGATGGATGCTTAATGCAAACTCACAGAATAAAAACCATGGATGATGGAAGATGGGAGCGGACTCTTTCTGTCACTGTGATGACAACGTGTTCCACACAGACGAGTCAGAGGTCCTCTACTGAAAGGGCTATTATTAGCAACGTCTGCATTTAGCATCTCTCACTTCGGACAGGTATATAAATAGCTTCCAGCTCATCCAAATTTACCTGGAGCCATTCTGTGGCTCACTGACAACAGCCCACAGCAAAATGTCACAAAGCATTACCAATTGCTTACTTCAAACCATATACCAAAGAGGCCGGCAGAACTTTCAAAGGGTCTTTGCGATCCAGGACCTTCAGGGTCATTAGTGGCTTTTCTGTGATTTAAGAGGCAGCATGGGGTGTTCTGCCGTTGTCCTGGTAGGGTCCAAGGAATTTCACCTCTTTAACCTGTCCAAGGCCTGCTCTAAGCTCCCTGACTGAGCTCTGCATATAGCGGGTGCTCTCATCTTAACGGCAACCTGGAGCCAACAATAGCACTCCGGAATATTCCCGTCAGCTGACAGAGACACTCGATTAGCTGTGTGGACAACTTTGCGCGGTGCAACATATCCCAAATGACAAAAAAGTGCATGGGAAGCAACTTAAACTTAAAAGCTGAATCACACTGCATATGCTAAGGTTACACGGAAAAACTGAGGTGCAAGCAGAACTTACGGTTTGGTGCTGGAGCAGTCCCACTGCCGCTAAGGATATGGTTGGTTCAGCTCATTCCACGTGGAATTACACACAAATGCCACCAAACAACCAAACCAAACCATTTCCCTTATGTCTGCTTGGGGGCAAGTGAAGGTGGTTTCACAATTGGAATGGAAAGTTCTGTACATTTTCAAAACTGTGTCTATAACTTTGTCACAGCATTAGCAATACCCCAAAGCCACGAGACTTACTAGACTTAAGCAGGCACATTTTCCACTCCCCTCCTACAGAGACAGATGTATAAAGTGGACAAGCTCGTGCTAATACACAAAACAATCATGACCCCCTGAGGACACCTCCCGGGGCCACGCTGGTGCAGCGGATGGGGCATGGCAGGAGGGGGACAGACAGCAGCTGACAGAAGCACCTCTGAGGGTGATAAAGCAGCTGAGTCACTGTACCAGCAAAAAAAAAAAAGAGGGAGGGAGAAAAGGAGAGAAAGGAAGAAAAGAAGAGAGAGAGAGAGAGAGAGAGAGAGAGAGAGAGAGAGAAAGAAATGGAGGTTAGAGTGAGGGATAAAGGGAGGATGAGAAAGAAAGAGAAAGAGAATATGGCCAGCCACCTGCTATCACTGCTGCTGTTGTGCTGAGGTGGCAGCACATCCGAGGGCCAGACGGAGTAGCCAGCTCACCCAAGCACAATGCAATACTGCTACCTCTGCACACAGCTTATTTGTCTCCCCTCCCCTCCCCTTCCAGTCACACATTATGGCCTCTTTCAAAAGCATTCCCCTTTCTCACCTTGAAGGTCAAGCTGCTATTGCTTCATTTCATTAATCTCAGGGTTTTTCAGAAAGAAAACAGGCCATTAGAAGGCGTAGACGTTTTTTGTGAAGAAAACAAATGACACTCATTCTGCTGACTAATGATGTGCCTCTTGCACAGATATAGTGTACAGTACAAGAAATATCACACGTCCTCTAAACAACATATTTCTGGCAACGTTTACCAACTGCAAAGTGTCGTGAACAGAAATCAAAGTGAAAGCAAATAAGTCACTGTAAGCAACGGCTGGACAGTAGCCAGCACCCAGAGCTGGCACGACCATGACAAGATGCAGCCACTGTGGGCTGTGGCAAGTGAATATCCTCACAAAACTAATGAAGATGGACTTCTACCCTGTTCCCTGCTTAACTCACACACAGACAAAACAATCACTCACACACACTGAGATACAAAGAGTGGCGAGTCCTCGCCAAGGGAAGAAGCGGTGTATATTTCTAGGGAGTGAGGGGCTCTGATTATGGACTGGTGTCTTTGTAGGCAGCCAGTGCAGACAGACCTGAGGATGACTCACACTGACTCACAGGGGAGACTGTTCAGAGCTCCATTGAGCAACGTGCTGTTGCCAAGGCTTTCAATTAGCTTTACATCAGGGGCCCCCCGGATCCACACCAACAACACGCCCCTCGGCAAACACACACTACCATCCAGCCACCCACACACACACACACACACACACCCAGGCACACACACCCAAGCACACACACCCAAGCACACACAAACACACAGACGCTCTGAGTCACCATCTGGGCCTTTTGGAGTTTCTTCTTTGCCGCGAGCGATGAGTCACGCGCAAAAAACGTACGCTACAATAGTTGGCCTTCCATCATGTTTGTCATGAAGGAAGCCTCACCGGCACAAGCTTGAATAGGGAGTCTACTACCACTAAGGCAGGAGGAGAGCAAAGCAGTGGCTCGCAGCTCTCTCTTATGGTGTGAGAACCAGGGCTTCGAGAAAACAAGAGCTCGCCTTGGAGGGCCAGAGAAGCGCACTGAAGGAGGGGGGGGTGGTTACTCTGGGACAACGAAACTCACTCCTTGGGGGGATGGTGGTTACGCAAGCGATGATAGCAGGGTAAATGAGGGCTCCCTTTCACTCTCTCTCTACCTCGCTCACTCTCTCTCTTCCTCGCTCACTCTCTCCCTGGGGAAAACAATAACAGGGGGCCAAGCCAGGAGAGGCACAGTCCCGCAGCGAGAGGGAGCATCTGAGGACCTGAGCACAAGTCTCTGAGTAGGGGCAAGTGCGGCTCCACACAGTGGCTCCTTTCACTGGAAGTTCACTCCGGATCATTCTCCACTGTGTGTGCGTGTGTGTGTGTGTGTGTGTGTGTGTGTGTGTGTGTGTGTGTGTGTGTGTGTGTGTGTGTGTGTGTGTGTGTGTCTCTCTGTCTCTCTCTTTCTCTTTCAGTGGTACGAGCACACTAATGATCCGTGTGATTCATTGAGTCACAGCGAGTTTCGGGAACCCCGTAGTTTGACACTTCAAGAAGAAGATCCACTAAACTACAAGCTAAAAGTGAATGGATTGGCACGGCTGTGGATGGTAGTCAAACAAAGTTGTTCGGAGACAAATCATTTGAATGAATTAGATTGAGGGAAATTAATGGGCAAGGTTCAGAGGTTCATTTTTGGGAGGGAGGGGTAGACACTCTGATCAGAGCAAAGTAGTGGGAACAGTAGGAAGAGAGAGAGAGGGAGGTAGAGAGACAAAGATGGAGAGAGCAAGAGAGATGGGGAAAGCGAGAGAAAGAGGAAGAGATAGGCTCCATTTCCACCTCTCATTAAATTTAGTAGATCGATTCGAGCACATGATGGGCAGTAGTTACGGTAGTCTTCTCTTCTCCTTTGTCACTGGCCCTAGCGATAGCAACCCTAGCGATAGCGGCCCTAGCATTGGCGGCCCGATCCGGTGCACACCCACAACAGACTCAGCTTTGTGCTACGCCGGTAACCGTCCTCCCCGGGGGACCTTGTAAACCCACCTCTGACATTTAGCACAGATAAAAACCTCGTCTTAACTGCTCATCCAATCAAACGCACAGCCATCGGAGCTCGGCTGCCTATCGGGGCGGCCCCTGGGGACGGCACGTTGGACAGTCAGGGGCCTCTCAGGTGTCCTGGTAAAACCATTACACTTGACCTTTAGTAATCCGTCAGCCTATCCGGTTACAGTGCAAGAGCACATCCCTGTTGGTTTGGGCACTCTCTACAGAGAGGTAGGGCCAGGATAGTGGGAAAAACAATTAAGTTATGAGGATTACTGTGGAACGGGCAGAGGGGGGGAGATTGCTGGTGCCCTTTAGAGAACAGCATGGATTGGAACCATTTGTGTGGGTAGAGAGAGAGAGCACACAGCTGAGAATCAGAGTGGGAGGGTGTGTGTGTGAGTGTGTGTGTGTGTGAGAGAGAGAGAGATGGACCTGATAATAATACTTCACCAGTCTAAATGTAAATGTAACCCAAAGGGTGACCACAATGTACACATTGAAAATGGTGTATGTAATAAAAGTAATCACCTCAGATGCACTTTGACATACACACCTCTGCTATCTGCACTATACAGTAATCACAAGGGTGGCAGCCTTTCAGGAAAGATCAAGTCATTACCCCATACTTATTAACCTTTGGATAAGTGACGCAGGCATAGTTGAGGAACATCACGTTGGATATTTGCAAGCTCCTCAAAGTGTGCAAGTGGAGAAAGTCTCCATGAGTTATGGTCCCTCACAGTCTATTAGAGCCTTGCATGTAGATTCCTTCATTATCTTTTCCTCTGGCTATACACCGGCTGTAATAGGGTTGCCTACCTTTGCATGAGTCTTCTCCAGTCTTCAGCTTAGCCAGGCTGTCATAGTCCTTCATCTCAGACTCCTGCACCTCATTGGCCCATATAGCCGGAAGCAGAACATGGTGCTTCGCGCTGTAGGGAAACACAGAGCACACAATAACATTAAAGCAGCAATACGGAGTTTTGATCGAAAACTAGTAAGCAAACTCCTAAAGGGCATGCAAAACCCTTGAAAAACACCACCAACAGCCCAGTTGACACTGATAGAAGCATGCCAACTCACTAACTGGTGTCTGTTGGCAGTTTAGCTGGCAATGTCATGCATGTCAAAGCTTTTCTTCCATTTTTGCAGATGGTACCAGCCCGTTACACAGAACTTCATAGGTTACATCCTGTATAGTAAGTGGTGAAGACACAGGTGTTTATCAGTCCTTCACATGACCATATGCTATCAAAATGATTTTGAGGATGGTACCTAAACTAGTTGCCTATAAAACTATATCTCAAAAAGTGTCAAATTGTTGCATAGTGTTACATTAAACAACATTAGAGCTGCTGTCAAACTGCATTAACCGCTTAGGGCCTCTAAAGACACAGAAACCACGATGATTCTAGGGTGTGAACCACACAAAGAGAAGGTGGGATAATCTGGTTGTTAAGATCCACCACTCTAGCAGAAGTTACTGCTGAGTTACTAGCACTGCTTACAGAGTTTACCAGGAAAATATATAAAAACACACAAATCAAATCATTCCTCTTACAGGGAATAAATTATAATTTTTTATTTCCAAGTCTTGAGACAAACTACAACTACAGTTCAAACTACTACTACTACTTCTACTACTATTAGTACAGTTTGTACTATTCTCTCCATGTGTCATGCTGTGTGAATCAGATACTCTTAGAAGTGCTGAGGGCAAAAACAGGACGAGGTGTGTCGTCATGCTGTATGAGCAGCCTTGCAGCGCAATGAGGGTATACCTTAATCTGACTCTAAAGGGGATTAGTGTGGACTCTCTCCTCAGATTACCTTCAGTGATTTGGAAATGAAAATATAAAAATGAAAATATATCAGTAGTTCAGTTCAGTTTGTCTATGGTCAAACAGCGCGTAGACAAACAGGTGCCTAGGGTGTCACTGACTGTACAAGTCTGAACAGGTTCAGCAGACACTCAACAGGATCATAACAATCTCATTCTCAGCTGCAATCAAACAGCGAATGTCACCACCAGTCAATTAAGTACCATGAGAAAAGAGGCGTGTGAGTGTGCGTGAGGGGAGGAGTTCTCCCAAAGTGACTGTCAGTGAAATGTAGTAAACAAATGACCCGTCAGGTCTTCAGGCAGACCTGAATGTCAATGAAGAGGGCTCTGTGTGTGTGTGTGTGTGTGTGTGTGTGTGGGTGGGTGCTTGTGTGCGCGTGTTTATGTGCGTTCGTGTGTGTGTGTGTGGGTGGGTGCTTGTGTGCGCGTGTTTATGTGCGTTCGTGTGTGTGTGTGTGTGTGTGTGTGTGTGGGTGGGTGCTTGTGTGCGCGTGTTTATGTGCGTTCTTGTGTGTGTGTGTGTGCTTGTGTGTCTGGGTTCTGAGGTTATATGACATACTACTAAATCAGAAATTGACCTACGCTGTAGAGGGTAGTGATGTAAACCTTGATACCGAAGCTTCAAAGCTTGGGTCAAGAACGTGAAGCATTATTGTTGGAGCTCCATATCGAGGCTTTCCAACACCAGGGTATAATCATTGTTTTAAAAAACTTAAAAGTAGAAAAAAACTGTATAATGTATGTCTAAATCTATGTCTCCAAAATCTATGAAAGGCAAATGGATGGCACCAACGATGGGATGACGCTAACATTAACTAGCTAGCCAGCAAACTTAAACAAAGGCTGAGTGTCTCATTGTTTCATTCTTAAGACTTGCAATCTGATTAGAACTTGCCTGCATGAAGTTTCTCAAATATGATAAATGATATAGCTAGTTGGGAAATTGAAACGATTAACCAACCTGTGCCAGTAAAAGTGCACTGAATGTCTTCCCCCTAGCGCAATGTTACTTCTTGGTACGCCAATTGTCTCTGCTGAAATTGTTATAATTGACCCTTCCGCAAACTCCGCCCCCCTTAGCAACGTTTGGTATATCAGTCAAGCATTCACGTTTCCCAGGTTCTCAGCATTGGTATGAATGGGGTGGCAACATGTTTTCAACCGTGTCAATTTCAGCTCTACCCAAAGAAATCATAATCATTTTTTGGAAAAACAGCAAGATCTCAGATCGAAGCAGGCAAAGGGGTCTGCAATATGCTTATATAGGCTACAACCACGACATTACATGCCGTGTTTGTAGACAGACAAATGCTAAGGCTAACAGGTTAATTCCAGCTATGTTTATTTGTTCTATTATCTACACAGTCGCCGCTCCGCAAACATGTAAGGTGGTAAAACTGAATCGTATTTTAAGCAAGGGTTTTCTCACGTTTTCGATGCAGTGGGCAGATTTTAGCGACATAGCTTCTTGGAACAAAGTAGGTGCTTCTGTTTACGTTGCTGGCATTCAGCTGATGGGGGGGGGGGTCGTCTACATTGTTTGATCCACAGCAGGCATTTCTCTCTCTGGGTCTTGGGTTTTGGGAAGGGATAAAATGTTACCCCTCCCTCCAGCCTTTTTGGATATCGACTGTCAGAATTACACACTCCATAAGCACAACGTTTCATTTTCTCTTCTCGAGCAGACGTCTCTCTCATTGACTTCCATTCATCAAAATGGCTCGCTTGACTGAGGTCCCGAGCTTAGTAACCGTTGCCATGCTATGATTGATCAGTTACCGTTTTGGGGAGTGGTCACGGAAGGGTCAATTATGGTTCCCAACTAGGAGTTTCCAGAAATAAAGAAAGTATTCAAAAGAGAAAGGTGTAAATAGTTTTAGTTTAACTCTGTATGCAAGTAAACCGGCAACATATAGTGTAAACACAAGAGGGCGCATTTTGACAAAATTTCAGCACCAATATGAGGAGGTCGGAATTGATTTCAACCGATAAGCGTCAATGGGGGCCAATAGTGGCAGATCCGATATATCGGTCCATTTCTAGTGAACATCGGCTAAAACTAAACATCCTTTAAGCGATCCACAGAACCTTCATCTGTAACTTGCGGTGGCCATTCCCCCAATCTCTTTCTCTCCTCCTCCTCCCTCTTTCTCTCTCTCCTCCTCTGCCTTTCCATTTCACTGAGCGAATAAGATGCGGTGTCAGGAAGTAAAGAGAGCCTTGGCCTTGGAAACAGGGAGAGCATTTAGCCGTGACCTCGCTGGCACACACACACTACCACGGCAGACAAGAGCCCAACTCCGTACACACCTTAACTCCAGAAGAGCTTAGAGCCCACAGTTACATCTTGACATCCGCAATTCTTCAAAAAAAGAATTCCACGACCGGACAAGTTTAAGAAATAATACTGGTCGTCATACTGGCTAAAACTGCAGAGGGCCTAGAAAACTGGGTTTCTCAGGGCAGCACGCCATAGGAGAACCGGACACTGGAAGCGTAAACACCCAGAGCCAAACCACAACAAAACCCCACAAACTGGGACGAATAGCACTGTTGCCATAACTACTCTTCCAGCCATTCAAACAAAGCTCCGATTAGAAAGGGCCCCTAATTCGAAACAATGGCAAGTCACCCTAACTTGTCAATAAAAGCTTTGCTCGCTGTCAAGCCTGTGCTGAGTCCAAGCAGTAGACTCCTGTGTGGCTGCCTTGATGTTGTCTTGCCCCATTAATTCAAAGATGACAATACAAAGTCGTAGATAAAACAGGAGTCTGCTAGGAATCCACATATAAATAATGTAATAGGATTCAAAATACAAATCTTGGAGAATAACTCCAATGCTATTTTTCATAGCCAGTCTTGTATCCAAAAACAAGGACATGGCTGCTGCATTTTTTTCACTTCATGGAGTGACACAGGATTGGTTGAATTTGTTGATTCAAATTTTGTCAATTCAGGATTACCATCATGGTTCACTGAATGGTTAAGAACTCATTTCACATTTATGCCCATCTGGGACAGAGCTCTCGGGATTTGTGCTTGCTTCCAGCTTCAAAATGCTCTTTGCATATTGGTAGAAAAATTGGAAAGCTATAAAAAGCTATTTCACTTTTGTCACTGCGGCAACCTCTGCAGTCCCCCCCCCCCCCCCCCCCCCAAGTCAGCCAGGTTTAGATCGCACTTTTTTTCGTTTTCTGCAAACAGGCACTTTGTTATGTTAGCCCCATGAATTCATTGCTTTATCGGTGCAATCGTCCTATGGTCTGTGGTGGTTCCCACAACAAAATCAGCCCCCATCAAGTCTAGGCTGGGGTACTGTGTGAGTGAGACAGTGTGTGTGTGTGTGTATGTCTGTATGTGTGTGAGGGTGGTTGTGCGTGTGTAGGGGATGAGGTGGACTCACAGTTCCACAGGTACCCGGAGCAGGAGTGGCAGCATGGTGGCGTGGTCGGTCAGGGCCATCAGACGTGGCTCCAGCAGGGATAGGATTGCGAGAGCAGCACGGAACACACCCGCCATCCCTGAATGGAGAGAGGGAAAAGGGAGAGAGAGAGAGAGAGAGAGAGAGAGAAAGAGAGAGAGAGGAATAAAGGGGAAGAAAGAGAGAATGGGGTGTGAGGACAGGTTTAATTTTGATTAAAGAAGTTCAAAGAGAAGAGGTGGCCTAACTTAGTTCGGTGACATTTAGCTCATTGTACATGAGACTGTTGCCTTCTTCACATCAGGAGTTGCACATCAGCCTATTCTTGAAACAAGCACCGATTTAAGGACAAGGCATGACGTACAAACTACTCTGTTTTTCAGCTGAACAGTGTTGGTAAACAGTTCCATATGATAATTTCATGATGAACTTTGGCTATACCCAACCCTGGATGAATGAAGGCATTTGAGCATGTTTTAAAAACTTGTCACCTAGAAAAGATACCTCAAAACAATTGTAAAACCCCACATAATGTGAATATGTAAGCTCTTAAACTCTTTTGCCAACCTCTGATATCTACAGCAGCAGCCCCAGGACAAATACAGGGGCCTCCCAGTAACAAAGACGCTTCTCTCAGAGTCATTTGTTCCTGTCCTTTCTTACACTGCAGCGGGGCCTCCCAGGTGAGCTTTGTGGGCGAGCCGTGATGCATTGAGACCTCTGCTCAGAGAGGTGGACAGCTTCTCTCCCGCGGGACAAAAGGGCCCGGTCAGGCCAGGAGGCCGAGCAGAAACATACGCTAACGTGAGCACCACGGACCACTGATCCTCTACAACTCTGGACGGCTTTGCAAGTTAATTCCACGTGAGTGTGTGGTCAGCCAAACAACAACAGCAGCAACAACCAAAAAAAAAACACTTTGGCAGACAAGCAGAATGACGGCCGCCACAAATCAGCAAGCAGGATGCCCAATAAACAAGCAGCGTTGCTCAAGCTGATTTTGTCATGCGTCACTGTTTGCCTGCTTATTATATAGCTAAGCAGTCAAGAGACTTCAATTCTGCCTCAGATTTGTTATTGTCTGAGCTTGTTTTTTTTTTTTTTGCTCTGGTGTGATAGGGTCACGCTTTTTTTAACAAACTACCACCTCACTTACGCACCTAGACAGGATCATTTTTGGACTAGTTTGAAAGGCACTTTGACTTTCTTGTGTCCTCCACCTATGAGGTCAGGCACAGTATTTAGCATTTCACACAGACAGTCGTCTACAGGTCACACAGATCAAGTATGGAGCTGTACCCTGAAACATAATGAGGTCCCATACGGCCAACACCGAGTCCCAGCACGGCAGGCAGGTGAAGAGGGCCAAGAACCAAGGCACCACGTAGTATAGAGGCATCACCCCACAGTTATCCTGTGGACACAGTAAGAAAGGAGTAGTGAGAACGAAGACCCGAAACATAGAAGAGAACACATAATGACATTGCACATAACAACCCACTTCTACGTCAGAGTGGTCAGGCTGTAGAGAGCGCCTGGCCATACAGGATACAGCCTCTTGGAGTTAGTGTCCTTGGGGGGGGGGGGGAGCTATCCAGCTTAATTAAAATGAGATGGCACTCTTATTGAGTCTAACCCCTCTTAATCCAGAATGTCTAGAACAGCACTCTGCAATCTCAACCGATGGGCGGTTTTCTTTTTTCATTAATTTCAGCTAAAAGGTGCTGACTCAGAGTGTGTGACACTGCAGATCAGAAGTGGGGCGGAGTCTTTAATAAAGTCACAACATCATCCACTTAAGTGCATGAGTTAGGTCCCCCCCCCACCCAAACACACAAGCGTACACAAACACACACACACACACACACACACACATATGTGGTACAAACAACAGCCAGCTCCAGGAGGAGGGTACCTAATAAGGTGAGGTGTGAGGTTATTTTAAAAGGGGAACTGGGGTGATCATCGTTAGTGAATGAAAGAAACTGAGATTTCTAATACCATTTTTCTTCCCACTCAAACTCAGCCATTTACAAAATGTCATCTTTAATTCATTGCAAACCCAACAGTGCTTCAGGAAGAGCAAAAGCATGTTTTATTCTCTATGCTCTATGTAGTGAATCGGAATGTGTGTGTGTGTGTGTGTTTAAGGGAGTAAAAGAGAGAGAAATAGAGAAAGAAAGAGAGAGTGTAGTGTGTGTGTGTGTGTGTGTGTGGGAAAGAGTGACTGAGTCCTGAGGAAATCTGAGCACCCTTTACCAGCAGAAGCTGAGCTGCTCACCAGAGGATGGCTTCGGTTAAATGCCAACCCTTATCCACCAAGCTCAAATCACCACAAACCTGCTAATCCTATCAAACTGCTTGGTAGACATTCAAACACTTATCATCATATAATCAAACTGGGCACACATGAACACATACTAACCATGTGCTGCGAGAGAGAACACCTCCTGTGTTTCAGTAACAGCTGAAAGACTGCTGCCTGGTGTTGGATGCTGCACAGGACAAACACATGGCCATAAAAAGCTGCACAGAGCTGTCAGATATGTTAGGATTGTTATGATATAAACAGGGCATATACGCTCACAGCAGATTTGCAGGAAAAAAAGTGGAAAAACTACTTCTGAGACGATGTGTCTTAGTATGGTGTCAGCTTAAAAGCTTAAGAAAAAGGTTCACTAAGCACAGTCGTACTTCTCTGATGAAAGGTCAAAAAGCTCGGATAGGTATTTTGGCTTCTGGAGAAGAACCACCAGAGCCCAGAATGCCTCCTCCTCACTCAGGTGCATCAGGAGAACAGCAGCAATGCAGGCCATCCCTTAATAGAGAGAGCACGTCATGATTAAGTCTAAAAACACTAGAGAGCCAAAGGGGCAATGAATATATAAAATATTTGTGAAAGCTCTTGCAGACAACTAGTTATTTGCCCTCTACTGCCCCCTGCTGTCTTCAGGAGGTCCTTACATATATCTACGTATTATCCATTGCAAGAGGATAGTTTTTCAAAGAACCATTTTAAATCTTTTTACATTTGTAATGTACTTTTAACGTGTCCTAAAACGAGTAAAAATATATATATACACCAATAGCATTACACTTGGCACTGATAAAAGCATGGTGGCATTCTGTTGTCTTTTGGTAACATTGTGCTGTGAAACCCTTCCCTTCCATTTTCCCTGGGTTTCTGAGCTGGACCACAGAACTACATAGTGCATAGCCTGGACAGCTTGTGGGAACAGCAGGCGCCTTTATTTGTCCACAGTTGTGCACAGTGTTGCTGTTAAAAATTAAAATCATCTGAATTCTATTTATGTGGATTTCACAATCATGTACATAGAGTGGACCTTATTTGAAAACAAAAATTCTATTCATTTCTCATTAATATGCGGGAATGTGGGAGCCAATCCCTCGCTTATCCTTGAAACCATGCACAAATCCACTAAATATTCCCTCCAACATTCCTTAAATAATTAAAGGCTTCTGTTTCCACCACATTCCGTGTGCCACTGAACGTAGCCAGTGAAACTGCAATTGCAAATCTCAATGGCAAGATACAGCGCATGCAGGAACATAATCAAAACCACACACAATTTGTTGAGGTTCTTGAGGTGAATCAAATAACAATGAGGGACGTGACAAAATGCTATATCCCTCATTTTACTGTTGTTTTGGTCAAAGTGCCTAAATTTACCCTGGCTGTAACCAATCTCAGGGTTGTACTTGGCATAAGCTGTGAGAACACGGAAGAGTTTGGCTTGGCCTTCAATGGCTTCAGGGCTCTCTCCCATGAGTGAACGGTGTGTTGGAAAGGACCTCTCTGTAAAAACAAATACAAATAATGATTTTCATCAATAGTATATTATCAGAAATTAACAATTATCATCATTCAAACAAACATATGAGAAGGAGCATGTGGCTCACTTTGTAGCCAAATAATCTGTTGGTTAAATCAAACTGCACTATTAAGCAACCCAAACAGGCTAAAACTCACGCAGGTCCAGTGCGATCTGCTGAAAGAGGGCCACATCCTCACGGCAGAAGCCTAGTCCAGGAAGAGACTGGGCCTGGCTCAAGGTGCTGAGAGCTGAGATGATGCTGTACTCGCTAACTCCCAGATCAACCAAGGGTTTGCGGATCTCATCCAAACAGGCCTTTAAAAGCACAATGTATGCATTTAAGTCTCAAATAAAGTTAATTATTTGATTATTAATTAGTTAATTATTTATTTTTCCGAAAAGGTTTCTCACATAAGTGACAATTCATATGAAGTTTATATAAAAATGATTAAACTAAATCCCTTTTTCACCCCCAACTACGTTGCTGTTAGTTCACTTTGTATTCAACTGTTCCTAGTACATGATCGAGTAAACTTTCCAATGAAGAACCCACAGGAGACTGTGAAAGATTCTATAGCTCAATTACCCAGTGTCCAAACCTAGGCGGATGCATACACACAATGTATTAAAACTTCATATGTGAGGTCGAAATTCGAATTCAAATTATGAATTGGACTTGCATATGATCCTGAATTGTAAAAGGAAGATTTCGTTAGAGGCGGTAAGTGGGTTGTTCAAATGATCGAAGCTGCTACCTGGTAGTTGAAAATACCAGCCTCCCTAATAGAGTCAAGGTCGAGCAGGCACTTCCATACTCTTCCTCGCAAGGAGGGAGGAATCCCCATTCTGATAAAGCGCTCAATCTGCCAGAAGAGAGTACAAATGTCAGTGAGAGCATTCTTTAGGAGTGACAAAAGAAGGCGTCGAAAATTATCCGAGATTAACTGGAACTCAACAGGTTCATAGATGCTCTACATCAGCAGGTAGCAATGTAGGCTACAAAAGTACAGTTTGCTCCTTTGAAATAACAAATGTAGGTATATGCTAGTAGGCTATTATCAATTTAGGAGCTCTGATCAATTCTAGTCTGATGGAAATGTTTATTGAACGAGGGTAATGATTAGAAAATACCTGGCTTCGACAAATAAAACTGGACCCGTTCCAATAGCTCAACAGTTCGCATAACTGCTTCACTCTAACGGCGTCTGGTTGAGGGTAACTGTAGAGGAGAGAATTCGGTATTGTTATTCAACAAAACCGTTTCAGGAGATTTCATGCACATTCATTTCAACACATTAGAAAAGATAAGTAGACTACCTGTATTCATGAGATCGGTGGTGCAATTTTTGCTCTCTCTTTTTGCTGAGCGCAAAACCAAATTCATCGAAACCCAAAGTACTTGGACGCCTTTTGACAATTGGTGTTCTAATGCTAGAACTGGTGCTTCGTCTTCTCATTCTTAAAACTTATTGTTACACTTACAAACAAACAGTTAATTTCTAGGTTTATTCCATGTATAGCTTCAATTTGATTCTTACAATCAGGGTAACCCTATTTTCCTGTTTGCAACATTCAAAATAATCCGCCTTTTGGTCTCGCCCACTAGCTATAATTGAGTGACACTTGAAATTGTCCAGTTCGAATTGTCATTGGGTAAACTCGAACAAATGCATTTTACTCCTGCTCGAGGCTTACACTAGCAGACACACCGCGTCACCTACTGGACTGGAGTGCGTAGATACTAGATCTTTAAAATGTGGTCGTTTTATTTACAGCAATTCTTAGCACTGGAGTAAATGTTAAGTAACTATGATTATCACAATTTCCCCTACATCATAAACGCTTATCTTGTTTGCCTATTGCTTTTTCCAAACAAATAAAAAATGCACTCTCGCAACCACACTACACACGGATATAACCAACTGTGTCCAGTAGATGTCATAGTATTATCATGATTCAGTGAGGCCTAAGCAACACTTCCACTGTTTATTTCCACGTTTTTAAAAGTAACTACTTTTAGCATAATCTTCGAATTAATGTTGATGGTATATGGTCATGTCTATTTAAAGCCTATTAAAAAATACCCAAGAGAACAGTCAACAAATAGCTCAAAAATAAAACGCCTTCATGGCAAGTTGGCAATTGAGTTTTTTTATTAGATTTGCAGGAACTTACCATTACATTTGGTTAATATAACAAAAACAAACTTATTATAAAGCATATAAAACCATACAATAACACACTCTAATACTGTTTAACATTCACACATTAAGCCCTGCCTCCCAGGTTCTTCCAATTTGGATAGACACAGTAAGCAGGATGCTCACTTAATGTTAAGAACTATTGTCATTCACAATGTGTATGTAAATGTGTCTCAATTAGTCGCCAGAGACATCTTTCCAGTACAATGCTGTTGCCAAACCAATTGATCAAATTTGACAGTTTGACAGTGTAAGAGTGTGTGTATTGTCACAACTGAAGAAGACTGACTCTCATAAAGCGTGCAAAATACAATGATTGATTTGACTGTTAAAGGTGTCTGGTATTGATCTAAATAGAGAAAACACTGGTTGGTCTTACTTGGAAGTGGCTTTAGGGAGGGTGAACACTGCTGTGATACAGAGGAAGTACCCCACAACAGCACAGAGAGTTAATATAAAATATTTGGCACAAAAAAGTGAAATTCTCATTTTTTTCCCCCACAACGGAGAAAAAAGTCTTTGTAATTTTAGTTTTTTTTTGCATTTTTTAGTGCATTTAGGGATTGGGGTATCAGTCCACAGAGGTGTGCATAGCAGCGTAGCACTTTGGGGTCACGGTAGTAGCGGTGGTTGTAGGGATGGGATGGGGTCAAGTGAGGGTGGGGGACGTGTTCAGGGGACGGACACGTGGAAGGGGCTCCCTGGAACCGTGTCATCTCCCCACTTGACGATGACCATGTAGTTGCCACTCTCCTTCACTGTGTAGTTGACGTTGTAGAGGCGGTTTCCCACGTGCTTCACGTACACCTCTTCACACGGAGTCCTTGGGCCGTGCACGCCAACCATCAGCATGTTGGTACCTGGGGCAGTGTTGGAGAGATGTTAATTTCGGTGCCCAAAAGTAAGTGGCATGCATGAATACGATGTTTTGCGTGTGTGTGTGAATGGCTGTATGTGTGTGTGTGTATGTGTGTGTGTATGAGACACATGTGTTTTCTTGGATGGGTCTCATCTCACCTGCTTTGCTGCAGTCCACATTGAATGTGTTCTTCTGGCCCACCAGGGCTTTGGAGAGGCCGGGCCCTTGACAGACCACTTTCTTGGCGTCTGATGTGAGCTTGGCGCTGCCGCTGCTGGACAAGGAGCTGTAGGCGCCGGCCATTTTGGAGGTCTTGGTGACCGTCTCCACCATGACCGTGGAGGTTTCATGCAGGCTGTGGCCTCCCGAGAGACGCACACCTAAAGGAGCAGACAGACACTGAGCCGTTGCGTAAGGACAGGCAGTCACGACTCCGCGACTCTTCCGTTACATAAGCCTCGCATTGCCAAGGAAACCCCAACACACACACACAAGAGCACTGTGGACTACTCGAGCAATCGAGAGAGAGAGAGAGAGAGAGAGAGAATGAGGGAGGGCGAGATAGAGAGAGAGAGAGAGAGGGACGATTTTTGGGAGAAGGCTTTGCAATAGAGAGAACTCTCCACTCTTTTTTTGTTCTTTTCTTAACCTGGAGGCTATTTCACTCCACATATCAAGCTATGGAAGCTTTGAAACATTCATCCTTCAGACAGATCACATACATGTCACATACTCTTCATGATTCAGGGCCTTCCTCAGCTATTGTATCCAATGCCGGCTAGCCTCCTTTGGTTAAAGATAGCTCTATTTATATAACTTTAAACTCAGGACTTATGCAACCATTTCTATGTTGTTGAGAAGAGCAGACAATATCTTGTTGGTTGACAAATACATATGTAAAACAACCTACCTGTGACTTTGGCTTTGAAAGGACTGCCCACAATGTGCTGTGGTCCTCCGTATTTGATGGAGATAAGATAGTTTCCTGGTGCCATGGGGGTGTAGGTGATTTTGTAGCCCTCTGCACATTCCATGCAGTCCATCTTAGCCTTGGAGGGACCATCGATGGTGACAGACAGGGCCCCAGATCCAGCATTGCAGATATTCACCACAAACTCAGCGGGCTGACCTACAGACCAAAACACCAACATGGTTTGAAAACAGGTCACATTATAATCATCTTCAAAAAAAAACCACACTTAATGGTATGGTAAGGTAAATAAAGGGATTTTACACCTCTGATGGTGTAGGGGGCGCTGGTGAGTCATAGCATCACTTAGCCTGCACTTTATCCCACTCTGAACAGATTCTCATACCAGTGTATTAGAGAAAACAACAGTGGCTGTGGAATGTGGGCCATACCTGTGCAGCCTCCCTGAAGCCCAGGCCCAAAGGCGGACACTCTCCCTGGGTCTGCAGCTTGGTCGGGTTCTCCTACACGCACGTTGAAGGGACTTCCAGGAATGTGGCTACCATTGAACTTGACATTGATGGAGTGGACGCCATTCTCACGTGGAATGAAGCTGATTTGATTCTTGTCTGTAAAGAGGAATCCCAGTGAGTGAAGCCTGAGAACTCAATCCTCTCTTCTGGACATGATATAGTAGCATGCCGTAACTCCAAATCCACTGGGTGGTTCTAGTTCTTTAGAAAATAAGTCCCCATTACTTACCACTGTCCAACTCTGTGACGAAACACTCCTCAGCTCGGCCGGATGGTGTGTGGACCTTAGCATCGATGACACCCCGTGCTCCGTTCCTCTGCACAGCAAAGGAGGCCTCCTGGTTCACCTTCAGGTCCTTCTCCTGAGTAATGAGAGCGCGAGAACATTTAGTACCAGCACATGCCATTTAGATTTGATGAGATACACTATTAGAGCCAGTGGGATGAGCATGTTTGCACTGAGGCCAAATGGCTTGTGATGTGTGTTTGCAATACAGAGAATGATGGGCAGAATGTGTGGGGGTGAAACAGACTGTATGGTTGGGGGTGGGCATTTGTGTGCGTGTGTGTGTGTGTGTGTGTGTGTGTGTGTGTGTGCGCATGCGTGTGTGTGTGAGAATGTGTGAAGGCTAAACAGATGGCTAAAGTCTAAGGGCTGCACATGGAGCCAGTGCTGGCATCTGGTTGTGCGTGAGTGTGGATTTGTGGTCCATCTAGAATTACCTTACGCATTTTAGCGATTAATGCCTGATGCAGGTGAGAGAGAGAGAAAGAGAGTTAGTTTTAGTCAGAGAGTTAGTCATCTTAGATTAAGAGAGCTTCTCAAGCCTGAGGTGTGAGAAAGGGCGAGATGGTGGCGGGTCAAAGATAGAGCAAGAGAGGGGAAGAGAGGATATTATTTCTTTTCCACTCGCTAGCAAGAAGTCTGGAAAGAGGGGAGGAAGGGTGCGGTGGGTTCATTCTTCTACGCTGAGCTCTGTTAGCGAGGCAAAGGCCAACTAGGTCTGAGCCCTAAGGGGAAGCTGCTAATAGCTGGTGGCCGACACAAGTTCAGGCCTCTATTTGGACACCTAATCCCACCTCCACGCAACAGCATAATATTATGGGCCCTTGAGGTTAGCACTACACAGGAGTCCAGTTACAGCTCAAGGGTGATTCAAAGTGAGGGGGTAAGGTACGAGTGCTGCTTTGGGCCTTCATGCTAAGGTGAAACCAAAGCTGATTGTTGTTAAAAATGATCAAATAGTGATTTGTGACTAATACACTACACTACTCTACAAAACACTAGATCGACAGAGATGGTTCGGTGAGGAAGTATTTTCAGCGACTTTTTGTAAAAGTGTAGGTATGTGAAGTGCATTTTATTTTTTAGGAGTAGGGATGAAGTGGGACTGAGGATCCCTCTTTCATCTGCGAGAGCTCCACTCACTTGCAGGCTCGTGACAGTGAGTCGGCGTGCGTCGTCAGAGAGCGTGGCAATCGGCACGATGAAGGGGCTGTCAGGGATGTGCTCATTGTTGAACTTGATTGACACCTCATAATCACCTATGGGAGCACAACAAGAGATCAAACAAGATGATACAAAAGTTTGCTGTCTCTGTTGCATTTCACCCTCTGTGGCTTGCAGTTACATATGTGCATGGGGAATATACAAATATTCACTCTTCACAGCCGTGTGTTTGGTTTTGTTTTCCTCTCTCTCTCTTACCTGGTTCCTGCACAATGTAAGAAACTCCACAGGAGCCGTCCTTCCTGTCTTCAAAGGAGATCTCAGCCTTGCTGGGCCCCTCCACTGCGATGGAAAGGCCTCCAGCACCAGCCTCTCGTGTCCACACGCTAAATTCAGCTACCATGAGAGAGGCATTGGGAGAAATTGGTCATGGATAAGAAATAGATTGTTCCCATCCAGCGGAAATAAACAGTTCTCATTTTGCAGAAATTAGCTTAGTGTTGAGGGGTGGGGGTGGGGTACATACATGCGACTCCAGCCACTCCTCTGGCCAATCCAGTGCCACCGGCCCGGACCTTGTGGGACCCTCCCTCTCCCAGGGGCCCCACGGTGAACTGGAAGGGGCTGCCGGGCACGTGCTGGCCCCTGTACTTCACGTGGACAGTATGGGAGCCCATCTCCTGGGGCACAAAGCGCACGCTGTAGGTGCTGTCTCCTCCGTCCACAATCTCTGCATCTGCTGTCTTTCCCCCAGGGCTGGTCACCTGAGCGGTCAGTGGCTGCACCCCGGCCTCTCCTAGAGCACAGAAAGGGAAAGAAGTGGAAGGATGCTCACATTGCAAGCACTTCTGGTAAAACAACATTGAGAACATACAGTGGGTTTTCCCTCCCAAAGCAATAATAGCCCCATATTTCACGACTTTCCCACCTAAAGATTAATGTCATGAAATCGCCATGTTTATCCTGATCAATAGGCCTACAGTATACAGAGTGAGAAGATGAAAAGAATCAATGTGTGTGGGATGCTCATTTTCCATCTTCCAATCCCTGAGCGACACCCAATTTAAACACGTTGAAACGCTTCAGTCTCTCACTCCTTTTTCTGTTCCCCCTATCTATCTCTCTCTCCTTGCCACCCCCCTGACACTGCAGTTCTTATTCCCAGTGGACAACAGCGGGGGCTGCATCATATTTTCCAGTCCACCACCGCATTAGGCCTCGAAATAATCAGCACTAAATTCCGCAGCGAGCAGAGAGAGAGAGAGAGAGAGAGAGAGAGAGAGAGAGAGAGAGAGAGAGAGAGGAGGGGCCGGCACACCATTACGATGACAGGAGTTGAAACTGTTCCCCTGCTGGCTCCAGCCCACTGGCATCCCACCAGAGCACACAATCTAGCAGGCACACATGTGACAGTGACTACTATCTGATGACAACAGTCAAAAGATGTGTAATTTTACCCTTTGTTTGACTGGCTATGAAAATCGTAAATGGCATTAGGTGTAGCAGAAATAACGCAGTGTCTCCAAGGGGCCGCTTTCTTGCTTACCTTCTGCTCTGGTGGTCAGGCTTCCAAAGCTGCCCAGCCTCTCCCTGCCCAGGAAGTCTCCGAAGACATCCCGGAAGGGGTCAGCCCCGTGCTGCGTGCTCTCTTCCACGCGCACCTCCCGCTTGGTCTCGCCGCCACGCGTCTTGCTGATCTCGGTGCGCTCCGTGCGCGTGTAGGATGAGTGGCTGCTGCGCGTGAAGGTGCGTGTCAGACGCTCCTGAGCGGAGACCATCTGGAACCAGTTTCCTACAAGGACGAGGCAAGGTGGATCAGGAATAATGTCCATTGCTGAAACACTGGATTATTGCTTCATTCAACACTTATGACCACTGGTCACTGGTCACTTGTGTTGTATGCTAATTGTAGCCTGTGGTCCTCACCTGGGATTTTAAGGTTGAGGTCGCATGTGCTGCCTACAGGTGCAACAGAGGGAGCCTGCCTCTTTCTCATGATGCTCTCCTTCATCCTCCCTTCTCCTGTCACCTTCACTGTGAAAGGACTTCCTGTGAGGACAGAGGACAGAGTACAGTTAGATGGGTGTCTTCATTGCAGTGCTAGTGCACCATTAGAGTGAGCTGGTTCATCCCTCAGGAGGATGTGGATTTAAAAAAAACGGACCTGGGATGTGCTTGTCAGCAAACTTGATGTTGATGATGTAGTTGCCTGGCTCTGTTGGGCAGTAGGAGACCTTGCATGTTCCATCCTCCATATCCTCACAGTTAATATCAACTTTACTCGGACCCTCAATAGACAACCCCAGACCGCCATAACCTTGAGGAGAAGGCAAGAGAGAAAGTCATGGTTGAGACATGAGTTTTCATATGACTACCATGAACGTAACATTTTATTTTCAATGAATGATTTCTAAATACAAGTTGCTATTTTTCCTCACCTGCATTCCTGGTGTCCACAAAGAACTCAGTCACCTCGAAAGTGTGGCCTTCCACCAGTCCCTTGCCAAAAGCCTTGACTCGGCTGGCGTCGCCGATCTCTGATGCACCCACCATGATCTTGAAAGGGCTGTTTGTCACGTGTTTTCCGCTCTTCATGACACTAACCACGTGCTCACCCACCTCCTTAGGAGTGAAGGAGATTCCTGTGTTGCAGAAGGAGAGAGTGGAGATATTTAACATACATGAACTAGAAGGGAGCAACTGCAGCATGAAATGATATATATACAATATTTAAACCTTGCGTTTCTTTGGGTTCTGATGATTTGAAGGTACTACCTAAATAACAACCATTAAAAAGGAAGGCTAAGGAGAATGCTCACCAATGTGCCTATTGGGCAGTCTCTTCAGTAGACAGGGCTCCTCTTTGCCGGAAGGTGCTCTGATGCTGGCCGTCAGAGAACTCAAGTCTGTCTCTGCGATCTTCAGTGAGACGTCTGCTGCTGTGCCGACGTTCAGCAGGGAGGTCCTAAGGGAGTCGTCGCCTGGAGATGGAGTGACAAAATAAAAGTAGATGTAGAACATATCGCCAGTGAAAAGTCATGATGTTTAAAGCCCAGAGTAATACATATCTGATCTTTTTGTACCTGTGATCTTGGCAGTGTAGGGGCTGCCAGGAATGTGCTTGTTGTCAAACTTCACAATGATGTTATAGTCACCGGGCGCCGTGGGCAAGTAAGACACAGTGCATGTTCCATCTTTGTTGTCCTTGCAGGTGATCTCTGCCTTTGAAGGTCCTTCCACAGCCAAGGAAAGACCACCTTAGAGGGCAGAGAAGTTGGGAGGATATCAAAAACATTGTATTCTTTTCTGCCACGCTCACCGGTCTAACTTATGTTAGTGTAAGTGACAGGTTTATAATGAGATTACCCTCTCCAGCGTTCTTGGTGACCACGGTGAAGGTGGCTGGCTTGTTGACAGTGCCGTGGCACAGACCAGGACCATAAGCTGTCACCTGACCAATGGTCATGGCGTCCACATAGAACTGCAGAGGACTTCCTGTGTGAAGGAGAAAGAGGCAAAAAAAATCAGAGGCCCTGAAGGAAAATTAAAAAATGATCTTTCCAGGATTTATCGAATAGCTCATTTACCTGGAATATGGTTGCCCTCATATTTAATGTCCATCTCGTGCAGGCCCTTCTCAGTTGGACCGTACTTCACTGTCACTGTGCCGTCCTTGTTGTCTGTGATCTGAGGGCATGCTTTCTTCCCAGAAGGCATACGCACCTCACCTTAAAAGAAAAAAGAACCAAAGAAACTCTTTGATCTTTTGTGTTTGTAAGCATGTATCCATGTACGACAGAGGTGCAAAGGCTGGACCAATGGAAATAGAGCAGGCGGGAGAGGGAGTGGCCTCACCTGTTATCTTTCCCTGCTGCACGGTGAAGGGAATGACCAGGTTGAGGGGGCGGAACATGCCTTCTAAGTCTTCTCTAGGGATGGCTTCCTTTGTAGCCTAATGGGATTAGGAGCAGGGATCTCTATTAGCAAGCAGCTCTGGTAGGATATGGAAAGAGTGGGCAGACACTTACTGACATTACTCACAGTGACATGGAATGGGCTGTTGGGAATGTGCTGTCCTCCGAAGCGGATGGTGATGACGTATTTGCCCGGTTCTGGCGCTGTGTAGTAGATATCGAAGGTGCCGTCTGGGTTCTCCACCACGTCCATGTCTGCCTCCATGCCATTGGGAGTCAGCACTGTGCAGGTGACCTTGCCCTTCCCTGCAGACTTGGCGTCCACCGTGATGACAGTGTCCTCAGCCATTTGCATTTTGGGCCCAAGGCTTGCTGCTTGTGAACAAGAGATGTGTCAGTAATGGTCACCAATATCCACCAACAATCAAGAGTACTGTATGGTGCTAAATATACAATCACGTATGACACATTAATGTAAAACAACCAATGAGTAGTCAAGAGCAGCTTACCGACTCTGTGTCCTCCAATGGACACTAGAAGTCAAGAAAAGGAACAGTGTTAGTAATCTTTTTACTGCTCGATCTATAGAGATTCCTGGTGGTCACGTTATAATGAAAATGACAAAAGGAGTCATTTCAGGGCATTATGAATGAGATCTGGCTGGAAGCTTACCTGTGAGAAGGCACTGGCTGGCATCGCCAGTGGGCAGAGACTGGATGCTGTAGGGGGAGTATGGAATCTCATCACCACCGTATTTGATAGTAATAGTGTAGCGGCCAATCATATCTGGCAGATAGGACACAGTATAGGTGCCATCCATGTTGTCCTGGATGCTGGCCTTCTTAGGCTTGCCCTCAGGATCCTGTCATACAAAAAGGTTCCATGTTAATAACAGCAACAGATAAAACAGGAGCAGTCTCGTGGAGGTCAGAGCAGGAGGCGCTGCAAAGAGGAACCCACCAGGATCTGGACGGTGAGCAGCCCTTCCCCGGCATCGCGGGCATCGATGGTGAATTCTACCGGAAGGCTGGCGGCCACCCCAGAGGTGTCCAGGCCAGGACCACTGGCACGGACTTTGCTGGCATCGTGCCCTGGGCCCGCGGTGACCTTGAATGGACTGCGAGGGAATATAGGAGAAAGGTGATTGAGTCATACCTCTGAATATAAATGTTCATTAGGAGAAAAGCATTTAGCTATTGCTGATGCATGGGAGCTTAAAGGGGTAAAGGGTCTATGCCCACCTGCGTGGAACCTCCTGGTCAGCATATTTGACAGACACTGCATAGGGACCTTGCTGGGCAGGTGTGTAGTTCACTGAGTGAGTTCCATCCCCATTGTTCATGACTTTAACAGGTTCAGTAGCCCCTAAAAGGACAATCATAAGCAATTGTGAAATTGGTAAACACTCTGGAGGCCTAAATCTTGGAAAACACAGAGAGAGCTTGATCAAATCATTAGCAAGAAGAAATGTCTGAGGATATATCTTCACAGCATTCAGCAGAGGTTGAGCTTTTTACCTGATGGGCTGAAGAGCTTCACATCCAGAGGAGCCTGTCCTGCCTGCCTGCTGTCCACAGTGAAGTCCTGTGGGACGTGAGCTCTCACTACAGGGCCCAGTCCGGGTCCAGAGCACTTCACTTTGCTGGGGTCAACTGTGTCCCTCACCGGCACACGGAATGGACTGCCTGAAAAATCATACAGGATGGATGAGGACTATCCCCTGCTGTACGTGCTCTACTCATCATCAGTTCCTGGGTGAGTAGGACGTACAAGAACTGCATCTGTGTCATGGAGGAGTACCTGGGATGGGCAGGCCTCCGTAGGTGATGTTGACGTCGTAGTCGCCAGGAGTGAAGGGCACATACTCCACGCTGCAGCTTCCATCCTTGTTGTCTTTGCAGGACATCTTAGACTCTGATGGTCCTTCAATGGCCAAGCCCAAACCACCAGTGCCAGCACCTCTGTGGAGGCACAGAGAGAGAGAGAGAGAGAGAGAGAGAGAGAAAGGGAACGAGAGAGAGAGAGAGAGAGGGAGAAAGTGAGAGAGAGAGAGAGAGAGAGAGAAAGGGAACGAGAGAGAGAGAGAGAGAGGGAGAAAGTGAGAGAGAGAGAGAGAGAGAGAGAGAGAGAGAGAGAGAGAGAGAGAGAGTTGAAACCATGTTGGGAGAACTGGTAGCACTGAAATATTTGAGAGGCTGATTTGTTTCCTATCATACCTGGTCTCCACTGTAAAGCAGTTTGATTTGTTAGTGACGCCGTTCTCCAGGCCGGGCCCGTAGGCACGCACACGTGTTGGGTCACAGCCCTCCACCACAGACACCCTGAAGGGGCTCTTGGGAATGGGAACATCATCGTACAGGACTTCAATCAGATGGATACCTAAACAAAGCAGAGGGAAGCCTTACATTTCTGTACTGCATTATATATACATTAAACAAATGCTCATTTCAGCCATTGGAGCATATAAATATATACAATATGAAAATATCACACAATGACCTGTGCAGTGTCCAATTTGTTTCACCACAAACCCTTTTTTAGATGAATGCATGTAAAAATATGGTGTGCAGCTTATTCAGACTTTAGTGACGTATGTCCATAAGATGAGCCTAGCAGACATATCTAAAGCCTTTATTCCTGGACATTTGTTTGCATTAGAGAGGCGAGGGAGCCATGGACATGACTAAACGCTGCCTTTCTGTCCTTCAGACTGCTGGACCCTGGCATGACACACATACCTGTCTGAGTTTAAGAGCCTCTGCTCCCGGAACACCTCCTATTTATAACCACACACGCTCTATCTCTCCCTCACCACCGCCACCCAGCCCCCCATCTCTCTCCCAGAGCCCTGCGATCACTTCCCCCTCCCTGCCTCATTCAGTGTTTGTACCCCTCTCTCCCTCTCTACCACACAACACCTGCCGACAGTCATCTCCCTCACATCCCTCAGCCTCAGTCTTTTCTCACACATCTCCTGCCAGCACTCCTGATCCTGTGTCTGTCTAATCCTTCTAAAATAACACGTCAAATAAATCATCAAAGCACAGCTCTTCAAACTTAATCCTTTCATTGGCAGCCAAATTGGCCAAACACCAGTGTGGTTTTGTGTTCTTGCTTACCCTCTTCGTATGCAGTGTACTCCACTCTGTAGGTCCCGTCCCCTTTGTCGGTGAGGTAGGCGTCTGTGTTGTTGCCCGAGGGGTTCATGATACGAGCTTTGACGTGGTTTCCCCCGCTCTTGGTCTGGGCTCGGGCGTCCACGATGAAGTGTGTGGTCACGTCACGGAGAACACCTGCAAACAGAAGGGAAACCGTGACAATAGGGGTCAGTGTTCCATTTCGATGTTCTACTGTTCCATGCAGAGATGATCACCTGCACTGTTAATGTGTCACTACCCCACCCCAACACTAGAGCTCACACACAAACCCAGACTCTCACCTCTGGCCTCCACTCCTGGGCCGTAGACCGTGACCCCAGTGGTATCCACTGCTGGCTCCACCTGGACACGGATGGGGCATTTGGGGACCATCTGGCCCCCGTATTTAATGGTGATGGTGTGCACTCCATGGAAGGGTGGGGTGTAGGTGACTGAGAAGGTGCCGTCCATGTTGTTCTGGATGCGCACCTCTGCCATGGCCCCGGTCTCGGACACGATCTCCACGGTCAGCTCGGCCTCCCCAGCCCTTGTGCAGTCCACGGTGAAGGTGGCTGCTTCTCCAGCCTTTGCCCGCTCCAGGCCTGGCCCGCTGGCCACAACTTTGCCAGCGTCCAGGGCAGGGCGCACCACAGCCTTGAAGGGTGAGCCAGGGATGTGGGCCTCACCAAAGAGGATGTTGATATTATAGTCTCCAGCTTCGGTGGGCAGGTAGGACACAGAGCAGGTGCCGTCACCGTTGTCCTGACATTCAATCTTGGCCTCGCAGGGCCCCTCCACTGTCAAGCCCAGACCACCAGCACCAGCGCCTTTGGTGTCGATTCCAAAGGGTGCCAGTTGACCCACAATGCCACCCTGCAATCCTGGGCCATAAGCACGCACCTGAGAGAGGGGTGAAATATGACACATGATAAATCTGAAATGGTGTATGTAATATGAGGACAGTGGTGTATTACTAACGCCCTGACATATTTATTTGAAATGTTTTATTTTGTAATAAAGTACCTTGTACTATATTATAGATACCTTTGAGGGGTCTGCAGGCATGACCCCCTCCACAGCAAACGGGCTCCCTGGAATTGGGTTCCCATCATAGGTAATGTCCACCTTGTAAGGGCCCTCCTCGGGTGGGATGTACTTCACAGAGGTCGCTTCATTGGCCTTGTCTGATTCCAGCTTGCATGGGATTGGTCGCCCAGAGGGTGACGTAATTTTCACGCCGACCTCCCCCTGGCCACCAGCACCTTTGGTGTTAACAGTGAACTCCTGATCCTTTCCGACCTCAACCCCTGCAAAACACACCCACAGACAGACAGCCTAATTACAGGATGCTTGAGCAGATGAGTAATGTATTTTGAGTGGGTGAGTATTATCTGTAATGAATATCAGTGTCAGTGGTTTATTTGTATTTATAATGTTAATAAACATAGAAATCCCAGATGGTTCTTAATAAATAAACTCTCCAGGCTAAGTCTCTTTGCCTGTGTGTTTCTCCTCCAGTGCTATAGCCTGTCACTGTCCTATGCCCAGTATGTGTGTGCATAAGAGTATCTGCTCCTTTTTGTTTAGTACTTACTCTCGTTGAGTCCTTGCACTTTGACCTTGTTGGTATCCAGAGGAGGGGCCACAGTGATGATGAAAGGGCTCTTGGGAACGGGGTCTCCACCATGGGTGACAGAGATGGTCAGGGTCCCCTACGGAGCCCAACGTACCGTGCGAGAGACACAGACACAGACACAGAGAGCGAAAAAGAGAGAGAGAGAGAATGAGAATGAGAAGAATGAGAGCAACCCACAGGCATGACAGAAGGCATTTGGTGGGAGGGTCAAATGGATGGGATTTATCAGCAGGGAAAACAGGTTCTGCAAGTTTTGCAAGTTGTGTAAATGTACAAATATCAGAGGGTGGTCAGACACTCAGAAGAGGGGGAGCTAAAGGAGAGTGTTCACATTTCACACACGCTCAGTCCTCCTCACCTGATAAAGGGCAGTGTACTTGACAGTGTACGAGTAGTCGTGGTTGTCGATGATCTCAAAGTCCTTCACGGCCTCTCCTTTCACGGCTGCCGTGAAGAGAACTTCGGGCTTGGCCTTTCCTGCGCCCTTGGTGAAGATGGTGAAATGAGTTGGTGTGCCCACCTCAACGCCTGTGGAGAGAGAAAGAAACAGAGAGAAAGAGACAGAGACAAATAGAGAGAAAGAGTTCAGAGTAAGTCCTCAGCTGCGTTGAGAGTGTGTTTGTGCTCACTGTTTCTTTAAGAGAGTTGTGTTGAGGGCCCAGCGCGTGGGTTTCCATTTCTCACCTGTCTTATTGAGCCCAGGGCCCTCTGCCCTAACCTTGCCTGCATCATGAGACGGGTCCACCTTCACTTTGTAGGGGCTGGTGGGTATTTCCTACACAGCAATATGATATGAAAAATAAGAGAAAGTTTGTTGACATCACAGTTATTTTAATCTATTATTAAACTAATGCAGGTAACCAATTCAGTTCATCTTACCTGTTCAGCGAACAGGACCATGATGGTGTAACGCCCAGCTCCAGGGGGGGTGTATTTGACGGTGAATGTGTCATTGTCATTCTTAATAATGTCAAAGTCGATGTCTGCCTCAGCGGGACCAACAACTCCAGGAGCACATTTGATTCCAATGCTGATATCACCTGTGGTGTACATCATTACACGATGTTAAATAGTAGACTATTTCAACTGCAATTACAGAATGAAAGGCACAAAAAGAAGTGCTACTAGATCTTTGCACTGAACACAGATTTCAAATGTAGCATACCTTGGCCTGCTTCACTGCAGTCTACAGTGAAGTAGGTTGGCTCATTGGCCTTCAGGCCAGTCTTCTCCACTCCTGGTCCATAGACCTTGACTTTCTCTGGATGGCATCCTTCTCCAACCAGAACCTATGAAGAGCAAAACAGTAAACATTACTTTTGATCAAGTCATATGAAAAGTAGTTACACAGCAAGAGAGTGCTAATATTTCATCTCTGCGGGAATGGACATAAAAAGGTCAATGGGTAATGGGTTAAGGTAAATGTTATTGAGCTATACTTTCTGAAAGTCCAATTTGAGATTTGGAGGAATGAGCAGATAGACATACCCTGAAGGGGCTGTTGGGAACATTGACGTCGCCCCATGTGATGATGATGGTGTGTTTGAGGGGTTTGGTGGGGATGTACATGCAGAAGAAGGTGCCATCTCCCTTGTCTGTGATCTGAATGTCGATGACACAGCCCTCTGCATCCTGCAAAAGTAAAGCTGAGCTTTAGAGCAGCTCACACAGAGATGGTCTCCAAAGCTGATATTATCTTTATCACACAGGAGGCTCATGGGTTACCTGGGCGTAGATCTTGAGTTTGCCGTTTCCAGCCTGGCTGGCGTCAATGGTGAATTCTGCAGGCTTGTTGATGATGCAGCCAGTGGGTTCAAGACCGGGTCCAAAGGCTTTGACCTGTAATGTAAATAATAACTTTGACCTGCTGACTCTGAGGTCTGCTGACCTTATGAGGTGCCTGTCGTGTATTTAAGTGCACTGACCTTCTCGGGAAAGACGTCGTTGGCGGCTGGGAGAATGTGAGCGATGAAAGGGCTGTCCTTGATGTCCTCGTCATCACAAATGACATGGACAGCGTAGTCGCCGGCCTCAGTGGGCCAGTAACGCACATCACAGGAACCGTCCCCCTTGTCATCACAGTCAATCTTAGCCTGGGAAGGACCCTCAATGGAGAACCCTGTACAGAGGGGAAGAGATTGAGATGAATTACAGTCCTATTTGATCTTGCACTTCAGGTCTTGGGAGGATGAGTCTTATTTGTAATTCCCACGGCGTTCTGTGTTTCATACCTAGAGTTCCAACCTCTGTGCCGATAGCCTCCACCACAAAGTCAGCTGATTTGCCCACCATTCCAGTCACCAGGCCAGGACCCCAGGCACGCACCTTCTGCTGGCCTGCTTCCACACTGATCTCAACCTCGAAAGGACTAAGAGTCACATTGAAGGGAAGAGTCAAACCAAAGATAATAGACCAATTAACTCATAATCATCACTCAGTATTTAACTGTGCTCAGCATGCTAAACATATTTACAGTATGTACAGGTAAAAGAGTCCTCACCTGCGTGGGATGGGCTGTCCTCCCCAGGTAATGGTTACTGTGTATTTTCCAGTCAGTAAAGGTTGGTAGTCACATTCGTACACACCCTCCCCAACATCACGCACCTTCACAGGTATCTCTGCTACATCTGAGAACATACAGATTAAGCCTACATTAACACTACAGTCCTCCACACCATCATTATTGTGGACATTTAATGTCATTTAGCTCAACAACAATGGGCTTGTGCAATAAAGGCGCCTCTTACTTGGACCCTTCACTGAGACCTGGAGCTCTCCAGTTCCAGCTCCCTTGGTGTAAACCTTGAAGTCAGCCACCTCGTTCACTCTCACCCCCTTAGGCTGGAGGCCTCGGCCGGTAGCCCTGCAGGCGTTAGCGTTGCTAGCTGATGGATGAAAGCAAAGAGAAAGAAGACGGTCAGAAAGTCATCATGCTCTAGCCACTGGCAACGGCGTGAGCTGACTGCATGACAGCATGGTTAGTAGTGAAGAGACGGCTTAGTGCTGCTGGAAGTTCACATGAGCTGCCTCACAGAGACAGCAGCATAGATGGACATGGAGAACGAGGACAGATCTGAGACCAGGTGACTGACAATAACACGAACACATTGCTTCACCATGGACAAACGACCTTCAAATTGACTTATTTAAGATGGAAGCAATTTAAATTGGCGGCAACACAATAATGCACCACACTTAGCGCATCTTTCGTACACTGACATAAACGTGACAATGGTCCGTGCAGAGCTACATACAACACTAAGTCACTCCAACAAACATTTCTCAAAACTGTGAACAAAACAACATGTAGGACCACAATCCCAAGTGTAATCTGTGCATCGTGCAAATGTCTGTGTACTACAATGAACGTGTAAATATCAACTTATTTTGTTTTCTTTTATACATGCTCACCCATAAAATAATCACCACTTCAGAGACTAAGAGGGGAGAAAATCGTATTTTCCTATATTCTAATAATTCTCTCTCCCAAGCAAGAAAGCATTTATTCCCTCATCCTGACACTCTCCCACAGGTCCTCTCCCCTCCCTCCACTCCCTCCTCTCAGCATGCCTAAAAGGTGCTTCAAGCTGCCGCAAGCAGGGCCAGTGATGGACTCAAGCACAGGACACATCACATGGGCCATAGGTGGACCCAAGCACAGGACATGTGGCTATCGGGTGTCGACAGGCACCAGACACAGGAAGCGAAATGCTGATGGGTGGAACGTGAGGCCCGGCTGGCAAGGCCGCGCGGGGGGCACGGGCCTCGCCCCAAAAACCTGTACTAACCCGGTCGGCCAGGCTTCGGTGGCACTTTGGGTGCACCTGTCTTAGCCTGATCCGCAGGCGGGCTGCGCACAGACTGCGGGAGAATCTGCACTGCGGGCCCCGCAGGGGAGGCACTCGGGGGAGCTAAAAATGACAGACAGGTGAAATGTTCCCCTCCAGTCAATACAGCAACAGTGAAAATCAAGGGAAACAGAGCACCCTAGATCAAATTAAAGTGTTTAAAGACATGTGGATGTAATGTTCTGGGACTCACCTTCAGAGATCTGCACTGGGAAGGGACTCTTAGGGATGGGTTGTTCGGCGAAGGTGACGTGGATGGTGTGGGGGCCCTCCATCATTGGCTTGTAGGTGCAGCGGAACACATTGTCACCTTTGTTCTCAAGCATGACCTCCACTGTGTCCCTGTTGCCCTGGGGGTCAACAATGACTATCCCAACATCTCCCTCACCAGCGCCTGCAAAACAATGTTATGTGGAACCAGCAGGAAGTGAGATTGTTGACTATGGTATTATAACTGTGAATGTTTTTACTGCAAAGCAACATTATTGTCTGTCACCAGTCCTTTTGAGGCAACCTAGCCACCTAGTGTCTTTGCTCCCTACCTGCAGTATAAATGTCAAAGTAGGTTGGCTTGGCAGCCACATTGCCTGTGGGCTCCAGCCCTGGACCTCGGGCCTGAACTTTGTTGGGGTCGCCCATGGCTTTTCCTACATTCACCATGAAGGGGCTCTTATCGATGTTCTGACCAGCGAAAAGCACCTTAACCTGGGGAAGAACAAGCCAAGTTCATGTAATAACAGTGGAAGTCAAGTACTGTGGGTTTGATTATTGAGGCAAAATAATATCACCAAAGCAGGAATAATTGTATTTACCTTGTGAGGACCAGCTACCTTAGGCACGTAGCACACAGAGTATGTCCTTTTTGGGTCATTGTTGGCAACCACTTTAGCCTGGAAGAGCCGAGAGGTCAACAGTGAATACAAGTTTTAGACACAAGCTAGAGAATTTTATAATTTTATAATTTATAATTACAACAAACCTCCTCAGTATGGCCCTCTGGATCTTCAACATATACAATGATTTCACCCTGCCCAGCCTCAACTGTTTCCACTGTGAACTCTGCAGGCTTGAGCACCATGTTACCATGGGATTCAATACCTATTTCAAAAGACATAAAGAACAAAGCATTACAGCCTATTCATATCTGATAACAAAAGGAAAGACTAACCTATATATATTTTCACATGTTTTACAAAACCACAGTCACTATAGTACCAGACTTCAGGCCAATTCAGACAGACAACTCAGGCCCATTAGCTCACCTGGCCCATAGGCTTTGGCATTTTTGGGGAACAGCTGCCTGGCCTTGGTGGGGGCACCAGGCTTGAGCTTAGCCTTGGGGAACTGGGACAGATAGGTCATGACTGAATGCTCATCTACATTGGGGTCCACAATTTCCTCCGGAGCAATCACCTGGACAACAAAAATCAGGGTTAGTGAGGCAACCATGTGTGTATATTTACCATGGGTATTACATCTACATATATTTATTTACCAAGGCTATTACATCGATTTGTTTAGCAGACCTCTTTATTCAATGTGACTTTTAGTAAAGTCATGTAGTTATTAGTATGCTTCCTGTGAACCAAACCCATGCCCTTTGTATTGTTAGCAACATGCTAATAGTCAGTTAAACTACAGGAACATTCTTTACTATTGTATACAGCCTTAAAGGTTTGTTACTTTCAACCTTTCCAGCAAGTTACAAAATGATAGTCACCCAGCAATACACATACTGTAACAAAGTAGAGCGAGGCTCTCCAGTGGCTATATTTACAGCCGTGGATGGAGGGGTTAAGGACTGCAGTCTCATTAAGCTGAGGAGAGGATTTACCATGAGCTGTTGCTCTCCCACACCTCCTCTAGAGTGGGTGGCTCTCTGACACACACCTCACGCTATCCACGGAATGCCCCGTTTACAATGCACAGCTGCCATCATGGGGGTATTACAGTGTTGCATTTTGGTATTAGAGAAGTAAAAGCTTCAATGAGCAGTCAAGCAGACCTCCATCAACTACACAAATCCATACAACCAAAATAGACAAGCAGGTTTCTCACTAACAGTATGCTGTCATTGTAATAAGAGTTATCTCTGAACTTGATGCATTTCGTCTGCCTCTCCACCTGTTCTGTTTTGGTCTTACCTGTGGAACACCCAGCCAGTCATCTGCCTGTTGCATGGCCTCTCTGGCATTATCCACTGGCTTGTTAGGGTCCCAGGTCTCCCAGTCAGGACACAGACCTATAGGGGATTCCAACAGGAGGGAAAGATTTTAGGAAAGGATAGTTCCAGATGCTACTTCAGCAGTCGCCACAGCTACAGTAACCGCGTGAAACAGAGCCACTCTGATGTAGTGTAATCTGAGGAGCTCTGCTGTGACGCAAAGCACTTTGTTTTGCACCGGCTTTAATAGCGAAGGTGAGCTAGCATGGTAACACGAGTAGGACCATCACAGTGCATAAGATTACGTCCTAATTGGATTAGCATGGGTGACGCGGGGGACTCCACAGTGTGTGTATTAGAGGGAATTTGAGTTCATCCTATTATTGCTACAACACAGTCCATGCCTAGAATGCTAATACTGTATATGAAATATACATGAGTATTTTTGGAGCAGTGGTTTTAAAAAACATTTTTAGTACTGGTAAATGCAATTCCATTCAAGGGACCAAGTAAAGAAAAGGGCTTGATACTCTTACTCTACCTAAGGAGGTATTGAGTTAATGAGGTATTATCACAGTATAATGATCCACACGACTAGAGAAACGAGCTGTCTGCTAACAAAATATGCTCAAGTTCTCCGCAGGGACATTGGACACTGTGTTTGTTAGCCCCATCTCTGCTGTTAGTCAGCGAGAGGAGCCCTGTATGGTCATGAGTCAGGAGGCCTGGATGCAGCTGTTTAATGTCTGCCTCTCTCAAGTAAACACACGCTAAGACGACATCTCCCTTTCTCTTGTTGCGGTAAGATCCCTAATGAAATATTTGCTCTACATTTTAAAGTGGGAGTTTACGACTCTTCTCTGTGTCGTGAAGTACTACTGGGGGGGGATGAGGACTTTTATTTCAGACCGCAGTCGGACAAAATCTCCTCCTGTCTGATCCCACGAACAACCTTGTCCAAATTAGGGGTGGATTCTACGACTGTCTATAACAGTGAGCTGCAGGGACTCCATGAAAGCTTCACTCAGTCTAGACCAGCTGTCAGGGATGTTCTGAGGTATGGCTATTACGTAAGGCACTCCCATCTCTCGGAGGGCTCCAAGCTTCAACAGGAACCTAAGATGGCATCTCGAAAACTGATGATTGAGTTGGGTTCAAGCAGGAATTCCCTTGGCCCAACTGGTGGCCACCTGTTCTATTCACAAGTACCTGAATAAAGAGTTAGTTCATTCCCAAAGCGTGCATTATGTCAATGCATGTATCAGGTTCATCAACTTTTTCTTTTTTTATATATATAATTTCAACACATCAGTGCCCTTTCACTAAATGCTCACCGGGGGCACAGTTGTCTACCAGGGCTCCCAGGGCTTTGCCATCCCTCCAGTCCCTGTTGAAGTTGTGGATGGGAAGCTGGGGCACTTTGTTCTGGATCCATCCCAGGAGTCTCTGCTTCGGGGTTTGCTTCTTGGCATCTTCATCATCCTCATCGTCCCACATGGGCATGGAGATGGAGTAGTGGAGGATAAGAGTCCAGATCAGGCCCAGAATCAGCTTCAGATTCCCATCCACAATGGCCTTGCTGTCTGTAGGGTGGAGACACAGAGGAGGGGGTAAGCAGATCTCAAGTTCAAGTTAAGCTTTAGAGGATGCGTTTTACTGACGAAAGAGAAGGTATGTATAGGGAAGTACCCAAATAACCCAAATAATTGCCTGATCAGTTTCAACCTATGCCCTAATAAAACCATGACACAGTTCTGAAAAGCTTCCTCTTGACTCAAAAAAGTAAAATCATAAAACACAAGGAACTCCAATAACTATACTTCAGTCAAAGCCATTAATCCAAGCTCCCCCCTTTTGTTCCCCTGGCACCCACCCTTGCAAGTATGTGTTGTCCTACTCTGAGTAACATGTGTTTGGAGACAAAGTGATAAATGTTGTACACTGTCTGAGCATCATAGTTTTTACTTGGCATAGAGTGAAGGCCTGTCACTAGCTACATAATTGAACATGTGCTAAACAGCTTTCTCAGACCTGTGACAAAACTGAACATACTGCCTGGAAAATGATAGGGCTCTTTCCATGATTATGTGACAAAAATGTCAATTGTTGAAGCAGTCTTCAAAAATATCAAGGGAATCACATGCTGTATAATGGGTTTCATATCACGATTGTTTGAGGTAATGAGTCTGTGTTTGGATAACGAAGGGTTAGGATTGAGACAGTCCTGTTAGCCCTCACCTCCCCATTTGAGATGAAGGTGTGTGCTTGACCCCTAGCCCTGAACAGCCACCCTCAGCGGGATGATGGGACATTCCTCTGTCATGAGGTGACATCACCACCACAAGACAAGGAGTCTCCCCTCCACCGACGCTTGCCCGCTGTGGGGCCTTCATAGCTGTCTCCTGGCCCATAGCAACAATTCGATACAGAATTTCACCGCTCTCTGTCGGGAGCCATAGCTCAGCTTCACCGCAGCAGTAACTGTCAGGCATTTAATGAACACCACAGCCGCAGTGAGACGAGTCTTTATGTTGACAGATGAGCCTCTGTCTAATGGCAGATTCTTTTATCAAAATGATGCATGTGTCACCCAAGTGAGAGGGAACTGAGTTGTCTTTATGCTCCCTTTGCATGACACTCCTGGAGACTGAGGGAAAACAACCCGTCAGCTGTGGTTAGAGAAA
The DNA here is from genome assembly GCF_963457725.1 of Sprattus sprattus. NCBI lineage: Eukaryota > Metazoa > Chordata > Actinopteri > Clupeiformes > Clupeidae > Sprattus > Sprattus sprattus. The sequence goes on from NC_137926.1 coordinate 26,218,055, forward strand.
AAATCAACAGCTTAACTCAACAACTCTGACCTGCTCATATATCCACATACATACTGTAAGTTTAAACGATAAGACAAAACAATTTGTGAGCACCACAAAGACTCAGACAAATGTCATACTGTGTACATCCGACACTGTCCTCTTATAGGTCTGTTATAGGTCGCACTTAAATGACCAAATGTATTTCTGGTGCGGGCCACAAGGTAGGCCCTACAGCAGTGACCTTGCAGTCTATGTTCTCCCCCCTCAGGCATGCATAGACAGACAGAGACCAACCCCTCTGTCCCAATCAGTAGTCTATTAAAAGACTCAGCTATGGGGCAAAACAACTGCTTATCTATCTTTACACTTATCTGTCATTCACCACCAGATAGACAGCCATGATGCTCTCAATGATATGAAAATGCTTATATTAAGTATGACTTTGTCTGTCCAATGCACTAGTTGTTAAACTGTGTATAAACTGTTTTCATTCTCAGCTCGATGCGTGAAGTCTGGTTATTTTGATGGTTGTCTAAATCGGGCTGTTTAGTCATGCATGGCAGGGTGTGTGGTGATGGTGGCAAGCATCAGTGAATGTAGACACCTCCCAGAATGCTGGACACTGCCAGTGGGCCTTCTAGAAGGGACCAGACTATTGCCAGTGTCTTTCAACACTTCAGCTGGCGTGCCCTCAGAGTCTGTTGGCTGACCCATTCGCACTTATGCTGCATCATGGGTAAATGGTCATTCCCTGACAAAAACCACACGAGCAAGACTATGCTTGCCTATAACACAGAACCTCTGCGCTTCAGATGCTGCTAAAAAGAGTTGTTGACATAGCAAGTGGGTGTGTGTATGTAATAGAGAGAAAGAGTTTTACAGAGGTGGGATAAAGTGTGTGTGATTAAAATGTTTCCAAAGCTTCATCAGCATGACCATTTTTTTAAAATGTGGTCACATCTGACAGATAAGCATGAGAACTCTTTAAAGCAATGCTCTCAGTGGCACCTCAGCGTTGGCTGACCTCATCTCCATATTTACACCACTTTGTGAAGGTCCAGCAAGAACGTGCTCTGCCTGTGCACACAATAGACACTATACAGAGTATCGTTAGACCAATATTACTGTTCCATTGCACTGCTGGGACCAAACACACGGTGAAACTTCTCAGTCAGTTACATTTCGGTTCATGCATTGACACGCTCCAGTGTAGCCACAAACTTATGTTTAATTAATTCAATGCGTCTCTCTCTCTCTCTGTGACGGACTGTCTGATTGTCTTTGGAGTTTTAAGACATGCTAAAGTAACAATGGTGAATGCTACTTACCAATCGACACCAATTTGATGTGTTCCCTATCAAGAAATTCCAGCGCCACTGAAACATTTTCCAGTTTCATTTGTCTGAAGTTTGGTCTGATGTGAAACTTTCTGTACATTTTCTTCTGGCTCAAAACTTCCAGTAGAGATATCAGCTTGAGCCCGTCGCTCAGGTCTCTCTGGAGGTCAGTGAGGCTCTTGTTGACGCACTTCAGGTGTTCGTTGCACCACCTGGTGAAGGTGTTCTGCTGGATCTTCTTCCATGGCGCATCTTCTGCAAGGTCTTTCTCTCCGGCCGGCATCTCGTCCTCCTCTTCTTCCCCGAAATCGGTGCCCTGGTAGTACTGAGGCGGCTGCTGGTCGTCGTAATATGTGTTGTTGCTCGTCATCTTGGCGGTTGTCTTGTCCTTTTTATACCGATGTAATACCAAAGTGCGAAATTGACTGCGCTGTAGTTTCACAAAGCTGTGTCAAGCGCGTCCCCGCAGTGAAAAGTTCAGAGCCTTGAAGGGATTGACAAAAAACGAAAGACACTTCGGATGCACTTGTTAAGAGGACACTTATGTCACGACAATGATGGATGAAATAATCCGATTTACAGTTTACAAGGCAGCCAGTCCCCGTTTTTTAATTTTCAGTGTCTTGACAAATGTAGTCACTACTTCTTAATAGACACTTTCACGCTGAAAAATATCTCTTTCAGAAACAAATCTTCGCGGTAGGTTATGCGTTGCCCAGTAGTGGTAGTTGCCCAGTAGACTCGAGTCTCCTATTCAAGTTGGAAAGGGACTGTGGACAGGCCTGGGTTTAAAAAGACCCCAGACCCCTGGTCCACGTCAGATTCATGGATTCCCTGGAATGTCCCTGTCATAAGCATGGTCATTGAAATGATAGACAATTTTCTAATCCCCAAGGATAAAGATGAGAGAAACGATTGGCCAAGTCTAGTGAAGCCAGCTGTGATTGGTCAGACCCCAACAGTTGTGACTACTTTCTTTATTTTTAGGCGCTCCTAACTTGGGATAGGGGGCTGTCGCTTCTCAATCGTAAACGTGTGCGGTCACTGTGTCTCCTCTGAGCAAGTGAGCCAAGAAAAGAAAGTGACGCTTGAATGAAACTAAATCTGCAACGTTTCGTGACTCATTTAGGACTATGCGAACAGAGCTACATTTTGTCTGTTTATTTATAATAAATAATTATTCAGGGCCATCTCATGATTAATATTTCATAATTAATTATATCAAGAGGGTTCGTAGCCTTATCCTTCAGGGAAACTGAGTTTCTATTAGTCTCTGCGTATTTACCTATTAAACATATTGAAACATATTAATATTGTTCAATTAACAATCTAGGGATTTTGTTGTGTCTTCATAGAGCACAATATGACTAAGCACTGGGTTTAAGTCTTATATACTAACCAATGATTTCAAATGATTTTAAGTATACACGTAATTACATAATTTATTAATCATAATATCTGCAGGAATCTAAATCGACCTTGCATTAATTAATTATATTCTTTAATACTGTCACATTCAATTATTTAGAAGTCAGTTATTCCTGATTCCTGATTCCTGATTTACTGGCTAGAAACATGTCTAATAATATAAGACTAATCAGTATATGAGGGCTATTATGAGTGTTCGCATGGTTATGTCCCTGCTCAGTGTGTTGATTCACGGTGTCTTCCTTACGGTGTGTGTATTTTAGGTTGTCTGTCTCAGGCACGAATGGTCTGGGACAGAGTGGTGACCTGACACATTGACTCAGCATAAGACCATCGCCATCACACCAGAATGTTCCATCGTCCTGACCCAGGCTTTTATGATGGGATGGTACCCAGCATTCTGAACATTGTTTGATTGGCAGTCCACAAAAGAGCAGTAAAGTGACTCACTCACTAGTTTGAGGTTCTAAGTCAATCTCATATTTGTGTCACTGGTGTTAAAAACAATTCCAAAAGCACAAAGTCTTTTAGTTTTGTATTATTACCAACAAATTAAACAGAAGATACTGGAGAATAAGAACCCTATGAATATCTGTGCTTGTGCTATGACACCATTCAGGTTATTTGCAAGAGGTCTAACATGGCCATGTTATTATCCTTCACAGTGTGTTTTTACTAGAACAGTAATCATGGAGTCAGTATTTCAACAGCATTGGAAAGTTGTACCATCCATGACATCCATATATTTAATTGCTTTCAAAATCATAACGCTCGTTCAATCAGGGCTTTATCCCCTCCTTGGCCTAGTCAGACAAAACTTTGCATACCCATGAAGTCGAACATTTGAAAGGAAGCACACTGATGTTTTAAATGCCTACGCTCTGTGTCTGTGGAGGTAAGATAAAAGGCTATGTTAATGTCCCTGGAAGGCGACCATATGTTTGAAAAGAATCAGATGAGACAGTTTACAACGAGCTGTGAGTAAGAAGTATTAATAGATGCGTACCGTAGTAGATGACCTATGCAACCTGATCCCAGGAACTACTCCTCAACTTCCCACCCACACTCTGTGTCATCCTGAATAACATCTGAGAGTGATGTATGCCATTGACAAGAGGTAACAGTGGTCATTAGCCAGGAGATATTTTATTTCATAAAACATTTATGGTACAAAATATACTTTCCGTTTAACAAAAAAAGCCACAGTTATTGTCTGAAACAGCAAGGCAAATAGCAAACAGTTGAAAATAGCATAGCGTTTGACACTACAAGAGCAGAGGAAATTGCTATTTTAAAGACATGCAGCTTGAATGAACAGGTACAGTGGTTGATCCATATTGCAGTCAAAACCATATAATAACACTTTAACGACATCAGCCCACTTCTTTTTTCTCTGATTGAAAATAAGATTCTTGTCTTTTAACCAAACATGTACGTAGATTTGTGTTATGTGTTGGCCATACATTTTATATAGTTTGGACACATTTGGGAATCTTGACTTTGTCCTTGCTGAAAGGTCACAAAAAGGACATAGAGCTGATGAGGTCTCAATATCACACACGTCTGCTATTTAGCTTCACACTTAATTTCAAGGGAGGAAATAACCAGCCTCATTAGTTTCCCTTTCCAGACAGCCTCTGTGTGACGTCCTTGTTGTGTTATAAAAAGACAGCAGAGACTTGCCTTATCAGTGGAAATGAACGATACTAACAAGCTCAGGCTCTGCTCTCACAGACGTCCGACTATATATTGCTTTGATTGAATTTCTACAAGAAAAAACACCAGTTCCTTGGGCGTGACATTCATCATTTTGTAAGTAGTCACTAGAGACTAGAGAATGTCTATCAAGTTACATCTGCATGCAAATGCTACCCACTACTAAAATCACACGAGACAATGTTACAGGTGGTACACAATTTCCTTGACAAAAACTCTGTATACTATTCTGTAACATGAGGTTAACAAATAAACAACATTCATCAAAATATAGCATATATCGATATTCTAAAAAGCAATATTTATCAGGTTATCTGAAACAAACAAATATTTTTTTTTCTGATGCAGCTTATTAAACTAAGAACTCGATCACAATAGCATTAGCATAGCATTGCAAGGACGAGTTCAAACTGAAACACAAAGTAACATTCAAAAATGTAACAGTTACTCCTAAATGTTTTATGATAATAATTAATGCAGATCCAAATAAAAAATGGCCCTTATGTGTCTTTAGTGTTTTGCCCAGTGTCTGTCATGAACTACAGAAAGACAATAACAGAAGTACAATGTGTTGACTAAATACTTGACTGACAGTTTTTACAATAGAAAATGCTCAGATTTTAAGACTCCAACACAACTATAGTGCCTTTGCAAAAGTACCTGCAGTTTTTTGCAGAAAATCTGTCTTTGGATACATCTAAAGTAGGACTACCTAATCTACAACCATCCTATAACCAGAATGTACAGTATGTCATCCACACATATCTAAACACTAAGAGTGGATGGAATGCATGCTTTTGTCATGTTGCTCAAATAAGCCAAGTGTACCTGCTTAAAAAAATAAGTTAAAAGGTTGAGACATGCTGGAATGTAGGTAGTCTACATTCTGGCACACAAGTACCTAGGGCCCTCTCCAAAGAACATCCATATTGGCATGAAAAACAAGCTGAGCCAGCACACAGTAGAGAGTAGAGAGTCTGAAGTACTTTTAGTAAGCTGTAGCTTTAAGTTTACAGTTGCAAGGTTCATGAGGGGTTGTTGTGTAGGAGACTTGGATGAGATAGAATAGGTGTTCATCACAGGGATCTATAGTATTTGTGTGGGAGTCACTTCCTGAAGTTTCTCAAAGTGCACGCATGGTGCAGAGTCTTGTATACATTCTTAGGGGGAAGCTCAGTGGGCTACTGTTGTTTGCCCACGGAGTGTTACTGCTGTGTTCAGTGGGCCTTTTTGAGCTTTTGACTACTGCCAGGGTGGGGTGTGACGTTATGTTCACATGAGAGTGTTTGACAGAAATGTCTTACATTGTTATTATAACCTGCAAGTAGGAATGTTTTCTATGAAGCATGCACCATGAAGCATAAAATGATTATGAGTGAGGTTTAACTGACAGTGCATGCTTGACATTTTTTTAAGACAGTCCAGACTCACCCTTTTCTATATGTCAGTGAAGGGAAACCACCAGCCTTAAAGGTGTGGTCCTAATTACCCTTCAGCACGTTTAGAACAGGTGCCATTGCCACCAGACTCACTAATTGAAATTACTCCGGGTTGATGCTGCATGCCATGGCTGTCTGGCATGTTGCCATTTAACCTCAACATTTAACATGAAACCATTTTGTGATCATTCAAGAGAGAGTGTTGTTCTGGAGAGCCTGTGACAGTAATGAAATTATGAGATGTTAATTTAATGAAATAATGTATATTTTTCATTGTGGTCAATAAAATACAGTATGTCAGTGCATGTATATACATGGATTAATAAGTATTTTGTTAGTTTTGAGTCATTCATAAATGTGTCTTTTTAAATGAATGGGTTAATAATCTCTGAGAAATGCTTCTCAGTTTGTTTTTTACAAAAGTGAAAACATGCATTTCATGAAGAAAAACAGCTGTTTTACGCATCAAAATAGTGTTCATTTCATATAAAAAGTAATTAGAGCCAAGGTTTGTTTAATTGCACATTTCAGTGACGATACCTGCATAATCTCAAACATTTCTAAGAAAATACCTTTACAAAACTAAACAACAGAGTCATTCGTACAAGTCCCAGTAATATATGGGCATATAAAATCTGCAAGTTGCAAGGTTGACACACAAACACACATATGCTCACACACAAACACACACAAGCACACATTATGTAAGGATGTACAGTATATTTGAGGTATTCTCATCAGCTGGTTAGAGGAGACCTTGAGAATGGTACCGCCATGCACTGGAGGCAGACATGGACTACATGGGCCTTTTATTCAATGACGGGCAACAGGCAGTTAGCAAAGTCTGTCGTGCACGAGCTAAAGCTATCATGTGGCATATGGGAGCATTTTCCTGACACACCCATGTTTGCCTTTAAGATCTTGCTCGTGGTTTTAAATGTATTAAAGTTATTAAATTAGCTTTAGTTCACGCATGGCGGACTTTGTTTGTTGCCAATCGCCAGTCAATGACATGAGGGCCCCACGTCATACAGACTCAGTTCTTCACTAATTAATTGTGTAGTGGTGACTCAGCTGGCCCAGCTTGTTATTAGCAGTGTAAGCATCTACCATTAATACTTACACGTACAAAATGGCTCCCTCTGAGAGAGGACTGAGAGTTAGAATTTGATGAAATTTGAAAGTTCCCTCCCTAAAAACTTCCCTCCCAATTAATTCTATGTCTCTATGGATATATCTTATTGCATTCAATACATCTATTTTGATCTCCCAATCACCGTGCCAACAATGACATCAATTAATCCTTGAGCCTCTACTAAGTACACAATATCAACACAAAATAGACTTACTATATACAAGTGAATTTAAATAGTTGAATAAATTATAGATATATTTATATCTGAAGCATCTAAAGCTGTAGATTATACCACATAAATACCAGGTACATAAAGAATGAAAAGAATGTGAAAGGAGAAAGAAGGATCAGAAAGAAGCAGAGAGGAAAGTCTGTCCAGTGCTATTCAAAGGAGCAGGCAGGTCTTATCCTATTGGATACTACAATTACTCTCCTCAGAGGGTAAACAGGCATTATTGCCCAATACCCACACCTCCCTATGCCAGGTTTCCTTCATAGGTAGCTAAAATCCATCCACTTTGGTTCATAAAAGCTCCCAAGACGCCCTCCTCAATATCTCCAATTAGAAAGTCTCAGAGAGGAAAGCAGTGATACTGTAGGTTCCAACAACAACTAGGGAATCCAAACAAGGAAAAAAGGAAAAGGGGCTTTGAACTAGGATAGTTGCAGCACCGCCTCACAGGCATTGCCAATGATGTCATCCGGATGTAAATCTTGTCAAGCTGGAAGAGAACAGTACCATAGCTGCTGCTGTGGCCACAGGCCTGGATCAGACTCCTCTTTCCTTCACATTCTGTAAACAGAGGGAAAGAGAGGAAGATGAAGGGACAAGGTTGGTATTTTGGTGAGCGTTTGGTCCTGGCTAACGGAAGGCCCTCGCTGTAGCAAGAGTGATCTCACATAGTGATTCAGTTACATGATGTTATCAAGTCTCTCGTGCTTGAGAGATCCTTTCACAAAGAGGTAAACACCTTCATTAGAAGTTTGTGTCTATGACATGTTTTGTTTCTGGAGAATCTACAGATGAACATAGTAACATTGTAACTTGAGCATGAACACAGTACATTAACAAAGCCATGATATTTGAACCAAGCCTGGGAAGAAATAACTTAAATGAATTATGCATGGCAAGAGAAAAAGAGTTTGTGAACAAGCAATAATTCATGCTAACGATGCAAGCTAGCAATTACGTACATACGTATTATGCACATTATGTAAGAAAAGCATAGAACATTTTTAAAAAGGGTTACATAAAAGAGCTGAAGGTTTGACGAGAGTGAAAGATGTGATTGAAACTGCAAACAAAACACAGCAAAAACAAGAGGTTGGTACAAAGCCGACGCTTAACATACCATACCTTTCATCTTCTAAGATGACAGCTCGGACAACCAGCACCAGAAAGTGGCCACTATTACAATCATTCCTACAAAGGGGACGGAGAGAAAAGGGGGCTCAGACGAAAGAGAGGAGATCTGAGGGGGGAGACGGGGGACCATGGAGACGGAGAGGGGGAGACAGAACAGAATGGGACAGAGAGATGGAAAACTCAAATTAAAAAAAGACGAACACAATCACAATCTGGACAACAAACACAACCATGTTTTGGCAATGGAGGTACAATACAGAGGGGATGAAATGAGAGTGGGACAGACAAGGTACAAGATACTAAGGATACAAAAGTATAGAGAATGTGTGTGTGTGTGTGTGTGTGTGTGTGTGTGTGTGTGTGTGTGTGTGTGTGTGTGTGTGTGTGTGTGTGTGTGTGTGTGTGTGTGTGTGTGTGGTTTTAAAGAACAGCATTAGTTTGAGAGACAAATAGAATGCTTTAAAGTTGTAAGAAAGAAATAAGTTAAGAAAGAAGAAAGAAAGAAAGAAAGAAAGAAAGAAAAAAGAAAGAAAGAGAGAAAGAATACCGCTTGTACCAATGCAAAAATATTTTTAAAAAATGAGCTCCTTCTGGAAATCAGACCTCTCAGCTCCAAAAGTAACACAAAAAAACGTATGAACTGGAAAGCCTTTGACAATTTTAACCACAGCCACCACCCCCCAGCCCTGACTCAGCCGTGTCCATCTCCTCCGTGCCTCCAGCTGTGTGGTGGAGCTCATGGCTGAACCCCGGCGCCCCCCTCACCTGCAGGCCCTTCTCAGCCAGCCGGTCCAGCTCCTCCCTGCAGCGCAGCAGCTCCAGCTCTAGCTCATCCCTCTCCTTCTGGCTGGTGTCAAACATCACCTGCAGCTCCCGCAACTCAATCTTCAGACAGTCACACTGGTGACACACACACACACACACACACACACACACACACACACACACACACACACACACACACACACACACACACACACAAACACACACACACAAACACACACACACACACAAACACACACACACAAACACACACACAAACACACACACACACACACACACACACACACACACACACACACACACACACACACACACTCACACTCACACTCATATTCACATTCGCATACACATTCACATTCGCACATACACATACACAAAGAGGGAAAGAGGGAGAGAGAGAGTGCACAAAACATGTGTTACAAAAGGTGAGACAATTAATCGTTACTTATCTATCGGTTAATTAATAAAACTCATCAGTCACTTATTCTTTCTGTATTTCCATATGTGACTATATTTGAATGTACAAAATGCTTCAGGGTAGTGAGTCTGTATTTCCTGTGAGTCTGTATCTCAGGATCAATGGTGGCTCCAGGTCATACCTCTCTCTGCACTTGCGAGGCCCTCTCTTCTGCCTGTTTGAGCTGATCCCTGAGGGAGAAGATCTCAGAGATGCCTCCTGTCCATGTGGTGGGGGTGATGGGCTTGCCGTCAAAGGAGATGTTCTTCTGGATGGAGGCATCCACTAGCCGGCAGTTGGTGCCGGACGTTTCCGTGGAGACGCTACAGTCCGTAGATGTCCCGTCCTCGAGTTCCTCCTTCAAAGTCATGTACACGGAACCAGAGCTGCTGCTGCTCACACACACACACACACACACACACACACACACACACACACACACACACACACACACACCAGCCATGACAACACACAGGCAAAGACAAGCCAAAATAGACATGGCCAAAACATACAAGAGGGGAATGAATATTGGAGAAATGGCTATACTGCTGTTCTGTGTTAGCAGTGGAAATCAATGTTTGTGTTTTCTTGCAGTTACAGCTTCAGGCAAGGGAGCCACCAGGGACTACTGTTATTCCCCCAGTTTTCTCTCTCTCACTTACTTTCTTACAATTTTACACTCAACCTAGAGTATGCTTAAGAGTACTGTAAGCATGATAATTCCATATGTATTTTGTGGTTTTAACGCTGAATAATATGCTAATTCTGTTTGGGAAACAATCCTAACTGTTTCGCAGCAATACTCTTTATACTCTCTTTACACAGACAAGCTGAGGGAAATGGTGTGATGCAGAGTTATACAAATTGATTAGAGAAAACAAGGACAGAAGTAAATACGTGACGAACTGATTGTGGAGAAAGAGAGACAGAGAATCAGAGAGAGAGAGAGAGAGAGAGAGAGAGAGACAGACAGAGAATCATAGAGAGAGGGATAAAGAGAGAGAGAGAGAGAGAGAGAGGTCCCCACCCCATCCTCATGAGCAGCTGCAGTCGCTCGGTCAGTCGTCTGTTGTCGTCTTTCAGGGTCTGACACTCCCCCTTCAGTGTCATGCATTCCTCTCTCAGCTGGCACACGCCGCCTGAGCAAACAACACAGTTAGAACTCTCTGCTCCGCTCTCAACCAACACAGTTAGCACTCTCTGCTCCGCTCTCAAACAACACAGTAAGAACTCTCTGCTCCGCTCTCAACCAACACAGTTAGCACTCTCTGCTCCGCTCTCAAACAACACAGTAAGAACTCTCTGCTCCGCTCTCAACCAACACAGTTAGCACTCTCTGCTCCGCTCTCAACCAACACAGTTAGGACTCTCTGCTCCGCTCTCAACCAACACAGTTAGAACTCTCTGCTCCGCTCTCAAACAACACAGTTAGCACTCTCTGCTCCGCTCTCAACCAACACAGTTAGAACTCTCTGCTCCCCCCTTAAACAACACAGTCAGGACTCTCTGCTCTGCTCTCGAGCCCTGGGTGCCCAGTAGGCAGTGTTCCTTTCACAGCTGAACAGAACTGCAAGAGCTCCAACCTTACATAATTTCCGCCTGTTTTTATCTAAAATCTGATCTTTGCTTCTGTGGCATCCATAACTGGTGCATTAAACTCCAGCGGGGCGAGAAAATGGTGTCCATGCCAACCATCATCTTGAGTTTGACAATGCTGATCACAGATCAGCCTGGTATTTCAGTCACGCCATACCCGCCCAGCCACCCCATGCTGAGTGGGCAGCAACTGTCAGCAGCCAACCATCACACACAAACACACACACACACACACACACACACACACACACACACACACACACACACACACACACACACACACACACACACACACACACACACACACACACACACACACACGTACACACACACACACACACATACACACACACACACACACACACACACACACACACACACACACACAAACCCACACACACACACACACCCACACACACACACACAAACAAACAAACACACACAAGCACACACAAGCACACACACACACACACACACACACACACACACACACACTCACACACACTCACACACACACACACGCACATACACACACACACACACACACACACACACACACACACACACACACACACACACACACATACACACAAACACACACACACACACACACAAACACACATACAGACACACACACACACACACACACACACAAACACACACACACACAAACACACACACACACACACACACACACACACACACACACACACAGCCCTGTGCTCCGCTGAGTAAGCTAATGAGAGGAACCATTCCATCTGTCCCCTGTCCCATTAGGGCTCTGACTGGGTACAGTGGGGTGAGGGTGGGGAGCAGAAGGGCTCCTGTTCTCACCGGGAGAGCAGAGTGACATCATGCCGCTGCTATCCCCCAGAGGAGGTGCTCCTCTGCGCTCCGCCCGGGGAGGAAGAGGCATGCCGTGGGCACGTTCTCAACGCAGGCAGGCCTCTGCCTCTTTAATAAAACCCTTGGCTAGATTGATGCTCTTCACCCGTGGGTGCTAACTGCAGGCTCAGCGGCAAAACCCAGCGGGGCGAGGGCTTCAAGCACAGGTCTCAGAATGACATCAGCAATTACGTAAAAGGATGTTTTTTTTTATTCTGCTTTTTGTGGAGCTTTTTTGGTTCACAGTTTTTGTTCAAATCATTTTTTGTCAGATGTTGGCTCTCACAATTCTTTCCTTAATTGCTCGGCTGTTTTTCAGTGATTAAATATATAATTATGTTTTGATGTTCAAGAGGATGTCAATCAGTTGGCCACCTTTGGCTGACCCACAGTGGAAGTCACTCCTACATGCTTTATTTCAAAATTCAGTCAAATCCAGACTGACTAAATACAAATCTTTTGGACTCTCTAGCCACTCTATTTTACAGAGCTATGGCTATTTTAGTTTTCAGCACACACAATGGATGGACAGCTAGGGGAACCCGAGGAGAATTGTTAAGGACTGCACCTTTAAATGTGAGCCCCCTCACCCTTTCCCCATAGGCTACTGTACCACAGCTCAGCCTCTGAGTGGCTCTTGTTTTGAAGAGAGTGTTATGGTTTGTGTCTCACCCTCACGGCGCTCCTCGTCTCGGCGTTGGCTCTTCATGGCGATCTCGGCGCGGAGGGTGGTGATCTCCAGCTCGTATTCCTGCGCCGTGTCCTGCAGCCGCTGCATCTGGGCGCGCAACCGGCACAGCTCCTCCTGCAGGCTGGCGATGTCGTTCTCGCGCTCGGCCGCGGCCTCCTCGGCCGACTGCTGCAACAGCACCACCTCCTCCTGTGCCACGCGCAGCTCCTCCTGCGCCTCCCGCAGCTCGGTCTCCTTCTCCTCATCCAAGCATTCCATCTCCTCCTGCACCGAGCGCAGCTGGGCTACAGGTGGGAGGGCGGGGAGATGTTGATGCACTTCATTAGCTTCAGCCATTCATTCATCCACTCATCCATCCATCACTTTTGAGTCCTCACTACTGGTCACCTTCTAAGGCTGCCTATGGTTACTGTATAAGGACAGAGCGAGTGCGGAGGTGGTACCTTGGAGCCGCTGTATCTGCCGAGTGAAGGCCTCAGCCTGGTGGGCGCTGGCCAGGCGCTCATCCTCTAACAGGCCTGAGGACAGAGAGACAAAACTCTAGATAAGAAACCAACGACTGTACTCCATGCCCAACCTCAGACGCAGTAAAGTAGTAATGTAATGCAATCTGAAGGAGAGAGCGTAAAGGAGAGGAGAGAGGAGAAGGTCAATGGAGGTCAGGGAGACAGAGGGGCACATATGGTGATGAGACTGTGTCACGTTTATGTATCTTTCACAAGCACTAATGGTAAGATCAGATTACTCCCTCGTAGTAGCACAAAATGACTTAAATATTAAAACACCATACACAGCCACTTCACTCAGCCAACTTAGTCAGGAAAATCAGAACGTTTCTTAATATCATCTTGTTTGTCATGTCACGGGACATTATGGAACATCGTTACAAGATTAACAACACTTTCATAGTCATAGACCGTCATAGAACCACAGTCAAATGAAATAGGCACTCAAAGACGTAGACAAACATATAAATCAAATCATCTCAGTGGTTTTATGTTGTTTCCTGTGGGCCTTTAAAGCTTTAATAAAAGATGAGTCAGTTTGTAAAGCATCTGTGCAGAGGGCGCGATAAGGGCACACTGTTCCCTCCGGAACGGCGCCGATAAACATCTCTGTGCCACAGGGCTCGTGCTAGATTGAGAGGAGAGTGATTTACGGCTGTGCACTATGGCATTAGAGCTGCTCCTAGTCCACAGTGGGATGGGTTGAATCAATGCCAATTGCCCTGGACAATCAAAGAAAGGAGGCTGCCCCCCCCCCCCCCCCCAGGGACGGGAGCAGACGAGGAAGCCCACGAACAGCTGAGCGTGCTCACTTTAGACATGAGCCACCTAGGACAACCCCCTACCGCAACCCCACCCCACCACCACCCCGTTCTGATCCCCGCCTGGAAGCTTCCCTCAGTTTGCAGCTGTCCAGAGGTATGATGACCCTCTTACGCCCGCATATGAACACACAGAAAAACAAATAAACAACCTGGCCTTATTCCTAAGATTGAGTCATTTGCTGAAGTTCCTAGACACCTCTTGGTGTCCCGTGGAGCAATCAGAGCCTTTATTAGGAAATGACTCATTCATGAAGCACAGTGTATATTAATCAGAACTTAAGAAAATACTGCAAATCATCATTTCCAAAAGGGAAACAAACTTGTTTGTCAATTAAAAGTTGAAACTTTGGGAGAACATAAATTGTTTGTATGATTATTTTAGTGTCATTTCTCAGCCACATCCAGCAGACATCATCAGAAATCTCCGAAATTACATTTCCCACAAGGCACATTGAGTACTTATTGCCTTCTTCCTCACCCTGCAGCTCCTGAAAGCTCTCCTGGTGCTTCTGCGAGGTGTCACGTGTCTCCTCCAGCTCCAGGAGCAGCTGGAGCACCTGAGCCCGGAGCTCCTCCAACTCCTGCTCCTGGGAGAGCGGCTCGTCCTCCTCCTCCTCCTCCCCGGCCTTCTCCTCCTTCACCTCCTTCTCCATCTGCTCCTTCTCGTTATTCTCCTCCAGAACGTCCCGCTCCTTGTCTGTGATCTCGCTGCTCATGATGGCTTCGTCCGGTTTCAGATCGCTGCTTTCCTCTGAAACAAGACAGGCACAGAAGAAGAAAAAGAACATTTGAACCTTAAAATACCTCTGTTCTGACAAATCTGTTAAACATATGTGCTCATTAGCCCATTTACCAAATGACTAATCACTCTTTTGTGCAACTGAAAATTAAAGAAGTACCCTTCAGGATTCATACGCCAAACGGAGCTGAGCAGGATTCATGGACAAGAAGAACACCCACATAGATTATGCCGGTTATCCCACTGATTTAGGTGGTGGCGCCCTCCTTGGCTCTGCTCATCTATCCTCTGTCATGACACGGCCCTCTCCCCCTCACTAAAGCCGCCGGTGGCAGCCTGCAGGCTCACAGGCCCTTGATGGATGGACCTCTGGCTCCCACTAGTGTCAGAGTGATCCCCTACGCTTAAGTCCTTACAAATGTGCTCTAGTCTCATCTGAAGAGCCTGAGATATCCACAGCTACACAGGGAGCATCTGACATGTATTCAAAAGCTAAGTCATCTTATGTCACTTAAGCATTGTCACAAACAATTACATATGCTTACTTTCATACACACACAATACACACACACACACACACGCACACGCACACGCACACGCACACGCACACGCACACGCACACGCACACGCACACGCACACGCACACGCACACACACACACACATACACTCAAATAAACATGACATCATGTTCAGAATGTCCCAGTGCCAGTGCTGGGAGAACACTGGACTCTTTCTAGGACAAACATGACAGGCCAAGGGTCATGAAGAAAATCTCCAAAACCATTTACAAAAACTCACTGCTGCTCCTTATTTTCAAAATTCCATATAAATGGCCCAGGACACAAAAAGGCACTGTGTTCCAAGGGCCTGGTCTGATTCCAGAACAAATGGATGAAGAAGTATGCAAATAAGTGTGGCCTCAGCTCGGATTTTCCGCATTCTTCCACCACTCCCTCGCCTCTGTGTTCCAGCACAAATTTAAAACATGAGAGAGTGAGAGAGTACAGATGGAGGACAAGAGAGAGAGGGGGGGAGAGAGACCAAGCAAGACAGAGAGAGAGAGGAGAGAGGGTTAAGAGGGAGGGAGGGTCAGTGTGTCAATTCAGTCAGTTGCTGTGTGTGAGTCATCGTTCAGAAATGCACCCCCTTCCCCCTAAGTGGCCTCAAGAGCACGCCCGTACTCACACAAATACACCATCGCTCTTGCACAATCACAAACACACACTTATGCGCGTGTGCACACAAACACACACACACCATCATCCTGACAGACTCAGCAAATAATACGGGAGAAACCGAGTTAAATACAACACTTACAGATGATGACACATTGACATGCTGATAGGAGGGCCAAGAGGCTCAGCTGCCCTTTTTGGTGCCTCCGAACACACTGATGCCATAGCAACAGCAGAACTGCTCGGTAGAGCCTTGGATGAACGTAACTTCATGGCAAACACTCTCCAGACCTGTCTGTGAGGTTATAAACAGCATGTCAAACCAGATGGACAGGGTGATGGGCTTAAATATATTCCCCTCATCAGCAAGACCATGTGGTTTGATGATTGTCTACTGTCATATAAAGAGAGGGAGAAAATGAAGGAGACAGAGAGAGAAAGAGAGAGAGGGGGATAAAAGAGAGAGAACAGAAGGTATGAAGGAGAGCAGGGAGGAACAGAAACATGCAGTTCCAGAGAGGAGCAGAGGAGCAGAGGAGGCTGCTTGATTGGGAGTGGAGCTCACATGTGTTTCCCAGGCCCGGGGGGAGAGTGGCTCTGCAGGCCTGGGGGCCAAACACAGCCCAGAGTCATTATTTGTCTCTCCCTCTCTCTTCCGCTTAGCTTCTCCATCACTACTGCAGAAACCCCATTAGTCACTGCTTTGCATTAAAAAGTCAAATAGCCTGTAATATTCAATAACGTCACTTACGATAACCAATTATAATACAGTAGATTCTTCAAAATCCAGAGTACAAGTGATTTTTGTAATTTGTTTACTAGCATTGAGGTTTGAGGTATCAGAACAGCATTTCACTTGGCATTTTTTTCTAATGAAAGATACGAGAGCATAATCTGCCACAGCTCATATAGTGTTCTTGTATATCGCTACCCATTTAC